>NC_133836.1:4992718-5294411 GCF_047830755.1 Zonotrichia albicollis | reverse complement strand
GGAAAAGAGAAGAGGGATTGATGTTCTTTGGATGGGAATTGCTAGCAGAAATCATCTGAATGCCCACATAACCCATGTGGGCCTTGCCTTCCTCCTGCTCGGTAGTGGTGTGGTGGTCAGCAGGTGGGGCTGGCCCACGGTGCCCAGGACAGCAGGTGGGCACTGTGCAGGCTCTGAGGCTGGGAGCAGAGTTCCTGCAGCACTGGGCACCTGCCCTGGTGCCTGGTGCTCCCCCAGTGCAGGCACCCAGCTGTGGGATGTGCTGCTGTCGTGGCAATGCTCGCCCCTTCTGGGCTCCAGTCACACAGGCCAGCATCACTTCGCTGCACACACAGGAGCAAAGTGATCTCTGGACTTGGTCCTTGTCACTTAGGGAAGCTGTGGAGCATCACCTTCCAAACAAGTTCAGTTCTTAGAAGTCCAGTTCTACCCAGAACTCTAAACTGTGTCAGAGCTATTGCTGCAGGAGCAGCTTCTCCAGGAGTTAGAGGCTCTTGGTGCTTGTGCCCAGCCCTTTGGTGCTGCTGTTCCTCTCAGGCACTGTTGTAACATCCCAGCCCAAGGGTTCCACATGCCACTGATCCGTGTGGGCTCCCCAGTGAAGGGAGCTGCTCCCAGCCCTGGGGGCAGGTCCTGACCAAGGACAGTTCCCGCTGAGATTCCCTCAGGAGCCGGCATTGCTTTGGTGTGACTCTGAGGCCCTGTCCTGCTTTTCCCTGGAGATAATCTCCCTGTGTGTTTGGAGCTGTGTCTGGAGCAGCTGCTAACGCAGGAATTGCCCTTCCTCTCTCCACAGCTGCGTAACCAAGGCCAAGTGAGAGGAACGAGTGCTGCCAATGACGAGTGACGCCGGACGGACGCCGGTGCCGGATCCTGGCTGTGTGTGTGGGTGCATGGCTCTGTATATAACTACACACACACATGCAGACACAAGGGGTGGTTACAGTGTCTCTCTCTGGGTGCTATACCTGTCCTAGCAAAGATTCCAAGGAAAACTTGCTTTCATTATGTATACCCCAAGCAAATAAAAGAATCAACTGAGTAGTGTCATTTAAAGGATGAATTTTGCTAACTGGTATGTTCATGAATGTCAATACTGGACCAATTTCTGCCCTACTTGTTTTCTCTCCTGTCCAAGTCACTCTGCTCTAACTTGCCCATCTCTCATTGTAAAGGAACACTCAAGTTAATTTCAGTTTTATGTCTTCCCTATGTGATGAGTTTTTGGAATAGGAACAATGAATGTATTTATAGCTATTTATTTCTGGATTGTCATTATCCTCTAGTCAAATCAGAAAAAAAATTTCTATTAGTGGAAATTGGAAGACTGTTACTGTTGAATAAGTTTAACCCAAACTTTACCCACTCACTGATTTAAAAGGAAAAAAATCATGTTTTATTGGACTTTTGTACATTGAAATGCTAACAGTTTTCTTCATTAAAATTGGCAAGACTAAGGAAAAATGGCTTGTGATTTATAAAGTAGTTTGCAACTTGAAATTTTTCAGAACCTGCTTTTTAGACAAGTATACACTGACAGTTTCTGTAGAGCATTTTCCAGTGTATCTTAGGCTGGGCAGTGAGGACAGGGTCAGCCCTTCCCTCCAGGAATACTCCTGCCAGTGCAGTGGCTGTTTTCCAGAGCTTCCCTTTGGAAGCCATGCAAGCATTCTGGATGTCACACACAACAATGGAATATAATTGTGATTTTAGCTGTTTTCATGTGGAAATACACTTTGGGAGATGTAGACTTTGAAATATGCTGACAGTTTCAGCTGTAGCCCCTGACACATTCCCCTGCTGTCTGTGTGGGGCTGATGTGTGAGAGCCCCTGGGATAACAGATGCCTCCTGTAGGAAACTCCAAAGGGAAAAGGTTTTCAGCATGTTTGAGGAACTATTCAGAGCACATAACAGGAGGACATTAACCTAATGCTTGTTAGATCAAAGAAAAAGTATTTTTAAAAGCACTAGTTAGATAAAGATCTAATAATGCCTGGTTTCTTCCCAGCAGCCTTGGCAGAGCAAGCCTTGCCTGCCTTCCCAGGAGGGCTCTGATTTCTGTTACCATCAGTGACAAAGCATTCCTGCACTGGCAGCAGGGCCAGGGGTGCTGTGCACCTTGTCCTGGTGCTGGGCACGCTGGCACTGCCACACCTGCCTGGTGCTGGTGCCTCCCCTGTGTGCTGCACCAGCCACCTCCAGCCCCACAGTATTTCATGTGCTTGGTTTCCTTTCTGGGTTAGTTCAGTGCTTATTTCTCCTGTACCACCAGGAGGTTGGGCTGTAAATGCAGAGGTCATTGAAGTACCCCTGGAACCACACACAGAGGTCATTCAGTACCCCTGGAACCCAAGGGCTCAGGTCACAGTGCTGGAGTTTGTGTCCTGCCATTTTTAATGTGTTGCAATGCAGAGGGAAAGGGGCCCTGTGACTTCCATGGATTTGGACTAGTTGTGAACATTTGAGAGAATCTTGTAGTGAATGTACAATGTTTTGTTTCCTTTGGCAGTCTCTGGTGCAACTGACAAGTAAAGCAGGCAATGAAATTTAATTAAATAAATTTGATCATAAAAAGCTCTGTCTCTTATCTCAGGCACTCACATTTTGCTCCTGAGCTGGCGTTTTTGGGGTCCCAAAGGCTGGGTTTGGTTTGGGATTTCAGGCTGAGCAGCGCCTGGAACCTTGGCACTGCTGAGCTGGGCTGGCAGAGGTGGGACTGGGCACGAGGAGGGGCTGCAGGCTGGGAAGTGCCTCCCATGGGCTGAGGGGCTCCTGGGTGTCCCTCCCTGGGGTCCCATTCCTGGGCTGGCTCTGGGGCAGGGCTCTGCCTGCTCAGCTTGTGCAATCGCCTGCTGCAAAGCTTGTACAGCTCCTTTGCTAAATGCAGAATTGAATTCTGTCTTTACTACCAGCTTGTTTAGCTTCCAGATGGTGAGCCAACAGGAAGCAGTGGAAGTGTAACGTAGTTTTGATGTAATGGATATGTAAACGTGATAGTTACTCACTGCAATAGACTGCTGGGAACCACATTCCAGCAGTAACCTTTGAAATCCATCACTTGGCTGTGCACAAGTGTGATCTAAAGGAGACTTGTAAGGAATTTGCTTTTTTTCTGAAGGATTTTTAATCACTGAAGAGAAAGGAGAATGATTTCTGTCTTTTACCTTTACATGTAGATGGAGAAATGTCAGGGGAAAAAAAATCTGCTGAGATTTTTGGGTCTTTTGGGATTTTCCACCCTCAGGTCTTTCTAAATCCTCTCTGAGCAATCTGAAAATGTCCTGTAAGACAATTTACTCTGCATTTCCAAGCCTCAGTTGATGCAGCCATGTTTAGGAGCTACATCATGTCCTTGAAATGCAGTGCTATGATTTTATGGCAAAATCTGAAGCATGGGGCTGTTGCTGTGGTTTTTATTCAGTTCGTACAATTCAAAAGTCTTCTCCGTTGAATTCTGTCTTGATAAAGTCATTGGGAAAAGCTTCTCTTTGAAGTTTTGTAACTTTTAATGAAAGACTTTGTACTTGCTTGAATTTATATGAAAAATTAATTTTAATCAAGAGCATATAATTGTCGGGAAGCAGAGATTATCCAGAATGATGGCTGCAGACATTTCATTCCTGGGAGCCTCCTCTCCTCCTTGTTGCCTGCTGTGGGCAGAGTTCAGTGTGCAAACCCTACCACAGAGTTCTGGCATGCACAGTAGTTATAAAGATTATGATGATAATGTGTCAAGCCCAGGTTTTGGAGGCAGATTTTCAATTGCTTCCACTTGAGGCATCACCTGCATGAGGACCTTTAATGAGAGTTAAGTGAAATCCTTAATGTGCTGCTGTCCCTGTCTCCTCAGCAGAGGCTGTTTGGGTGCCAGCCCCTGGCAGCAGAGCCAGGAGGGTGCCTGGTGTGAGGGGAGGAGATTTCTTTGCAGTGCACCTGAAGAGAGTCTGGAGCTATTTCTGCCACTGCCCTGTGCTGTTTTTTGCTGGTATGCTGGTACTTATCCTGATACTTGTAGTCATTTTGTTCTGGTACTCTTTCCCCACTTTTGCTATTTATGCTGTATTTTTTAAAAACCTCTCAGCAGGCACCAGCACAGCCCCAGATGTGCTGCTGTTACCCTTTAGGGACAATAGCTGCTGTCCATGCTTCAGAGCAGCCTTGGATTTCTTAGTGCTATAAGCACAGGAAGCCCTAATTTTATTTTAGAACTTTATTCCTCAGGCTGGAGACATGTTTCTTTCCTGAACCCCATCTACCTTTATTATTTAATTTTTATGTCTAAAATTACATGGCTTTCTGGTTTAGAATTGCATATCCAAGACACACAAGAAATTTCAGGTATTTGTTGAACCTGAACTATAGAGCTTCTCCAATCCCAGCTAAAAATCTTGATATGCTTCTTTACCAAATTTCTGTTTTATAAGCTTGGCTTTAGCACCCTCTAGAACAACACCTAATGCTGCTGCTCCTTTTGCACAAGGCTCTGTCTCCCTTGTTTCCCACACAGTCCAAGGTAAATTAATGGAATGTGATTATCAGGACTCCTGAAAACCCAGTAGTCACTGTCTAAACTATACCATAAAAAGAACTGAGCTACACCAACAGGGGAAGTCCCTGAAAAAGGCTGGGAGCAAAATGACCATAATTGAAATCTGAAAGCAGCAACTTCATAAAGAAGTAAGCGAAGAGGCGGCTCTTTGTAAATGATGATCTAAAAAGTGTTCTGGGTTGTGAGACCTCATTTCAAATGTATTCATTAAATAATATTTGAATCATTTAACAGTTTGAACTCTACTGCACTGCTAATATCTTCAGGGGATTTTTTTTCTTCAGTAACAAAGGTGCCTTTGTTCCCGCTCAGTGCTCGGGCTGCGCCTTGGATATTAGTTGGAAACCTGATCACCCAACATCACTCCGAGGCTGCGAGTACAATGTGAGTCGTCTGCAACCCGGATTAAATCAGGCCCTTTGTACGGATGCTGAGGGGCCGTGGTGGTGGAGGAGCGATGGTTGTGGGCAGCAGGAGATCGTTAACCCTTTGTGCCTCTGGCGGGGACAGGGAGGTTTGGGCGACGCTGTCAGCGAGGGCCAGGGGCAGCTGTGAGGAGCAGCCAATAGTGCTGGATAATTCCTGCTGGAAAGCAAATCATTCTTTAGGCAGGGCAGGTGAATTCATGCTGCTGGACTGGGTGCTTGCTGCCTTGGGATGCCTCTTCCCTACAGTGTGTGGGCAGGAGCACTTGATTTAAATTTGGAAGAGTCAGGACTGTGAGCCAAGGCTGACCAGTGGCTGAGGAACGCACGTTGTGCTTTTAGACCTTATGAAGTAACACGATAAATAACAAACACAGGAGCAGCTTTATTTGCCTGCTGGTTTGAGTTCTGGGCCCTGTGGACTTGAGCATCCCTGTGACCCCGGGATGTGCAGTGTGTTCTCCAGCAGAGCCAGGAGATCAGGGGCTGAAGGCAGAGAGCCCTGGAGCCAGCGTGTCCCCAGCGCTGATGGAATGGGAGGGATGGCAGCGGTCACAGGGCACCAAGGAATGCAGGGGATGCTCAGACACACAGCCCTGGGGGAGGCTCTCCAGGATGAGCCAGCCTGATCCCCAGGGGTGGGGTGACCTCCTGAGATCCAGTGACTTCCAAACCCACACCAGTGGCCTCGCTGTACTCTGTGCTGTCCATGCAGGATGGAACAGCAGTGTGTGACATCCCAGGGGATGGATGGCAGGATGGAGAGGATCCACCAACGCAAGTGCTCTCCTGAAGCTCATACTTAGGGGAAATCAAGTCATCAGGACTTTATAAAACACCCTCTGGCTCTCTCCTTTCACAGTTTATAAGATGATGAAAAATGAATTAACTTTGGTGGTTTTCTGGCATCACCCACAGTGAGCCAGACTTTCCAGATGCTCAAAGATTGTTCTTGCTCCACTACACTTGTATAAATTCCCACCTGGTTCAAGTTTAGGAAAACAGCAGAACAAAGTTGGTCACACAAACTCCCACCATAAAACACTGAGGAGGGTTAAACACGGTTATCCATACAGAGAGGTGCCATTTTGTTATTTATGTTTCACTGAGCTATTTTAGGAAACATAAAACTTTTACTTTTCCTGTAGTCAAACTAATTCACTACTTCTATTTCTGTTGTGCTATATATAAATATATAAAAATAAATAAATATATATATTTAAATATATAGATAGATATAAAATAATTTCTTTTTTTAATATCCCCTTCCCAATACCTGATCCTACATGTGTGTTTTAGGGATGGGAATTTGAAGGTGAAAAATAAAAGCCCAAGCAGTGAACTGTGCTATGGGCAGGAAAAATTGCTTTAGGTTTTCCTCTGTTTTTACTAATGCACACTCTCAATGTTGTGTGATTTTAGCACTATCCTGTTTTTCAGTCATCCAAATTTTATGTTCAATCAAAATATATTTTTGGTATTCATTATATGTACACCAAAGTGCCTCATGTGCTGCAAAAGTTTTCACCAAAATGGGATAAAGGGCACCCAATATACTAAATTGGTAAAAAAAAAAAAAAAAAAAAAAAAAAAAAAAAAAAAGCTGTTTCCAGCAATGAAAATGGAAAACTCTACTGATATTGTGAAAATATCATGATCCACCTGAGGAACCTGTAAACCCAAACAGGAAAGATACAGAGCTTAAGGTTGCAGCCATATAAAGGAACTAAAACCAATTGAACCAACCTTGCAGAAGAACCAAACAGGAAAATCCCTATGAAGGGCTAAGTTCTAAAATTGCTGTCTACCCCTATGGAAAATGACTGAGATGGTGGTAGTCCCTTAACTCTGTTTATTCAGTTATGCATTTTTAAAAATGGGAAGCAGTAAAGTGTCTGAAGGGATTTGGTTCAGTCTTTTCAGAAACCACATTGTTGGTAAAACTAAGCATGAAATTTTTACACCGGCAAGGTGAACTTCCCAGGAACTGAATGCAAATCAGGTTTTGCAGATGAAATTGTCTTTAATCTCAATTACAAACCATGTCACCTCCAGACACTCGAGCAGGGAAGGACAAGGAGTGGCAGAGGTGGGATCACTGGCAATGCCTACATGTCTCTTTTGAGCTGGAGCCTCCCAGCTCAGCAGTGTGACCGTGCTGGCAGCAAATCCCTGTGAGGCATGATGTGCAGGGCAGCTCTGCCTGCTCTGGGCACAGCTGGGCCTTGGGACCTGCCCTGAACAGAGCTCTTCCATACCCAAAAACCCTTCTGTTCTCAGGAGCTTGAGCAGATGCACACAGACAGACAGACACCTCCCCTGTGGAGTGATGCCCTCCCTCGGGAGCTGGCTCTGCACTCACAAGCTCATCTAATGATTTTCCACATTTGCTTCCTGCATCCATCCCACCAGCACTTTCGCTGTAGTTTGAGAGACAGGAGATACAATAGTTTCCCTAAACTGTTCCTGGCAGAAATGGTGAAAACTTCCCTGAAAATGTCAGCTGCCAGATTTGGAGACCTGTCCTTCAAAATTTTACAATTCCTTTCACGGAATATCCCTGCTAGGAAGGGAAATCCCTGCCAGGAGAAACCTATCAGCTCTTTGTGAGGTGGCTGTTGGGAGCCTCAGCTCCAGGGACAGAGCCCGTCACGGGCTGTGTGACACGGAGCAGGCGTTGGTGGCAGCACAGGGGACAAGGGAGTGGCTGCAAATGAAGGACCTGGAGCTGCACTAAAGACAGGATACCTTTGGAGAGCTGGCAGTGCAAACATAACAGAGAAATGAGCTTGGGTTGGTTCCCTCCGTGTCAGGGTTTAAGAGGCTCTTGCTAAGGGCTGGCTGAGCTAAAGTGTCTTGAGCATATGGGCTTATTTTGTGCAGTTTCTGTGGTGGTTTCTTCGTTAGATTTTCAGTGGTAATGAGCCCACACAGTAGATTGCTGGAGGGAGAAAAAATCATTCTGAATAGGTTTGCTGAATAATTATGAACTGAGCTGAACTCTTACATTTGCTTACTAATTGTATGGTCCGTGATGTTTTATGTATGATGCATTCATTTTGTTAAAAAGAAATTTTTTTCTTTTTTTTTGCTGAGCAGCAACTTTTCTAAGTGCAAGTTAAACTGCCACAGTGGAAAGAGCTGGATTTAAGTCTGATGAATTGATGTTGTTTGAATTATTTTTTTAAACATCAGTCCCACTATTTGGTTTTCAGAGCTTGCAATATGAAACCCGAAATTGTGCTATTGTCTGGAGAGTTGAAATAAATGAATCCCCTCAACTTTGGATTTGGCAGGCACAATTACTATTGTTAATTTAGAAAATAATCCCCAGCAGCTACAACTATTTAAATAATGCCTTTCCTTGCTTCCCCCAAGATGACCAAAACCCCAAGAATGAAAGTAAAAATATGTTTTATAAAATACACTTTTCATTGCTTGGTCTAATTGAGAGAGGGTTCCTTCCCCTTGGCTGGGGACTGTGGCCCTTTGTGACACGGGTGACCTGGCAGAGCTGGCTCCAGCCCAGGGCCACGCTGCCACCAGTGCTCCCAGTTCTGTGCTGGACCCCAGGAGCTGTGGGGCAGGTTGGCAGCCCCAGAGCACATCTCAGGTAAGAAATGGGCTGAGCCACCTTCCCACATGCACACCACGGGTGTCGCAGCTGGTGTCCGACCTTGCCATTCCAACAGCTCAGTTTTTACTGTCAGAATGCTTCGGCCGAGATTATTTCCATGTTTGCCATTATCCAGCTATAGACACCATGCGGCTCCCACCAAGGTCCACAGAAGGAGCGGTGCTGGGCGAGCTAGGCCAAGCCATGGCTGGGGATGAGATTTTTAGCAAGACTAACTTTCCCAGCGAGGCTGGGACGGCTCTGGAGGGAGCGGGGCCGAGCTGCTGGCGCAGCGCACGGACCCGAGGTGCGGGTGCAGCCCCGGGGCCGATGTCGCCGCTGGGTTAAGGCTGTTCTGTGCCCACTGCGAGGAGAGGCTCGGGAGGGAGCGGCGGCATCCCGGGGCGGTGGGCTGCCCGCCCAAGGCCCCCAGAAACGCGGCAGGACGGGCCGGGGAAGGGAGAGGCGGCGGCGCCGCTGCCCCAGGACGAATCCGGGCGGCCGCTCCCGGCGACTCCGCCCGACAAACCCCGCACCCGACCCTGCCCTGCCGCAGCCAGGAATGCTCGCGGGTCCCGGCCCGCCCCGTCCGGCCCCACTGCCCCTCGCCGGGGCGGAACGGGGGCACGGACCGTGGGCCGGAGCGGGGGCTCTACGACCGCCGTCGGGGCGAAGGGGGACAAGGGCACGAACCGGGACACAGAGCGGGACCTCTCAGTGGCCTGGCGGGGGCACGGAGCGGGGCACAGAGCGGGGCCTCTCCGCTGGGCAAGGACACGGAGCAGGGCACGCAGCGGAGCTCTCCGCCCGGCGGGGGCACAGAGCGGGACTTCTCCGCCCGGCGGGGGTGCGGCGGGGCCCGGGCGGGCGCCAGGGGGCGCTGTGCCCGTTCGGAAGAGCCGCTCCGACGGCGCGCACGCAGGCGCAGAGGGAGAGCGACGGCGGCGGCGCTGGGGGAGCCCCGGGCGCGGGGCCGCCTCTGACCCGGAGCGGAGCCGGGGTGCGGGGCCCGGCCGGTCCGCACCGCTGACCCTACACAGGGACGCGGCGCAGGGGCCGGCGGCTTCGTCTCTCCCTCAGTTGCCGCCGTTCCCGTAGCGAGGAGCGAGACATCCCCTTGGTTCCTTTGTGCCGCGGTCGCGCCGCGCGTGCTGCGTTTTCCACCCCGGTGCCCGCCCCGCAGCTCGAGCCCCGCGCCCCCCTCTTCCCCCCCTTGTCACTTCGCTAAGTAATAATTTCCACGTCCAATTCCATTTCTTCGCCAGTTCTGAAATCTCCAGGCCATCAGCAAGGAGGATAGTTCACATGAAAACTAATTACACAAAATCAATATTTAATCACAGCGCAGCATCCTGATCCTGCAGAAAAAAATCCCGTTAAAACTCTCCTGCCATATACAAACAGTCTTCAGCCGCTTATTTATAGATCTCATTTTTTTTCGGTGGGAGCAATATTCATTACTATTTCTTTAAACTATCGACATGTGCATCCGCGAGCACCTGAAGCACCGTGTCCCGCCGGCGATCTGTGGGCCCCCGGGCCTGGTGGGTGTTTGTCCCTCCGGGGGAACAGGGTTTTGACTCCCCCCGCTGCCGCAGCGCCCGCTCCCCGCGAGGCTCCGTGCGGTGCCCGGCTCGGGGCGGGCCGGCGGGGCCGCTCCTGTTCCCCGGGCTCGGGGCTGCCGGGCGGCTTTCGCCCCGGTGGGCAGTGGCTCCCCACACCCGCCACTTGGTGCCGGCTCCAGTGCCCCCCGCCCCGCTTCAGGACCCCGCTCCGGGACCCCGCGGTACCGCGCACCTCCCGGTCCGCCCGCGCTCCGTGCGCCGCGGGAGCAGCAGCGGCGCCGCCGGGCACGGGGGGCGGTGCGGGGCGCGGTGCGGGCGGGGCACGGGGCCGGCGGCGGAGCCACCTTAACGGCAGCCCCGCCCCGGACCGCGGCGCTCATTGGCGCAGCCCCGATGGCTGAAATTCATCGCTGAAATGCAAAACTTGTTGCTGCTCCGCCAGCGCTGGGTGAGAGCGCGGCAGCGCGCGGGGAGCGCGGCGCAGCCCTCGCAGCGCCCGCCCGGCCCCGCGCCCCGGCCCCGCCGCCGCCGGAGCGCTGCGAGCCGCGGGAGCGCACGGCCGGCCGGCGATGCGGCGCGCAGCTCCCAGGCGCCGGAGCCTGTGAGCGGCGGCGCGCCGCCCCGTCGGCTCTCGGGCAGCAGCGAGCGGCGAGCGGCGGGGTGAGCGCGGGCGAGCGGCCGGTGCCGGCGGCGCGGCAGGATGTGAGCGGGGGCGGCCGAGTGGCGCGGAGCAGAGCAGCGGGGAGCGGCGGGCAGCGGGACGGCGGAGCGGCGCGGAGCAGCCATGCCCTGCTGAGGAGCCGCGCAGGATGTTCGGGCTGGAGCAGTTCGAGCCGCAGAACAGCGGCCGGAGCGGCGGGCAGGCGGAGCGGGGCTTCGGCCAGCCCGGACTGAGCATGAGCGCGCACTTCAAGGCGCCGGCCTTCCCCGGCGGCGGCCCGGCACCGGCGGACCCGGCCCTGGGAGCGCTGGGCGAGCCGCCCCTCCTGGGCATGAACATGAGCCTGGCCGGGGACGGCTACGGCTTCCCGGGCCGCGGCCCCGGCGAGCTGCACGGCGGCGGCATGCAGCCGCCCGTGCACGGCTTCTTCGGCGGACAGCAGCCGCACGGCGGCCCCGGCGGCGCCCCCCACCCACACCAGCACCCCCCGCACTTCGGCGGCGGCTTCGGGCCCGACCCCGGCGCCTCCTGCGTGCACGGCGGGCGCCTTTTGGGCTACAGCGGTGCACTGGGCGGGCAGACGGCGTTCGCCGACGGCTACGAGCACATGGCCGAGGGCCAGAGCGGCGAGGGCTTCGGGCAGCAGCGCCCCGGGACCTTGCCCGATTTCCAGCACCACGGCGCCGGCGCCGCCAGCCACGCCGTGCCGGCGCCCTGCCTGCCCCTCGACCAGTCCCCCAACCGCGCTGCCTCCTTCCACGGGCTGCCGGCGGCCGGCTCCTCCGAGCCCCACGGCCTGGAGCCGCGGCGGCTGCCGGCGCAGGGCGGCGTGGACTCGCTGGAATACAATTACCCTGGCGACGGCCCTGCCAGCCACTTCGAGCTGCCCGTCTTCTCCCCGTCGGAGCCGGAGGGGCAGCTGCCGCACTACGGCGGCGGGCGGCAGGTGCCGGCGGGCGGCAGCTTCGCGGGGGCGCCCGCCCTGCCCCGGGCGCCGGGCATGGCCGTGGCCAAGGCGCACCCGCCTCAGCAGCACGGTGTCTTCTTCGAGCGCTTCGGGGGGGCGCGGAAGATGTCGGCCAGTCTGGAGCCGGGGGCCAACGCCAGGCACCCGCTGATGCAGCAGCAGCAGCAGCCGCCACCACCACCGCAAGCACCGCAGCAGCCGCCGGGCTTGCTGGCCAGACAGAACTCCTGCCCGCCAGCCATCCCTAGGCAACAGCAAACAGAAGCCAACGCTCCCAACTCCAACCTGCAGGACAATGGGCCCATAATGCAGAACCAGCATGCACAGTTTGAATACCCTATTCACAGACTGGAGAACAGGAATATGCATCCCTACACCGACCCCGTGTTTAATATGCAGCACCCTCCTCCGCAACAGCCACCAAATCAAAGACTGCAGCACTTCGATGCCCCCTACGTGAGCGTCGCCAAGAGGCCGCGGTTTGACTTCCCCAACACTCCTGGCGTCGAGCGCTGTGCCTCCTGGGGCGGCGGCATGCACGGCCCGGCCATGGAGAGTCACCTTTCCCCGACGGCCTACCCTGGCCTGCCGGGCGAGTTCACCCCGCCGGCACCTGAGGCCTTTGGGGGCCCGTTGCCACACGGCGGCCCTGAGCACCCGGCACTGGCGCAGCGCCAGAACGCGGCCCTGGTGATGAAGCAGATGGCCTCGCGAAGCCAGCAGCGCCTGCGGCCGCCCAGTCTGCAGCAGCTGGGGCACCATGGTGAGGTGGGCGCACCCGGCAGCCTGCCCCCGCCAGCCTTCGAGCGGGAGGCTGGTGGCGGCCGCAGCTTCGATGCGCCGGCGCCGCACCTGGCCCCCGACAGCGCCTGGTTCGCAGGGCCACCGCCGCCCGGGGAGCTGCTGCCGAGGCGCTTGGCAGCGCCCGGGCTACCGGCCGAGGCAGCCCCCCATGAGCTAGGCCTGCAGCCGGGTGGCCCTGCCGTGCTCTTCCGGCCGGGTGCCAGCGGGCTGGGGCTGCAGGAGCCCTTGCGGATGGCAGGCGAGGGGCCAGCGCAGGCCCTGCCGTCGCCCGGCGTGCACCCGCCCTTCACACCCACAATGGGTGGCCTCTCGCAGCTGCAGTCACCAGGCAGCGGTGTGGCACTGCCCAGTGCCCCTGCCGAGCGCCGTGGCCCCGCCGACTTTGCCGCTCAGCCTGGCTTCCCCTTTGGGGCGACTGCGCGGCAGCCGGCGGCCCACGGGGCTGCACCTGCCCTCAGCGCCTCGCCAGGTGCCTACCCACCGCCCCCGCCCGAGTTTCCCCCGCCACCCCCACCGCGGCCCGCTGCCAGCAAGCTGGGTGCCCTTTCGCTGGGCTCCTTCAGCAAGGCAGCCAGCAAGGACAATGTCTTCGGGCAGAGCTGCCTGGCTGCCCTCTCCACTGCCTGCCAAAACATGATCGCGAGTCTGGGCGCTCCCAATCTCAACGTCACCTTCAACAAGAAGAGCCCGGCCGAGGCCAAGCGCAAGCTCAGCCAGGCCGAGCCTGACCCGCCACCTGCTGCCCCGGACTACTTCCCAGCGGGGCCGCCAGTAGGTGGGGGTGGCACGGGCAAGGCAGCGGGCGCTGCCCCGCTGCTGCCTGCGGAGAGCAGCCTCTCGCCCGGCTACGCGCTGGAGCCGGTGCCCGGTGGCGAGGGGAAGGCGGGTGGCGGGCGGGGTCGGGGTCGCCGGAAACGGGACAGTGGGCACGTCAGCCCCGGCACGTTTTTTGAGAAGTTCTCAGCTGCCGAGGGCGGGGGAGCCGGTGTCAGCCCAGGGCAGCCGGCAGTGCCGGTGGCGGCGGGGGCCCCGCCGGGGGCTGCGGGCGCTGAGCGCGGTGGAGGCACCCCTCATGACAAGCCCCTGACCTCCCCATCCTGGGGCAAGGGCAGCGAACTGTTGCTGGCGGAGCAGCCCGACCTGATGTCCTCCCTGGACAGCGGCATCCAGAGCGTGACCAAGTCAGACGGCAGCTCCCCGCACGTGGACTTTCCCGACGAGGTCAGCACCAGCTACGGCAACGAGGACGAGGTGTCCTCCAGCTCCGACAATGCCACCTCCAAGCCCACCCGTAGCCCGCTGCTGGGTGGCTCGCCCAAGCTGCCCCGTGGGGAGCACGCACTTCTCAACGGACAGAAGCCCCTGGCCCTTGGCCTTCTCAGTACATCTACCTCGACCCCCGACAGCTATGGGCTCAGCACCACGGCGGGCGCTCACCCTGGCACGCCAAGCATGGAGCAGGTGCGGACCCCCACGAGCACCTCGGCCCAGGATGAGATCCATCCCCTGGAGATCCTGCAGGCACAGATCCAGCTCCAGCGGCAGCAGTTCAGCATCTCGGAAGACCAGCCCTTGGGGTTGAAGAGCAAGAAGGGGGAGTGTGCGGGGCAGAATGGGGACAGTGACCTGGGCAGCTGCTGCTCGGAGGGTGTCAAGGGCACCATGAGCACCATCGACCTGGACTCCCTGATGGCAGAGCACAACTCCACCTGGTACCTGCCTGGAGAGAAGGCCCTGATGGAGGGGCAGGAGGAGGACAAGCCCATGGCGCCCTGGGAGAAGCCCAAGCCCCCGAACCCCAGCAAAGAAGGTATCAGATGTCCCACAGGGGGGCTGGCACAGGGGTAGGGGTGGCTGTGGGCTGCTCAGGGAAGGGGACATGGTGAGGCTGCAGCTCTGGTACTCTGGGCACACACGTCCTGGGCTGGAGCTGCAGGATGCTGGGATGCTGGGTGGATCTAATGGGGGGAGCAGTGTCAGGGACAAAGTGCCTGCTGCCTGACTGGTCCAGGTGACAACTGCCCCATGGCATCTCTGCTGCCAGCCCTGTCGCCATCATGCCTCCTAGAGAACAGGCAGGTGGGGGTGTTGAGCAGAGGGGCTCCCAGTGAGCCTCACCTGAGCTCCTGGGCCTGGGGTGCTGCAGAAGGGAACTGCAGCCTGAGGTTCTGAGGAGGGGGCTCCTGCAGGGTCCCACCAGGCATGGGGTGCTGAGGAGGGGGCTCCTACAGAACCTGGTGCCAGCTTAACCTTCCAGCCAGTTTCCCAAAACTGTGACTGAGGTTTTCCCTAACCACAAAAACAAGAATCTGCTGGTAGTTCTGCCCCTTCAGGTCCAGGTGCCCCCTGGTTGCAGTTGGAGCCCACAGCAGTGTGATACTGAACTGCACGGCTTGTAACAAATTATTTTGATTTAACTGAAAGGTAGTTTAAAATAAGGCTCTGGGTCTGTTAGTGTAAAACTTGCTTAGTTGACAGATGTTTAATTTTGACATTAGTTGTCATTTTTGATCCTTCCTTGTGTCCAGAGGGCATCATAATTCCCCAGGCTTAGGAAAAAATATTTTAACGGAAAACCCTCTATTATAAAAACTGTTTAAGATAAGGATGATTATAGACTCAATTGCTTTCTATTTTATCTTATCAAATCCCTATTTTGCAACCTGCCTAGCTGTATGTGTGATTGTTACAATAGGTGCACATGCTGTACCTGCTATCTGAGGGCAGGCGGGTGGGTTTTGGTGTGCTAGAAATACATGTGTGCAGTTTACACAATATAAACTCATTATTTGTGCCTAGAAAAGGTGTTATTTTGGTACTGCAGGGTAGTTTGAAATTGTTTTCATTATCTCTGGTAGTAGAAACTGACTTTTTGCAGCCCTCCACATTTAGTAATTTTGCTAAGAAAGTTGTTGGTGAAATGAGAAGGGAGCTGGTTAGGAAACTGGGCTGTTTGCTAACCTGGTTCTGGTTGGCTTTGCAGCTTTGGCTTTCTGAAGCGTGAATCCTAGCCCCCACGGTTTGTCTCTTTGTTCATGTTTAATGCCCAGCGCAGGAGACTCTCATTTCGAGCAGAGTGTTTAGCATGCACGGCAGACCCGAGGAAGCCCATCAGCATTCTCCATGCTTCACCCAGGCAAGGACATAAATTGGTTTGTTTGGGGCCCTTCTTTTCCATTTTTAAATGGAGTTGCACACAGCATCCTTCCTGGCCCCTTCTCTTTTATTGTTTCTTGTACACAACATCTAGATCTGACTGGATCAATAGCTAGTTAGCACAAATCACAGTTCCTGTTACTTCTGCCTTGGCAGGCTCAAGCACATCCATACGTTCTCTCACACCACACGCACCCCATTACATGTGCACTTTCACACACACACACACACAGATACACACATCTCACACCGTGCTGTGTTTAGAAATAGATTTTGAAATAATAATTTCTATAGGTCTTCACTTCCTGGATGGAAAAAAAGAAATCCTGAGCAGTGATTTAAAAGAAATCCTGAGCAGCTATTTAATTCTGAACAGCACATTTATTAAAAGTGTAATTTTGTTAAAAATGATCTATATTTTGTGTGTGTGTGTGTGTGTGTCATATGGAGCGATGCTTCTGCAGCGTCTTTTAACAGCACTCCTCCAGTCACTTTGATCGCAGCTATTCTTAGTAACAGCTAGTGAAAGAAGTAATTGCTTTCTGGTCGCGATAACCACAATGTTGGTGTTAAAACAGTTCATCACTTGGAAGGAAAACCATTTAATCAGTGTTCCTATATAAGGATATGTTTTAGTATTTCAGAGGCTTAACATAAAATAGCAAACCAGTTCCACAACAATGCAGAGGCGCTCGGGTTGGTTCATGCTTTAGTCACTTGAGGGATTTGAATGGGCTGGTTCCTCGGATGAGGAAATTTATACAGACTCACAGAGAATTTACTTTAACTGTTGTTAGAGATGATAAAGATACAATGGGTGAGACAAAACAGGCTGTTCACCTCGGTCAGTAGAAATAATTAAACTTAACATTGCCATACCCCTGAGTGTGTGAAACTGTGTTTAAGAAAAGGCTTCCTTTAGTCATGGGCTGAGATTTGAAACCTTCTCTGTGGGCTGGGATTTGCACTGTGGTGTTTGTTCCAGCAGAAACCCAGTGTCCGGGTGGATGCGCAGGCTCCAGACAGCGCTCCTCCGAATTCAGGCAGCTCCTCTGCGTTCCGTGCTGGAAGGTGGGCACCGTTTTGGGGCTGGGCAGTGTTAGTGAGAGCAGCATTAGACCCAGGGTTCTCCCCAGTGCAGGCTTGTTGGGGCTTCTGATTTACACCTGCTGTGAGAGCGGTTGGGGATTTATTCTCAATGTGGCACTGCTGGGATTGGCACTGGTGGCTCCTCAGGTGCGGGGAGCTGGAGGAGGGGGAGGTGGGTGTTGGGGGCAGCTTCCCCTCGGTGCCGTGCTGGGCACTTTGTCCACTGCCTGCCACTCTCCAGGACCAGAGGGTCCGACTTCAGTGCTCGCCATGAAGGAGAGAGCAGGCTCCCCAAAATACAGCAGGATCAGGAACTTCTCAAATACTCTGTTAGTGCGCAGGTTATGGGGGAAACAACTTGAGTTGTTTTAATGGCTGCTCAGATTCCTCGGAGCTCACGTTTATTCCAATAATGGCATTACAGTGATTTGCTGGTCTCTGGCAGTTGTGTGAGCTGTGGGTCTGGGGGTTGCTGGGAGCAGACCCCGGTGCTGTGAGGTGTGACACCTCCGGCGCTGGCCTGCCGCGAGCTCTGTGCGTGCGTTCGCGTTCCATTCCGGAATGTAGTATTAGTAATGCTGCCTGGACATGGCTCTGCCTTCAAATGTGTTTTCTGTAAGTTTTCTCTGATGCATAATTTCTTGTACCAACATGTTTTATGTGAAGTAGCTGGTAGGTTTTGGGTTTTTTCCCCCTGAAAATGCTTTCTAGAATTTCGTGTTTTCCTCTGCCTAACAGCTTGAGCTGGGAATGAGAGATAAATAACACTGAGTCTGGAGTGGTTGTCTTGACTTCCAACACCACAGCTCTAGCTGACAAAGAATAACCAGTTCAAATTTACTTAAAAATTTGGGGTCAGTTTAATGGGGTTTTGCTTTTCCTGGTTTGACTGAACCAGAACAATTTTCCCTTCAGTGAAATGTGTATTACTATTCTTTAGAAACCCACTAAATAATTGCTGGTGGGGTTTTGCTTTTTAGTTTTAATTGAAATTTTGAAAGTCCCATACTGCAAGTGTCAGGTGGAGACATCAGTATGTACCTAGAGCTGTGCAGGTGGAAAGGATGGGAGTGTGTTTTGCTGCTCTGTGGCTGTTGGGCTCGTCAGTCCGGGCTGACGGGCACGTGCCACGCGGCACCATTAGCCTTCATCTCTGAGTTTTTGTTCATATTTCATTGTTACACCGAACCTGTCACTGGAATGAGCCCACAGGCCAGCCCTCTTGCTGGAGCAGTGTGTAACATCTGTGAATTACTCGAAATACATTAACAAAGGTCAAATTTGGTCCAGATGCGGCCGGGAGCCTTTGTTTTCTTTCCCTTCCCAGTGCATTCTGCTGCCTGCTTTATTTTAAATACTGCTTAGTTCTTTTAGAGGCTTTACCAAGGGACTGTGTTTGTTTACCGGGACTGAGTTTGTCAGACCTCTGGTGAGGTTTTTCAGGCACTGAACCCTCACTGCAAGCGCTGTGCTGTGAGCGGCTGTGTTGGAGCGAGCGCTGTGGAAGCGAGTTCAGCAGCAAAGCTCAGTGCCTTTCCCAGCGAGGGGGCTGTGATTCCCGATGCTGCTTTGTCTCACTGGGCTGCTGAAACTTACACAATTTTAACAATTTAGTGAAAAAAGAAGCTATTGCCTTTGTCTTGAAGTTACACAATAAACTCCACATATATCAAATCTACATCTTTATTAAATCATCTGGATCAGCAATCAGAGTGACGAGGGAAGAACACTCCCGCTGCTTATCCTGGGAGAGAGTTTGGTGTGCATTAGATTTGGATTTAATATGATGCTTTAAACTTTTCTAACCTGTTAAAAAAAAATAATTGGAAGGATTGCCCCTGCTTGGCCTCATGTGATGATAGAAATTCTCCATTGTTTACCTTGACTGACTATAATTTTTAATACTTTTTACTAGAAAATGATTCTGTTTAGAAATATTTTCCTTTGTTTTATAAACATTATGTAGCAGTGTGCTTGTTGACCTTTATGGCATATATTAGAAAAAGCAAGGGACAGAATTTTCAGTAGTATTTCCTCTTGTTGTAATATACTAAAATATTTAGTGCAGGAAATATGTAAATTTATTGGCATTTCAGTAACAACTGTGGCCAGTGTTTGCCTTTGCATCCACCGTCTGTCTGGCTGGCTGTTAATTTCTGGTCTCTAGATTTACCTGTTTTCATTTCAGTGGATAATCTAACTGTGTCTGAATGAATGCAGATTACCTATATGGTTTGCATCCTGGTGCTTCCTTGCCCCAAAGTGTGTTATTTTCTGATGCCCACTCAATTGCAAGGCGAATTTTAATGGGGTTGTTTTGCACACACTTGGTGTGAGGATCTGCATGAGACCGACTTTGAGGGAAATGTTTCTTGAAATTGGTGTGTGAATGTGCTTCAGATCTTTATGTATGATGTAAAAGGAAATGAATTAGACTTAGTATTTATATATGAGCTTGGATGACAGCATAGATTTATTTTGATCTGTGATGTATTACACCAAGTCTCCTCTTACTTTTTATGGTACAATACCTGTTTTTTTACCAATCACCTAGTGGAATGCTCGACCATAGAACTGCAAATAATATTTTGATTAAAAGTATTACTAATTAGCAATGTCTATAGATATAATTTGTTGTTACTTGTGTAGAACAAAGAATAAGGCATCAAACAAAAGTCTAACCTGAAATGAAATAGGCTGCTTTTATTTGAACCAGCTGACTCCCAGCCTCGGTAGTATTCTATACCAGGGAAAGGTTTTGGTACAGTAAAATGTCTTTATGTGGCCATATAAAATTTTAGTACTAGACAAATTGCTGTACATTTTCAGTCAATGGTTTCTTGTGTATTTCTGTAAAATCTGAGTGTGAGGGGAGTCTCCTCAGAAAGTGCACAGCCAGTTCTAAAATGAATCTTCAGGTGGCCTAACGCGTATGCTTTGTTAACGCTAAATTTACCGAAATACCAGAAACCGTTTCATGCCGTAATTTCTCAAGCGCATTGAGAATACTGAAAGAGACCTGTCAAACTGGAGGCAGAGGCTCACTCCCTGTTTTATCCCTGGTACAGAATAGGTTGTCCCTGTGTGTGTTTCGGACTGGAGCGCGTTGGATGCAGGCAGCGCGGGCGGTGGGCGTCAGGCGCCCATAGAGCCACCTCGCGCCGCGGCTCCGGCCGGCATCGCCTCCCTGCCCAGCCGGTCCAGCTTTTCCATTGAAAAATCTACACCCCTGAAAAGAATCATCTTTGCACCTGTAAACACATGATTAAGGTTTGCTGGACAAGTTGTGTTGTTTATTTTTAAATATGAAATAGTTTTGTTTTTTGAGAGGCGTTTTTAAATGAGAGCCTCTGTTAGTGAGGGCTGTTCGGAACATGGCTGGCTGTGCACCAGATCTTGGGTAAGGGACGTGGGGAACCTTATGGAAATCAAATAGGTGAAGCTGTGGAATCACCCAGGAAATTCAAGGTCTGCCCTCACCTTTCTGGTCTTGGTTAGATTTCTGAGTTTTTAAAATGTGATTCCGAATTTTTGCTGTTCTGTAGATAGACCCAGTTTACACACAATGATTAGATGACTGGCTTATATAAAATTACTGTGATTCTATGTAGTTTGCTGCTTTTCCTTTGCCAGATGCTTTTGTGTTGGTGCAGTTAAAACATTCTGGGTTATTAGTGGCCTTTTAATACAAAGGATTTTGGGGTTTTTTTTACAAATTTAAATATATTTTATGGATTATGTGCCAATGTTCCAAAGTCAAATACCTTCTAAATTTAAAGCTGAGAATTGAACAGCTGGAGGTCTAATCCATTAATTTTTACAAGCTGACTTTCTTAATACTTCAAAGAGAACATTTTAGATGATACTGCTTTACTGTTCCCCTCTTGAGCACCCCTTCTTCTTCTCTCCCTGCCAGTGCCCTCATCTCTAAGGCTTCATGTTCCGCTCATCTCCTGGCAAATGACAAAAGCATCTGGATGGGGTGAATGCATTTTCCTTAGTTGATGTAAGAAGTTTTAAGACTCGTTGGTCTAGAAATGTGCCCTAGTGTTGCATTTGTTATCCACACTAATGCAAAAATACGTGGTCACCACTGTTCTGTGTTTCTTTCCTGTACTTGGGTTATTTTTTGTAGCAGCACGAGCATTGCTATGGGAGTGTTTTTGCTCCGTGTTTGTGCCCTTTTGAGATGCCTGACTCACATGTAGGGCACATCTCTCTCTGTAGGACTGGGTCTGATCCATTTGGAAGCAACACTTTCCCAAGTTTTGCCTTGCCCGCCACCGGTGCCTCTCCCTGGGATGCACACGTGCACATCCATCAGGGGCAGCTCCCGAGCAGGAGCTGAGTCCTGGCTGCAGCCTGAGGTGCTGCCCAGACCCTGCAGAGGGGCACTTTGTGTCTGTTTGTTTTCAATTCCAGCAAATCTGTTTGTGTCTGTTCAGTGTTTTAACGTAACACCACCAAGCATGCCGCTGGGCGGTCTACATTTTTTTATTAGCTTTTAACATTTGTCAGAAAAAAAGCTTTTTTTTGGTTTGGTAAGCAGAAATCTGGTTATGTTTAAGTGCTGCTTTGATAGATTTTTTTACATCGAAATAACTACAGTTTATTTGAGTTTAAACACGGACAACACGTGTGGGAGCTCGAAGGGCTCTGCTAGCTCTGACTGTGAGCGATGGGAGAGACGTGCCACAGTCCTGCTCCCGTGGCCACTTTGTGTGAACTTTGGGATATTTATCTTTTTTTTATCCCCCTCTGTGTTTGGAGCATTTAAAATACAAAATGAAGAACTTCGGTTTTTTTTCCTTTTAACCCTCCTACCTTCAGTTCTGACTGCTGGGCCTTTAGGACTTGATTCCATTGATCCCAGCAAAGCCTGTGATCGGTCAGTAGTTGGAAGACAGCAGGGTTTTTTGGTGGTAAAATATATGTTTTCAGAGTTAAGTCTGCATTTAATTAATTTTGTGAATTAGTATTCACAAAATACTCGAAAGCATTCTGTTGCTAATAGAAAGATCATCCTGAGGCTGGGGAAGCACAGTTAATTGAAAAAGCAGCCATTTGTAAAGTGAAGAAAATTTTAAAACATTTCATACCCTAATTAAGAATGTACTCCTGAGTTAAAATTGAGAATATTAATTTGCTGTGCGAAGCAAATGCATTACAAAGCCCTGGAAAGAGTCATATCCTTCCTTCCTCCTTAATCCTCTCCCAAAATGCAGTTTCAGAAGAAAGGCATGACTTTTTTCTTTTTTATAATATAGCCTGAAACCATTTTGCTAGAAAGATGTAAATTGATCTATTAACATAGGAAATGGAGGTTGGGCTGGGGTTATTATCTGGTCAGAATTTTAGGATCTCTTTCCTAGAAAAATCTTCCACTTTTTTTTTTTTTTTTTTTTTTTTCCTGGAGGGAGGGGTGGGTAGGTATAATATTCCTCCATAATGGCATTTAAAAGCCTTTTGGTCTCAGGTGAGAGCAGACAGAAGAGGCAGAGGATGCTGTGGCACAGCTGTGCATCATTGCAAGCAGTGCTGCTCCCTGGGGAATGGGGCTGCGCCTTCCCTCCCTGCACTGTTGGAGGTGAGGCTGCGACTGGGAACGGGCAGGGAGGGAATGCCTGCACAGCGTTCCTGCTCCTCCTGGATGGCTTGGGCAGGGAGGGAATGTCTGCAGAGCTTTCCTGCTCCTCCTGGATAGCTTGGGCAAGGAGGGAATGTCTGCAGAGCTTTCCTGCTCCTCCTGGATGGCTCAGGCAGGGAGGGAATGTCTGCACAGTGTTCCTGCTCCTCCTGGATGGCTCAGGCAGGGAGGGAATGTCTGCAGAGCTTTCCTGCTCCTCCTGGATGGCTCAGGCAGGGAGGGAATGTCTGCAGAGCTTTCCTGCTCCTGGCTGGATGGCTCGGGCAGTCCAGGCATCGCCGTCGTACTGACCGACATTGGGGTCTACGTGTGATTTAGAGCGCAGCAGAGTCCATATTCAGGTCCCACTTTAGGATTATTTTTTTATTTAAGATCATATTTATTGCACCATAAATTGCCACGGTGCTTTAGAAACCTGGGAGATGCTCCCACTGCTAAAGATTTACTGTCCAAATGAGATAAAAGTGGCGTTGTTGGGCTGGGCAGCTGCCGGTTCAGTGCTGGAACATGGGCAGTGCCGCCAGGGCTGGGGCAGAGGGTGCACAGTGGAACTGGAGGGCACTTGGGTACCCAGGAAAGGCTGGCACACTGGTGCTGGATGCTGCTGGGTTGGGAAGTGTGTGTGAGCAGGGAATGAAGGGCTGAGAGCATCTCATCCCACCTGGTGATCTCATTTCTGAGTGGATTCCTTGTTTGGTGAGGATGGCGCGGCTGTACTGCCCTCTCCGGGGCAGCATTTCTCCTCTCGTGGAAAAAATAAATCCAAATTCCAGTTATGGTACTACTGATCTGTATGTGAGTGAATTTCTAAGTAGGTTTGTCAGTCTTAGCAACAGGAGAAGAGATCTAAATGTTGGAGAAGTAGTTTGGTGCAAGGTTTTCACCTCTTTTAGGTGCCTGGGGTTGGAAGCATCACCAAAGGAGGGCTTCTCCTCCCTGCTCCCCTGGGTGATGGGAGAGGAGCACCCAGACCTCAGGTCTGAGCTGCCTGGTAGATCACAACCACCTGGTGTGATTTATTCCTGGAGTGGTACTGAGCTGATAATTAGAAAAAAGATGTCTCTTAGACCTGCCATGCAGCCCAGAAACTGTTTGCATCTAATAATACTGATATTTTTGATCTGACTCAATTGTTTTAATTTTTATTGGTACTAAATATTAGGCTGAAAAATGTTTTTTGCCTAGTCTGAAAAGTAACCCAAAATTTCAGACCAAATACAGTTTTAAAAGAAGATGATAATAAATGGGCCTATTGATTGTATTCTACAAAAGAAAAAAAGGAGTTCCCCAGTAATTGTAATAAAAGCTACCACAATCTATGAGACAATAATTCTGAAACCCTTTAAAAATAGTATTATTATTCAATGTGCAAAGCAGCTGGTATTTTATGATAGAACAGATTTTATTGTTGCTGGATATAGGGTCAAACGCAGCACATTTTTGATTTAAACAAACGAAAAACACAAATGCTTTTTTGAAGATAAAATCGGTAAGATTTATTTCTTTTTTTCCTGGATGCTATAGCTCCCTTCTCTACCTCTAAATATAGGCACATACTTTTCTTTTTGTGTTGGGAGGAACCACACACAGCCCAGCTCTCTGTGCTCTCCCTGCCATGCCATAGTTCTGGAGGCAGAGGAAAAAAGGGCTGTCCCAAGTAAAACTCAAATCTCATATGAACTGCTTTGAAAGAGGCAGATCACAAAAAAGGGAGAATAGCAAAACATTTCTTCATTCTGTATTATTATTGAGGTTTCATCCCATCATTTGCCAGTTCTTTGTGCTGTTGGCAGGGTGGGTGTGAGGGTGATGGCTGGAAAATGTGCAGGGGAACAGGGGAAAGCTCAAGGGCAGCCCTGGTGATTTAGGTGAGCTTTGCTATTAAACTCTGTGCATCAAAGTTGTGTTGTATGTTACATGACAGAGTGGTGTGTCCTGTAGATAAATCCAGTTCATGTTCTGTGTCCTGATGTTCCTTATTTTAGCTGAAGTGTGAATGGGAAAGGCAGAAGGGAATTTGCTGCTCCCAGTGCTCCGGTCCCAGGGCAAGTGACCACGGTCTGACTCTGCCAGGGCTCCTGTTGGTCCTGTGGACCAACAAACACCACTTTGGAAATGTGAGGTTTTAACAACACAGTGAAATCTTACTCCAAATAATTTTCTAGATCCTCTAGTGTTTTGTGTAGTTTTCCTTGAGTGGCTGATGCCAATGGTGCTGCAGTGTTTCTCTTAAGGAAAAAGAACAGATAAAATATCTCTTTTTTGAGCCAGACACGTGTGAGCCTCAGAGCTGGGAACGTGCTTTGGGAGATTGTGATACAATTACGTTTTATGTCTACCTATTAAGCATAATGAAGGGTTGGTTGCTGGCCTTAAATTTGGAAAGAGCTTACTGTAGAGCTTAAACCAGAAGTAGATTCCTGTAATTACTGCTTTGCCGTGCGGAGTGTGGCGAGGTAGAGGGAATAAAAACTGTTCATTGTCCAATTGTATTTCCATAACTGCTGCACTTTTAAATGTCTGTTTTGAAAGATAAAATTTTTGTTATACTAATTTTCTGAAGTAAGCTAATAAAAGGCAATGCAGGGAAAAAAAATAATAGAGGTGAAGGATGTCAAATGAACAATGCTTAGAAAACACGGAGCTTCAGCTTCTTCAGTGAGCCCTGCTGCGGTGCTTGAAAAGTCAGTGGCTTTGTTTGTTAAACACAGGGCCACTGTGCTGTTGTGGTTTAGATTTTCTTGAATACGAGATCCTTGATGATGAAATGAAGAATTTTTAAAACTTTCAATTTTATGGTTGCTTTTCTTTGTGCTAGATTAGACAAACGGGGTAAAACTCGAAGGAGTCAGTTCCGAATCTGCTTTTGCTTTTACTTGACGTTGTTCTTGCTGTGTGATGGCAGTATGTCAGGGAAACTTGGATCCCAGCATCAGCTGTTTGGAATTATTGTTTGGATTATATTCAGTTTCAAATGATATAAAATTGTAGTGAGAAATGAGCATTTGTTTATGCTGATAAAATGAGTCTTTCATAGCATACACTTGTTTTGGTTGAACATACTAGTGCATATTATAGCTCAGAATGTCCATTTTTTCAGAGTGATAACATGGCCCCATTCTGTTCTTTGTGTGCATTGGGGACTGGGAACTGCATCAAAGTGGAGGTGTTTCTGCTTCAAGTGAGGAAGAAGAGAGGGAAGACCGAAACTCTTCTTGGCCCTTAGGAAAAAAAAAACACCCCAAAACCACATCCTTTTTCCTCTCCCCTTCAAAAATTTGGCTTACATTCTTAAGAGAGAGGTTTTTGCCTTTTATTTTCCAGCCATCCTTTAAGGTGTGCTCTTCTGGCCTTTCTCCAGTTTGTGGAGCTTCTCTTGGAATAAGTTTTAAGGGGTTGTATTTGACACGTTACTGAAGGCTGCCTTCCACAGTGGTCTGGCTCACATAGAAATGTGAAAAGTTCCCACTACTGAGCTGTAAAGGAATACTGGAAATGGGTTATGCTGAAAAAACCATTTAGATAAAAATGCAATTTTCCCTTCCACATACACTGCTAAGAATTAATAGCACATTCTTCTTAAATGGGTAGTTCTGTATTATATTTTCACCTTAATTAAATTCTTTCCAAAACAGGAGAGTTTCATTTAAAAATGTAGGGCAAAATTAATCTGTCTTTATCTGCAGTGCTTTAAAATATGGGCTTGAGTTCCATGGGCTGGGCACTCCATGGAAAGCAGATGTTGGGTTCCAAGGTGGGTGTCCCATCTCAGGGTGTGCTCCTTACCCTGCTGTCCCAGCTGGGTTTGGGCTGTCACTGTGCTGGTGTGTGCTGTGCATGCCAGCTGTGCTTTCACAGCTCCACTGCTTGGCCAGCAGCCACCACACAGTGGGGACATGAACGTGGCACTTACCAGGGCATTTCTGCCAGAAATAGCCCAAAAGGGAGAAGGGCCAAGCCCATTGTGGCCTTAACCTGTGTTGGTTCATTGTTGCACACCTGGGGCACAGGTGGTGAGCACGAGTGTGGCATGGCCTGGAACAGCATCAGCAAAAACACAGAGACAGTGTTTCAATCACTTCCAATATGTTCCTTTTCTGCAGAAGATACATACATGTCTAATGAAAGAAAGAAGGGGGAATCCTCTGTGGTAGCTGTGAAACTGAAGTGAAGATGCCTCCAGGAAGATTTGCCTGTTCCAGCTAAGAGAAAACCAAAACATATATTCATGCTTTTTAATGGTTCCATTTTTGGTGGAAGGTTTTTAATGTAATAGTGAGAACAGAAGTGTGTGGAAGAAGTAGAGCTGATAAATTCTGCTTCAAAACAGCTTTTCACTGCTGAGTTACAGTGGAGAAAATGCTTTTATTAAATAAAGTGTTTAGTGTTATCATAGTTTTAACAAAATGGTTCCCACATATAAGCCATGCTCATAATGATGGGGAAATGGACACTTTGATATAACTCGAAGTTTCCATGTTAAAAATATGAATTTTGGTGGTAGTGATGCTGCACAGCTTTTAAATAATTTTTGTGACAAATTACCTTTCAGGGGGACTGTGCTTGGGCTTTCTCCTAAAAGGTGAGATACAGGAAGGGTGTGAGGCAATCTGATTGACTAGCACCCAACTAACACTGAGCTTAATCCAGATTCTGTTTTTGAAATGGGTATTTATAGTCATCTTCCGATAGTTTCCTAATCAAACAGCAGCAAATCTGATATTGCTCATTAGGTGCATTACAGAACAGCTGTTTTTTTAGTCACCAAACTTGCCTTTTGTGATTCATTTTCTGTGAATCACCCTAGTTCAGCAAAGAGTGCAGATCACGACTTTTACAGCCAAATATGCAACTTCCTGGAAGCAAATGTCAAAAATTTAAATATTTTAGTGTAGTGCCTTGTAACTTTGCAAGTTTTGTATTAATGGGACATTGGCTCTTCTGTAAAACTTCACTCCTTGGGACAAGCATGGCCATCAGTAGGAGTGTGTGCTCCCTGGTGTGAGTGTTGCCTGGTTCCACTTTAGGTGAGACTTTCTTAGGTGTCACTATTTAATATTTCATGTTTTTTATGTTGGTGCTCAGTGTATCTGCAGGAACTCAGCATGCTGAGTGATGCATTTAAACATTGGCTGCTACAGTAAAAATCTTGATGGCCATTGTTTCAATCAAAAAAACTTTTCTCATCTTCAAAGTCGCTGTTGTTACAATAATTTTCTCTTTGAACATGTCAGAATTCTGTCTTTGATTATAGACTGGATTGTCTCTTGTCATTGCATAATGATTTTTTTTTTTTTTTGGTAGGCAGAGACCTTTTTCAGTTCCTCACAGTTCATCCCCCATCCCAGTACTTCTTTAAAAAAGAGATTGTGTTGAAACCAGGTATTTAAGAGTATAGATCCTCAAGAAAATAACTGGTTTTGACTTTGTATTTTCCTGGGAATTTTATAAAACTGATATGAATTACAGATTTATTTTACAATTTGAACTTAGACTTTTAAATTTTCCCTTTCCCCCCACCCCTTTTCCTTCCTATTGGACCAGAAGTCATTGTTACAGAGATTTTCTGCTACTTTTTAATTTTCTCTTTCTGCAGGAACATAGAAAGAATTGATCTCTGTAATTCTGCCATCACTTGGAAGGATGGATTGATGGATGGATGGATGGATGGTAGTTAAGGTGTCTGACCTGGGGGCCTGATCAGCCAGACCCTCCCTGCCCTGCTCCCTGTCCAGGACTGATGTTGAGCCTTAGGAAGTGCTTGCTGAGGTCTTTTCTGTTGGGAGCTGTTTTAGGGTTTGGTGGTCTGTCCACTCTATAGGATCCAGAGTTTCCATTGCTGTTACAACCCTGAGAGACCTTACAGCTCTCTGAGCATTGTGGTGGGATGAAGGCACCCCGAAAGCAGAGCTCCTCTCTTATTGCTGCTGAGGTGTGGAGTGACTTTCCAGCTTTGTGTACAAAAATGGGTGACACTAGCATCAGACACTGAAGAGACTTAGCCCTTGGGAAAGGGTACTGGGAAATGGATATTATGTAAAAATGGCTGAAGACTCCAGGTGAGATTTGCAGATCCATGCCTGGTTGTGATTACGTGTGTGCTGGCTTCCAGCTGGTCACTCTAAAGCTGTCACATGATGGGTGTATTGCCTCAGAGGTATGACTGAATCCAAGATGCTCCCTCAATGGGGGTTGCCTGCATGCGTCCATGCAAGGGAAGCCTTTGCCACAGAATTACTAAATCCTGACTGTGGTTTTGCCCTCGTGTTTTGTAAGGAAAGAGCTAAAAAGGATTCGCTGTGTCTTTAAACGTGCAGATCCTCAAAACCTCCCTGGGAAGTAGAAGGGGGAAGGGACCCTTTCAGGATTAATTAAACAGAGATGTCTTGCTGTAGACTTCAGGGTTTACTGATAAATGCCAGCCCCTCACCCACGTCTGGTGGTGCTGCTGTTATTTAATCAGGGCCTTGACAAGGAATCTGAGCAATCTTCCCTTTCTCCTCCTCTGTTCCATTTATCTGTCCTCCCAACCTGTTTGTTTGTGTATGGTTAAGTTTTCCATGCCAGGGAGAAGCAGAGTGGAAATGTCAGGGGTCAGGCTGCAGGCAGGGCAGGCAGGAGCAGGCAGGGAGCAGAAAGCCCAGCTCTGCAGCCTTGGAGTTTCTGAGAAACCGGAGATAGGTTGTTCCAGGCACGATTAACTCCTTCAGCACAGCTGCCTTCTGCTTAAGACCTGCAGGAAGGGAGGCAAGGTGGGTGCATTAGGACACTGAACTCAGACTCCATCCCTCTATCCCTGCAGACCTGTGGGTAAGGGTGCTCCTGCTGCCATTTTGCTCACCCTCTTGTTGAAGCCTTGCTGGCCCATCTGCCTTGGCAGCTCTGCTGCTGGGGGATGAGGCTGTGTGGATTCAGACCTGAGCAGGATGGCAGATAGCAGAATTCATTGCAGTACTGTTATGGATACTTGAGTTATTTGGCAC
This sequence comes from Zonotrichia albicollis, assembly GCF_047830755.1. Classification (NCBI taxonomy): domain Eukaryota; kingdom Metazoa; phylum Chordata; class Aves; order Passeriformes; family Passerellidae; genus Zonotrichia; species Zonotrichia albicollis. Next base: position 5,264,947 of record NC_133836.1, on the reverse strand, counting down.
ATTTCCCAGTGGACAAAATGTTCATCCATGGAGGGCATGATGCTGCTGCTCAGAGACATGGTTTGAGTAGACACATGACTTGGGTTTGTTACTCAGAAGTTAGTTAAAGACCAGTCTGGATACCCTTGGCTTCGAAAAAACTAATTTTGATGTTCTGTCAGTAGACTTGGTATGTCACAGGCTCTGTGGTGGCTCACAGGTGCATCAGCTCCAGCTGATGCTGCCATGGTGGCTGGGTTGGGTGAAGTTTTGGCTGTATGAGTCAAGCTGTTGAACTTGCACTTCACCCCACCTGTGTGAGGGAAAAGCCTCATTCAGGGTGGGGTGGAGGATTTTGTTTGTTTGTTGGGTGATGCCTTTGCATTTGTGTGTGGCAGTGATCAGGTGCTGCAGAGCTGAATCTTGCCTGGTTTGGCAGTGTTTGCCTTGCAGGCAGTGCCCTGCCTGGCACAGCTGCAGGTCCTTACACCCTGCTAGTGGGATGGTCTGTGCTTCTGCACTGACCTGATCTAGACCAGGATAACAGCCCTAGTTACAGATGGGATAGGAATGAATCACAGAGGAGAATCAAGAATTGGGTTGGAAGGGTCATCTCATTGCAGCTGTGGGCAGGGACACCTTTCACTAGACCAGGTTGCTCCAAGCTCCATCCAGGCTGGCCTTGAACACTTGCAGGGCTAGGGCAGGCACAGCTTCTCTGTGGAACCTGTGCCAGTGCTTCAGTACTCACTGAGTAAATAGTTTCTTCTCAATATCCAATCTAATCCTGCCCTCTCTCAGATGGGGGATAGTCCCCCTTGTCTTGTCACTCCAGGCCATGTTAGAAGTCCTTCTGCATCTCGCCTGGAGTTCTGTGGGCTGCTCCATGCAGTGCAGTCTTGGGGATGTGCTGTGCTCCTTGTGCCAGTGCTTGGGTGCTGCTCAGCCCCGTGTCCCTCTCCTGCCCTTGACAGGAGCAACTGGGCTGCTGGCCCTCACTCCCTGGGAAGGTGCCACAGGGCAGAGCCCACACAATCCCCAGCAGAGTGGGATGAACTAATTGCCTGCTGTTCTGTCATTTTCCAGGAGTATTGAAATTGTTGTGGATCATAAATCACGTGAGCATATGGCCGGAAGGAGAACACAGGCCCATATTTCAGCTTTGGGCTGGAAGATGAGACTGTTTGTCCTGTGTTGTACAGGCCCATTTTGTTGATTTACTGGCCTGTGAAACTTTAGAGTTAATTTTTTGTTGAAGCAAGGAAAGTCTGTCTACCTGTGACTTTCCTGCTTGAACAGCTGTTTGCTCCTGATTCGTTGCTATTCTGAGAATTTCATGAAGACTTTCCACAGTGATGTGACAATTGGAAGTAAAAGATGAGCTTATATTTCTCTTATCCTAATAGTGGCACTTACAGCTGTACAAGAATGCCAGGTTTCTTTGTATATTTTTTTTTTCTAATGCTGAATTTCCCTCACTGCCATTGCTCCTCATTTGGTTGTGCATTTCTTCTAATAATTTTTTTTTCTTTTTCTTTCCCTTCAGATAGATTTAATTTTTATGCTGTTCAGTCAAACTCTATTCCTCCATCAGACTTCTGGGCCCCAGCTCAATCACCACACCTTATTGCTGCTTTAGGGGATCTTTCTGAATGTGCCAAGTGAATTATATGACATTTCCATCTCTTTCTGTAGTCAAAATTTAGGATATACCAGAATTTGGGATTTTTTTTTAGAAGAGATCTAGCAAGAATTTGTCCAGGAGGTGCTGGGTTGATAGTATCAGCTCTCAGTCTGATTTGCCAGCACTTAAATGTTTTCCAGCAGAGATTTTGACCCTTCTTTAAGAAGCACAAGCCTCCTGACAATTCTGCTTTTTATAGTTATTTCCTGCAGATTCTTTAGAATTTGCTTGTGAATTACTTGCAAGGGACTTGCAAGCAGTGATTTGGAACCCCCAGTTTTTGGAGTGTCAAGTGTCAAGCTGCTGGTGCTGCTGAGCACAGTGCAGGGAGTGACCCATAGCATCACAAAATGGTTTGGGCAGGAAGAGACCTTAAAACTCATCTTGTTCCACACCCTGCCATGGGCAGGGACACCTTCCACTAGGCCAGGTGCTTAGAGCCCTGTTCAGCCTCTTCTGTCCATCTCTGAACTGTGTCTCTGCAGGTGTCAGCTTTGACCTGAGGTCTCTGGTCTTCCTTTCCTCTTGAAAGTGTAAGTGGTAAAATTCTTGATTCTTCTCTCCTGATGTGTGAGTGGTAAAATTGCTTGAGCACCTTTTGTTTTCATGATCGCTGTTTCCCAGAGTCTCCTCATTCACCCCTGAGACACCAAACTTCAGCTGGAGGTGTCCTAAAGAGAAATGGGATGTTTCAAGGTAGGCTATAAATAAATGGCATAAAAGAGCTAATGATCCTTGATGCTGGTTCTTCTCACTAATGTTAGCCTTTGGTAAACTCCCACTGTGTTTTCAGGGATATCCTTGAACTTGTGTGGTTTAACCCCAAGCATTACTGCACATGATCACCGTTTCTTGGTGTGCAGGAGCCTCAGATGTGTGAGGCCCCTGGGAGAGATTGACTTTGCCTGTGGCAGTTTTGTGTTACGGGCTCTCGTAATTGTGAGTTATAGATGGGGCAGAGCCAGGGAGGAGACAGAGGGACCAAGCAGATCCCTGGCCCAGCCCTGGCAGCCAGGCTGGGTGCAGATCTGACTTTGGGATGTGAGAACAGAGGGGAGCTCTTGGGGAGCAATGTGACAGAACACCTAGAAGTCTTTGGCTGAGAGACTGAAAATATTTCAGAGCTAATTCCCTTCTTTTGCTTGGCTAACAAGTGCTCATTTAATTTGCATCCTGAAACTAAATGACTACAAACAAAGTTCTTTGAAGGGAATCTTCATCTTTAATTCTGTTTTCACTCAAGGAAAATAGTTTTCCATATATGATCTGTAGGGCTTAAATATCCTACTTATTACTGTAATGTCTATTTTCCCCCCCACAATTGCGTGAAAGCTCTTGCACAAATCTGATGGAGCACGGGAATTTATGTGTTTCTCTTTCAGTTTGCTCTGTGCATAATCATGAACTATTCACTGCCTTTAGAAATCCATTGGTACACCCCTTCCCTTGCTAGTGGAAGTTGGCATTTCACCTTATTTTTGGAATGTCCAGGTGGTGATTTAATGCAGAACATTTAAGTAGCATCTTTTTTCTATTTTGGCTTGTCCTGAAATAATACTAGACAGTGTCCAGAACTGGTTTTATTTAAGTGAGAACTTACTGAATGGTTTCATATGACTTCTGTGAAATCAGAAAATTCCACTTTGGATTTTATTGAAAATCTTTTGTTTGCTTGTGCGTTCTGGCAGTCAAGAGATGGCTTTTGAATGGGCTGGAGCTGTGTGTAAAACTGTCATGTGACAGTTTGCGTACATATGAAATAAATTTGAAAGCAAAACCCAGCATTTCCTTACTCATCACGGATGTGTCATTTGTCATTCTTGGTGAAAATAGGCTCAGAGCATTTAGTTAGTGCAAGCAGGTGATGTATGCCAGCAGCATGGAAACACAGGATCTGTCAGCCAGTATTCTTTCCTGCCATGGAGGAGCTCTTCACATGGGGGCTGGATTCAGAGGCAGGGCCTTGTCTGAGACAGCCACCGCCCTTCGGAAGGAGGGGTTATGCGAGAGAATAATAATAATTGTTAGAGAATAAGAATAATTGTTGTAGCCTCTTCCAGTGCCAGGTTTGAGTGTCAGGGTGATGGAGCTGGTGTCTGGGGCTTAGGCAGTTCACTCCTTTCAGAGATGAGCAGAAGTGTTTGGATTTTTTGAGGGGGAAGAACAACAGGCCCTGGAAAATAACTTGGAGCTCCCTGAGGTTTCACTGGTGTTGGATGGCAGCATATGGATGTTGTGAGTGTTGGGTCAGCTGTGCTGGAAGGGGCTGCAGTTGCTGGACTCCCGTTTATTTTCTGTTGGAAGTGTCCAGACATTATCTGACTGTTTTGGCAGTTGGTTTGATTTTTAATGCCAGTTTTCCTTGTCACAGTTCTCACACTGTGCAGAGCTGAGGAGAGCACAGTGTGGGTGATGGCATCAAAGCTGACTAGCAGTTTGGAGCTGTGTGGTTGGGTTAGGCCCCGGTTGGAGGCTCAGCTTTCCATGGCTGTCACAGACAAGCAGTTGTTCACCTGCATAGGGTGGGCATGACCAGCCTGGCAAACAGCAGCACTGCAGCTGGGGTGGGACCTAGTTTGCCAGAATGGTCTTTTGTTCTGTGAGAACCAAACCCCAACATCAGCCACTTCACCAGGGGGGTAGGCAGAACCCACTCTGTGGTTTGTGTTTTGCAGGGAAGCCAGCCTGAGAAGTCAGTGTGTTAAACTGAAAAGAGGAACTGAAGGTAGCCAAAAGAGAGGAAGGATATGAGTTAGAAACAGTCCGTTGTCCCTGTGGCCACCTAGAAAGGTACAGGAGCTGGTGCTGTCCCAAGGCCTGGAGCTTCTGGCTTCTCCAGGGATGCAGAGCTTGCCTTTCTTCTTGGAGAGTCACAGAGCTGGAAAGCAGTGATTTAACAGTAGCCTCCAGAGAAATAAATAGGTGTAGGCAGTTTCACACTTGCCTGTGGAGCCATGGTGGTGTGTTGCTCTCCTGCAGGGCAGTGGCAGCAAGGTGGGGAGCAATGAGCTCCCCATCTCTTGTCTCCTCCTGCCACAGTGGATTTTACAATAGCAATGTCATTGTCCTCATCCACACATCCTTCATTCTGTGTCTTCAAGGTCATGCTACATGTAAGATGAGTGCTGCCTTTTCCATTGATAGGGTTAGCATTTTTCCTACTTCACGTTTTTTTTCACCAGTTTCTTCTGTTTCTTTGTGTGAGCATGTGGCTCACAGTCTGACTGTAATCCTACAGCCTGACAGCAAACTCTTAACGCTGCCGTGGGTTTGGGCAGCCTCCCTGTCGTGGCGTGCACATCCTTCCATTGCTCCTGGTGAAAACAGGAGCAGGAAAAGAGGTCAAGGGAGAAAAAAGAAAAATATGTATTTGCAGCAAGCACTATGTGTCTCCTGTTATCTGAATTCTGTGCAAGCAGCGAGCTCTGATGGAGCCCCATGCCAGCTTGGAGACCACTGAAAACAAAATAAACATCTCTGTAGCACGGGCTCATACACACTCCCTTTAGAGCCTCAGGCACCTCCAATTAATCAAGCTGTCTGTGGAGGAAGGGCCTGTGAGGACCAGAGGATGCTGCCAGAGCTGATGGGCTGATGAAGGGGTGGGCAGCAAGCAGCATTAGGGGTGAACAGACTGTGTGTTAGCCTGGGTGTGCCATGCCTTTGGGTGAGTCTTGTCTGTATTGCAGCAAAGTCAGAGCTTTAATCCTGGTTTGCAGGATATACGAGTGCTGTGGGAGGGTGCTCAGCTCTGTGCACGCATGTTTGATGAAGAGCCCTTCCTCCTTCCGTGAGAAAGGCTCTCAGAGAGCGCTCAGCTGGCTGGGCCTTGACAATAAATTGAGGGGCTGACCAAGCCAAATGGCTTCTTGAAATGTCATGGAGTGAAATGTGGCCCATACCCTGGAGCTGGGGTGTCTCTGCTGAGTGCTTCTGGTCAGCAGTGTGAGGAGTCACCTGTCCCCATTTCCGCTGAATGAGTCCTTGGTTGGCATCAGCTGCTCACCTTAACCACCAGCACTGAATTCTGTGCATACAGAGCAGGGAGCAGGAGGGGAGAGCAGCACCTTTAAGTGTCTTATGAGCAGGGATTACACAGAATAAATGAAGAAGTAAAATCAAATTAAGAGGAATGTTCTAATAATGGGTAGTTGGGGCTTTTCCTTGGGTGCCAGCAGAGCTGGGTGCTGCCAGTCCGGGCTCAGAGGGAGTCTGTGCCCTGCAAGCATTGGGAACAGCAGAGACATCCAGCCCACAGCAGACACAGATTGTCAGGGGTGAAGACACCTGAAAGCCATGCAGGTTTATGGTGTAAGCAGGTGCCATGTTTGTGTCTAGGAGCAAATGCAAGCTCTTGCCTCCTTGTATTCCAGGGTCAAGAAAATGCCTTTGTCAAGGACTTTGTCAGTGCTGCAGAGGTGAGGAAGGAGATTGCTCATTTGTTTACCAACACAAATGAACTAGTTGTGTTTAAAAATAAAATTTTAAAAATACAATTTCAGGAATAAATTAATCTGTGGAGACTAGGTCCAGTGTCCAGGGAAACATGAAATGTTTTCAGACCTTATTTTTCTCAAAAACTGAAAAGAGATGCTTCTGTGCTGTGTACAAATGCAGAGCTATGTGCCTGAACCAATATGTCAAACTGTCATGTGGGAGATTTGGTGAAAAACATCTTGTCCTAAGGGAATAATTTTAAACACTATATGTAGGTTTGCTGCCTCATAAGGGATCATTACTCAAATCTATTCCCTCTTATGGTAGCTTGGCCTCTGCTTAACGGGCAGGGAGTGAAGGGAAGCCCATTAACGCGTCCTTTAAGAGTGGTTATCAGATGGTCGAGGGGAAGCAGATCTCTGACCAGGGAATATCGTGTTATTGGCCAAATCCTGCGATTCAGCCTTAACAAGATGAGTAGCAGTGCAGGGCCTTCACGCTCGGCTGGCCATCGAGGGCGGCGGCGGGGCCGTGCTGAGCCGGGCAGCCGGACCCTGGGCAGCGCAGCCGTGTCACAGCGGTGAGCCAGTGTAAGGGATGAGCCCTGCGGCAAGGAGCCGTGCGAGGGATCTTCACCTCCTGTTTGTCACTTCAATCTCCAAGGAGCGCTGAAATGTGGAGTGGAACCCACTCCCAACCAGACCCCTACCAGACTGTGTCTGTGCTCTCGCTCCTGTGTCTCGCTGCTTTCCGTCCTTTTGTTGGTGGTGGTTTTGGTAAAAATGAGAAGGATGGCAGAAGCAGCACCTGAAGAGCAGCATCAGATCCTGGTGTCTCAGCATAGCATCTGCAGTTGCCTTGGCTACACCAGCCCTCCCTCAATTAGCCTCCTCTCTGAGAAGAAGATGCACTCAATGTGTGGTAGCTGTGCATGTGAACTTGTTTTTAATGGGATTACTTTACTTAAAAACTGGGACACCTCTGGGTTTGCACAGTGCTCGGTGGGGTTGTCACAGTAAAGAGAACAAGTTTGTGTTTTCATAATGCATAAGAAGATGCTACATGACAAAAGAGGCTTTATATTGAGCAGCTTAACTGCTCAGGGTCTCACAAAAAAGGGAGAAGGAAGCTGGAGGGGACTGAAGGTGTGTACACATGCTGTCTGCAGAGTAAGGTGAATGCCAGGGTCTAACCTCACTAAAGAAATGTGTTTTTTCTGAGATGATATGCAAAAGCAGTCTGCAGTGTGTGTATTGAATTTTTTTGTGGTGCAGAACTCCTGGTTCTCTTCCTGTGTCCCAGCTGCAGGCTCCAACGCTGCTGGCCAGGCTCCTGGGTTAGTCACCACGCTGCCATTAATGCTGTGTAAACAAACAAACAAACAAACAGCAACCTTTTCTTTTTGAAGGCTGTGTGCCTTTGCAAAGTAGAGCAGAACGAAAGAGCAGCTTCCCAAATGTGCAAGGTCAGAGCAGAGGGTCGGGCCTGGAGGGAGGCTGAGGAGCCTGTCTGGGCACTCTCTTCTCGCTGTTTGTCTGGGGCTGAATGGCTGGAATGTGTTTGGCTGGGTAAAGCTTGGTCAGAAGCTCTTGCCTAAAAGCAAACTGGCTCTTGAGACCACCGCAGCATCACCAACAGCACTGGGAAAGGACACCACCATGGGAGAGTATTTTCCAGACTTCTCTTGGTCTTTGGTCACTTCACTGCTTTGAGTTTCATGCCTTTCACATGAACATGACATGAGCTTATAGATGATGTTTGATTTCTTACCTCTGCTTCAGCATTTGCTGTTTCCAAGTGGCACATGCTGTCCTTTGTGCAGGGTGGTTGTGCTTTTGTCAGTCCCGCTTTCTGTGTCATGTCCTTTGGCTTGGAGGGGAAGTCTCCACCCAGACCATCTCGAAATCTTGGGTGTGGAGGATGGCCCTTATTAGAAGTGTACTGCTTTTTTTAATAACACAAATTTCTTGCAGGAGTTTCTAATACAGGCAGTTGTGCAGTTTAAAGGTAATTTGTTTGAAAATTCCCTGCTTTCAGTGAGCTACTTTGTGACTGACAATGATTTATCTGGAACTTGGCAGCTGTGAGGCAATGATGCATTACCTGACTAATTTTAACGTGCCGAGTCACGTCCATGCTCAGGACTGTGGACACTGTGCCTGGGGAGTGCCAGGACAGTGTGGCTGTGAGGGAGGAGGCAGACAGGATGGCTGGTGAAATAGGTCTGCTGGGAGAGTTACTGTTCTGGACAAGCATCAGGCAGTACCTCATGCTTAAGAACATAATTCTCACCAGGTGGATCAGCACAACTTTAATTTTTTGCTGCAAAGGTTTTTTTTCCTGGAAAGCATCATGCTTTTGTCAAGACAGAAATACTGGAAAAAAGTAAATTGCACTGAAAATTTCCATCCAGATTGGCTTTGAGAATTCTTGTGCCAGTGCAAGCTTTGCTGGGAGCTCTCTTTGTTTTGGATTTGAATACGTCACTTTCTGTGCTTGTTAAGGACAGACAGGAGAGCTGGAGCTCCCACACTGGTGTCCCATGGTGAGCAAGGCTTGTGTGGACAGTGTCAGTCACTATTGGCTTTGCAAACTGAGGTGAGTTCCTGCTCACCTCTTTTACTTGGGTTTTCCTCTCAAGCCAAGGAATCTTGTTCATCTATGTGGGACAGATTTTGTTTTGATTTCTTTATCAATAGTTTGCTTATGGATTTTATTCACAGCAAATGGCTTAGAAAGAATTTGCTGATTTACAAACAAATAAGCCTAATTTTTTATTCTCTAATTCCTTGTGGCACATGAACTTGTTTATGTAGTTGTTGCTGAGAAGCAGCTCTGTTGTAGGTGTTGGGGTGCACAGCTGGTGCAGGGGAGCTCTGGCTGCGATCCCAGCCTGGGAATGTGCCACCTCTGCCTTGGCTGTTGGGGGTCTCCTGCAGCCCTTGTAGAAGCACTGCTAGGACCCCTGGGCCCCTTGTGGCAGCAGTTCAGCTGTGGGACTCTTTCCTCTTTCTGTGCAGGAGAGGAAGAGAGCTGCTGTCACAAGGACTAATCTCGAGGCGCTGGCTCTTCCTGTGCCGAGCCCAGCATGTCCTGTGCAGTCAGGGAGACCTAAGAATAAAAACAGTGGGTACTGCGTGTCTTGTGAGCAAATACAAGTAAGGAAAACATTTCCTGTTCACAATTTTCTGCACAATCCCATCTGAGCTTTGACTATTTTATAAATAAAAAATGTCTTAGGTATACTTGCATTCTGGACAGTAAGTTTAATTGAACACCTGATCAAATGGTGGTTATTCAGGGAGTCTGAGGTTTTTGCCCTGCCCTGTGATTTTCCCAAAGCTGTAGGACTCAGGGGTGACAGGAAAGAAGAGCAGAAGCTCCATGTGCTGGGAAGGGATCTGTGCCAGCACCTCTTTGCCTGCTGGAACTTTGGGTATCACACCGCAGCCTCCGCTCCATGCTTCTGCTGAGCCCCTCAGTGCTGCCTATTTATTAAAACTGACTAAAACCACCCAACACCAGCTGCAGGGAGCTGGAATCCATTTGGTTATAGATATTGTGAGCACCTTTGCCCTGCTGCTGCTGCTGCTGGATCCTCGACTGGAGCAGCACAGGAGGGTGCCTGGAGAAAAGCAAGCACAGGGCCCAACTGAGGTGTGCAGTGGAGCTCTGTGGGGATTTTGCACATTGCAGCATTAACCCAGAGCAGGGCTGAGCAGGCAGCAGTGCTGCTCTGGAGCCTGATTCCTTCTCCCCAGCATTGATGGCATCACATCCTCAGATTCTTGGTAGTTCCTGTGTTGGTGGTGTTATGCTGTTTTAGATATGAGCATCTCTGACATCCTGTGATAATCAAGCATTGAAAGCCTTTCCCAGTTTAAACCAGGGACTTCCAGGCTAGTTTAACATTATTTTTTAATATTATTGTGATTGTGTAACAAGCTGTTCAGTTCTAGTGTTGTGTCTGGTATAGCAGGAGGTTCAGTGAAAGTAATATGAGTTGCCCCATGAAATGTGGTATCCCTACACTGCTTGGCTTTGTGGAGCAGGAGAAAGGTGATGGGAGGAAAAGTCCTGAGATGTTAAACATTTACAGCTGGTTTTTGGCATCTTTGTCATGTTCTACCCATTTTAGCTACTCTTCACATGAACTGTAAAAGCTGGAGGAAAAAGGCTTAGGGACATTGTTTAGGATGTTTCAGTTAATGTCTTACATTTCTGTGGTTAACAGAAACTAATGATAGCTAAAGATCATACAAAGTTCTAAAATGAATGAATTTTAAGAAAAATGTTATCATAGTGCTCCTTTAAGATGCGAAGAGGGAGACTGATGCTGGTGCTGACCACGAGGGCACGGAGGGTTTGGGGTTGGCTTCCTGCTTGGTGGTGTTTCATCATCCATTTCCAGCGGAGAGGGAAAGTTCCCAATTGTGCTGCGGTCTAGGACACACTCATCAGTCCCAGGTCCATTCAGACACATCGCTGGTTTCTCTCAGGTGCTGGGTGTTCTTCTGGCCTGGTGAACAAGATCTCACTTCAGGCTGGGCAGGCAGAGCCATACCTTTGGTGGTGACTCGGAGATGCAGGAGAGGGGGGCGGCCGGTGGGGAGAGGGTGTAGCAACACCGCAGGCAGGCTGTGAGTCGCTGGGGTCGCAGGCTGTGAGTTTGATGGGGTTGCACATCACAGGTCTCTCCTAACCTCTCTCTGTGAACCCTTTGCAGCCCACGACCTTCCCCCGAGCAAGACAGCGGCGGCAGCGGCGCAGACGGGCGCGCACCTGCAGTGCCTCTCGGTGCACTGCACGGACGACGTGGGCGAGGCCAAGGGCCGGACTGCGGTGCCGACGTGGAGGTCCCTGCACTCGGACATCTCCAACAGATTCGGGACTTTTGTGGCTGCCCTGACTTGAACAAAAGGAATTATTATTTTTTTTTTCTTTTTTTTTTTTTTTTTTAATTTCAAAGGGCCGCTACTGCTAGGTGGACTATTTTTCTAGGTTGGTACCTGCTTAGTGGCATATGGACTGGAAAGGGTTAATTTAAAGTAAACCTCAACTTTTTTTTAATCTTCTGCCACAGTATGTTACCAGTGTTAACCCTTCTGCAGTTAGCACACTTTTGCTTAAGATTTTCCTGCTAGACCACTTTTTCCCATTATTCTGTAACCTTGGCATACATTTATAGATGAGGCCTTTTCCTTTTTCATCTCAGTGTGTGTCCAAGTCACGTATGTCATAATAAGACAAAGATTCTCCTCTTCCTCCTCCTCCTCCTTTTCTTCCTCATTTGCTTTGGTTTTTTTTCTTTTTTTTTTTTTTTTTTTTTTTGTTTTGTTTTGTTTTGCTTTGTTCAGTGCTTACTAGGATGGTGATCCTGAGGAGCAGCAGTTCAGGAATAAACACCAGTGAAAGCGAAATGGTCAGCATTAAATCATATGTTACAGTGACACCCAGCCTTTGCCAGTCTCATACCAACCAAGCAGTTGATGCTCTGTTGAATGTTCAGGCATGGACCTGCCCTTTCCTGAGAGAATGAGGCTCTGATATCAGCCCTGTTTTGCTCTGTGCCTCCTGGTGAGGCCACAATGTTCCTTCCTGTGTGTACCCTGGGATGGAGCTCTGTCATGAATGGGCTGGTTCAGGCACAGCAGGGAAGGTATGGAGAGGTTTTTCTAAATAAGTTTTATAGTCATTATCTCTTCCTCCAAAGGCCCAGGCTCCTTCTTGCTTGCCTGGGCCTGATGGTGCTCCTGCATTTCCCACTTTATTGATAATGGAGAAGAAAATCCCCTGCACCCTGCCTACTTTTTGCCCATTTTAAAGTGCAGAAAGATGCTGTTGATTGGCAACAGGTCCAGTGTCCCCTGCACTTGCCTGGGGGTGCCCCAGCCCCTGTCACAACAGGTCTCAGTGCCGTGGTAGACGTTAGGGATGGCCCAGATTGGAAGATGCACAGGGCTGTGTGCCCAGGGGTGGCATTTCCTAATCTGCCAGGGCAGGGAGACCTGGTGTCAGAATCCCCCAAACTCATTCAAGGCCCCATTTCTGTCACACACTGAAGAACAGCGTTGCTGGATGCACACAATAAAAGGAAAGCCATACTTTCCTGCTTGGGCTAGATAATGCTCATTCAAAATGAAAGTTGGAAGCAAACCAGATAAAGCCACAGCTGACACGATGGGCTGATTCTCCAGTGGTTTTATGTCACACTGTCCATGATTTGTGTGTCCCTGTGCCCAGGAGTGGCTCTGTCCTGCCCCGTGCCTGCAGCTCGCCTCCCACAGCTCCTGGAGCTCAGGAACACCACTAGAGGGTTTGTTTTGGTTGTGAAATAAAGGTTGGCCTCTCTAGGGTTATTTATTCATGATTTCACAAATGTGTCCCTGCTGAAGGGACAGAGTTGAAGACTGCTTTATATGTTATCTTTGATGATTGTGCTGGGTCTTTAATTATTTTGAGGTAATATTCTTGGTAGACACCAACGGAGAGGAAATTCTGCCTAAAAAGCTAAAGGTGGTCTGGAATTCTCACTCTCAGTCATATGTGGCTTCAGAGAGACTCACAGTGTTTGGAAATGTGATTTGAATGTGCTCTTATTAACCATGCATGGATTGATTTATGGGTCTGGTCAATGAATTGACTTTGGATAAATTTGGATAGTTTTTAATCTTGGTTTTCAATATTATTTTACTTTGTATTAAAGCTGGAGCTTCCATGAGGATGAGGATTTTTGCCCATCCTGAAGCAACTGGCTGTGAAGCTGCCTCACACCCACTTGGTTTGGATCAAAAAGCTGGGATGGTTTGTACCTCTGTCAGGGTGTGCAACCAGGAGTGCAGGCTCCTCCTGCACCTGCAATAAAATGTCACCATCCCCACTAAAGTATCTCCTAGCAATCACTGTCAGTCCCCTTACAGAAGGTGCCTCTTTGCCTGTGATTCCTCAAGTCCTGGCTTACCTAAGTATGTGTTTGATTTTAAATCCTGTCAGCAGAGCACGTGTGCTGCTGTGGGGGGCCCTGGGGTAGCAGCAGTCACTGAGTTCCATCACTCACAGCTGAAAATTTCAGCCAAGTTCATTGTCTGGTGGCATTCCTGCTCGGAGTGCAGTCCCTTGCCTTGTGCTTTGTTTTTAGTTTTTCCTGCTGCACTGAAGAGAACAGGTTTTTCAGGCTTCCTGAGGTCAGGGATGCACACCCTGTGCCATGGGAAGGAACCTGTCAGGGAACACCGAGTTCAGATGCTTTTAAAGAGGAATCCCTGTTTGAGTGGAGCTGTGGTGGCTTGGTCTCAGCACCCAGTTCTGCTGGCTCATTCTCAGCAGCTTGCACTTCTCTCCTGGAGTGTTGTTCTCATCCACTTGGAACTTGCTTTTTCACTTGCTTATGGAAATGCAGAGCGTAAGCAATTCCTTTAAAATCAGTGGAATCCTGTGAGGTGCGGAGGTGTCCTGAGGCCAGGGGCTGTGTCTCCAGTGCTGAGCTGTGCAGGGTGGAGCCCTGGGTGTTGTGGCACTTTGCCACCCCTGGCTCTGCCCTGGGCAGTGGGTGCAGTGCAGGGTTGGGACTGTCAGAGTGGGAGGAGGTGAGGCAGTGGCTGGCTGTGTGCTGGAGTTTACCTGAATCAAACAGTCACACACAGTCCTCCTGCTGACCTTCTGTCTGATCTTGATTGAAGAAGCTCTGCTTGAGGCAGCTGTTAGCCAGAACCAACCAAACCTGTGCTTTTAGGGTTTTGTTGCTTTTTTGCCAAAGATCAGAACAGAAATTCTGTGTTCTGACCAGGACAAGCATCATGTCCTGCTCATCACCTGGGGATGTGGTACTGACAGCATATACAAGGTTCAAGCATATACCAGGTTCAAGCTTTCTCACAGTGCTGGTGGCACCTGCAGTAATTTCATTGTACCCATTTTCTCCATTGATTTTACACTGAATGCACTGATCAGTTTTTTTAACACATATAAAGTGTCAGCATGGCCTGACACATTATTTTCTAAATAATGATATTCCAACTGAAATATGTTTGGGAGCTGTAGGTAAAAGCCAGTTGTGGAAGAGGTAAGTTGCACTCTTGTGGAGAGGGAAACTGAGGCACAGACAGCAGCAAGAGACTGAGGGAACAGTGGCAGGGCTGAGCTGCACTGACGTCTGACCTCTGCTTGCTGCAGAGCCCCATGCCCGAGGCTCACCTCCTTCGGAGCCAAGTTGGGTCAACAGGGGGAGAATTTTATCAGATACATGTTCCCCAAATGCCTGGGAGAAACCTCCCCTGTGTGTCCTACATGGCTTCCAGATGGGGACAGCTGGACACGAAGGCAAAGAGGGGTGGCAGGATGCACAATCTGCCTTAGGTTGGGAACAGCAGCTACAGTGTGGCTTTGCCTTTTGCCCTGGGGATTCTCCCTGGCTGGCTGGGCTGGGGGAGCCAGGACATTCCCCATCTCCTGGCCCTGTGCCCTGGCTCCCTCTGTGTTCCCTAAAAAACCCTGTGCTTGGTCTGCAGTTTACAGTGTTGTAGCAAACCAAGCAAAATTTCCTTTGCATTTCAATTGGGAGGAGCGATCAAATACCTCTTTGCCAAAAAAGGACAGAATAGGCCTCATTTATTAAATACTCCTGCAGATTTTCTCCAGATCACATTCTCTTGGGGTTACTTGCTCTCTGCTGTTTGAGCATCAGTAAAGGGGCTTTAGGCTTGTTGCTTACTTAAGGTTTTCACAGTGTCTGAGAGTGGAAGGGGATGAGCACCAGAATTCTGTCACCTGGATCACCTGGGGAGGTGTGCAGGTCCTGTGGTCCCCATGGCACTCTGGGGCTGGACTTCCAGGCACCACCACCAAGGCAAAAAGTTCCAGTTTTGGGAGGTGGAAAGGATGAGGTGAGCAGCAGTGGGATGGGCACTGGGTGGGTGGGTTGGACAACAGAAATCAAACTGGTACATTTGACTTATTTTTGTTAAGCTGCAGTGTAAGGTTTTGTCAGCTACTGGATTCACAGCTGTTCAAGGGATGGTGTGTAAGAGCATAACCCATTTTTTGTAGAATTGTTTCTTCTTTAATGCTTAAGGCTAATGGAGGAAATAGTCTAATTTTGTCTTAGAAATTCTCTATTAAAATTGTTGCTTTGAGTCCATCCGCTCATAGGTTCTGACTGATGAAACTGCAGGTTCTGATTTCCAGCAGTTATAACTTTATCACTATTCACTACACAAGAATATTACAGCTTTAAAACAGCCTTAAGCAAAAGGATATTATTTCTTTGTACTAAATTTGGTTCATGGAAAAGAAAAAAAAAGAAACCTCAAAACACTGGTAATCCGTACTGCATTAGCAAACTCTTCTGAAAAATGTTATTGCACATGTAAAATATGAAAACTTGACTCTGCTGTGTGTTAGGCAATCCTGTAATCTTTTTTTTTTTTTTTTTTTTTTTTTTAATTCTTGTTAAATTCATTTCCTAAATGCTTGGTTGGAAGACTGTGACGATAGCTCATGAAATTGAGTGTTATTTTTCTTTCTTTTTTTTTTTAAATATGTAAAGTGCAGTCTTCTGTATTCCTGCATATTGTACATATCTGTATATGTTTTACTGAGCAACTAAATAACAATAAATATGATGTTAATGGTGGCTACTCTATATTTCATACCAGGTTTGTTGATTTTTTTTAGCAACTCCTTTTTCCCAGAGGTGTGAAGAAGTGAATGGATACTGCTCATATTCGGGTAAGTTCTGGACCTTGTGATGGGTACAAATTTGCCCATGACCTCAGGAAATGTGAGCTGGTGGCCCTGTCTGTACACTGAGGTTGTTGGTACCCTCTTTGCTGCTGGGGGGTGGAGATGTCTGTGCAGCTCTGCCCAGATGCTGCCATGGGATCTTGGGGCTGTCCTGCTCTCTGTGGCAGTGTCTCTCCTCTGGTCACTGGAGCTTGTCCAGAGGGGCCAGAGCGTGCCTGGAGCTGCTGGGCAGTGGGAGCAGCCCCTGGGGTAGCTCCCCAAGCCCCCAGCCCTGCTCCTCCTTTGTCCTAGTTGTTCAGTAAAACTGCCCACGAGCTCTGTTAATGGTTGGATTCACACAGCTCCTCCAGCACACGAGGCCATTTCTTGGCTCCCAGATCTCCCACTGTGCAAAGGCTCCTTTGCTTCTGCCAGCAGCTGGAGCAGCCCCTCCTGCTCCAGCTATGCTCCACCCCAAGCTCCTGCTTCCAGAAAGGCAGCAGGAGCTCCCTGCTCACTGCACATCACATTAACAGATGAAAATCAACTGAGTGGGCTTTGATTTCTGCTCTTGACACTGGCTTTGCTTGTCACCTGGTAATGTCACCTCTGCTGATGCTGGCACGGTGCCTGCCTATCCCAAACACTCGCCTTCATCCCAGGGCACTGTGCTCAGAGACTCACCTGGCTTGTGTCAGAGTTAAGCATGGATTATAGTTTATTAAGTAAAGAAAAGCAAGTGGTTGGTCCTGGAGCTTTTACACTTCTTGCTCTCCTAATCATTTCCTGTGGCTTGTGACTGTGCTGAGAGCTGAAATCTGTCTGTAGCTGCATCTCTCTGCCCAAGCCATTTAACTGATTTAATTATGTCCTTTGAGTTACTTTCTGCATGAGGCTTTGGAATTCCTCTCATGAAGACTGTAAATATGTGTTGTATGTTCAGCAGTCAGGAATCCATTGGCAGTGCAGCTGGATTCCATGTGCTGGGATCTGCTCGGCCCCTCTGTGGCCACCATGTGTGGCTGCTGGGCAGCTCTGCCCCTGCAGTGCCAGCCAACATTCCTGCAGTGCTGTCTGGGGGCTCCTGTGTGTGATCCAGAGTCGTTCAAACCCCCTCATCCCCTGCTGTTTGGGTGAGTTGCTTGCAGCTGGCTGCTGGTGCTATGGGAGTACAGCAGAAGGCATCTCTCTCCATAAAAAAAAAGGTAAATAAACACAGGAATGAAAGTTTGAGTCAATGGCATCCTTTTGGCTGAGAAAGTTGTTAGAAAATAGAATCCCATTGTAATGGATTTCTTTTAATACTGACTATTTCTGAAATCCCTAGGTCATATTCCTGAAGTTGTTACTCTCCTGCCTGGGAGACAATTTGGAGCTCCCCCAGCAGTTTGGCATTATGGCCAATAACATCACATATATTTTGCTTGTAAAATGTTTATATTTTGCTTGTGAAATGTTTAAAAACTCTCTGCTCAGGTGAGCTCTGTGAGGCTGTGCCTACAGGGCAGAGGAGTGGATGGGGGTGATGTCTCTTCTAAGCTCTCCTTTCTGAGGTGTTGGCAGAGCTCAGTAATGACAGTGCAGGAAGTGGAGGTGACAAGACCTGAAGAAAGCCATGTAGATCATCTTTGGTTCATTAGTGCAGGGCTGTGCCCTGTTTCCTAATGCCCAGAGCTCTGACCAGCACAACCAAAATGGACAGGGTGGTGGGGGTCCTTAACCTTTTAGTGAAAAAGAATAAAAGCAACCAACCCAACATCCCTTCATTCCAGCTGTGGAGTGGGGATGATGTTCGGGGTGATGGAAGGGGATTCATGGCTGCCTATTTGCAGCACTGGCAGGTAGCAGAGGGTTTGGGAGGTGCCAGGGGTGCTCTGACAGGACCTGGGGGTCCCTGGTCTTGGGACAGCATGTGGTGGGATATGGGAGGAGGGATCTGTGGCTCCTTTGTGTTCTCACCTGGCCATGGACACGTGTCACCATGTCACCATGGCTGAGCCTGTTTCCTTTTAGATCATGCCTGTGTCACACCTGTGAAACAAGCAACAGAGGAGGAGCCCTGGTCAATGGTTGCTGTGTCCTCTTAGGGGTTTCTGTTAGCAGTGCACAGACAAAGGAGCTGTTGAAGTGTCACCCTAAATGTGATATTGAAACACTCATTTCAGCCTCCACCTCGAAGAAGGCTGAGTAGTTTAATGCTATGAGGGATGCTATGTTCTGCCAAAACATCCTCCTGCTTTGGGGTTAACTGCTGGAGAATATTCAGGGCTGAGCTTCAGGAGGTGGGAACTTTTCTCAATTTCCTTTTATCCTCTGCAAAATGCCCCTGTCTCCCTTCCCCCTTTCTTCCCCCCACCCCCTTTTCTCTTTATAAAGCTGGAATTCTTCCAGACTCTGCTCTGGGCTTGCAAGAAAACTTTACTGTGTAAATTTGCTCTTTGTGTTGGGAGTCCTTTGTTTAAACAGCATTGTGAGCTTGCTGGGGAGGGATGGAAAGAGGGGGAGCTGGGAGGAAGAATTTGAAAAGCCCTGACCCCTGATGAATAAAATCCAGCACATTAACACATTCTTCAATAAATTCATGATTGCAGATAAGGTGGGAGTCCCCAGGGCCGGGCTTTTCATTAACCCCCTGCTGACTAACCCAAACAGACGGAGTGTTTTGTCAGCGCCAGGACAAGCAGAGCCCTTTTGTGGTGGAGGGGCCGGGTGAGCATGGGGAGCGCTCCTCCAGGAAGCCAGGTTACAAAATGGGACTCTATTTCAGAACAAACTCCTTTTGGTTAGTTTGATGAGATTACAGAAAGGAAAAGGCTTTAACAAGGGGCTTATTGAAGCTAAGTAACTGTTCTGAATACAGTGAGGACCAGGGCAGAAAACATATGATTCCCAAGTAAACAGGCGCCTCAACAGCATGGCTGGAACAACGGAGATGGACATGGTCCGTGTGGTTCTTCTTGGACACATGAACCTGTGTGGGAGCCCTGCAATAACCTGTGCACTGCACCCTGCACTGCAGGGCTGGGCTGGAGAGTGCCCTTGGAGGGACACGAGCACCATGTCCACAGTGTGCCTTGCCCAAGGTTTTCAGCCTCTGAAACCTTATTTGTTCCTCTGGTGGGAAGTCTCCTGCAGGAAATATTTTGCTTTTGTGGAAACCTATCCCCAGAATGCTTCCCTCCCACATTAGGGAGGTGTTCTGGGTTGTTTATTAGAATACCTACATTTTTGAAAGCTCTGAATTCTGTGCCTTGTGCTCTTGGTCAGCCAAGTAACTCAGAGTATCACTCAGCCGAAAGAAAAGTGTTTTGGGGGTGAAATGCAGGAAAATCCTGAGTTTGTCTCAGGTTCCTGCTGCCTGCTAGTGATGAGGCTGTGCTTTTCCTATTCTGCCCACCCTCTCAGGAGGTTACAACCTGTGGTGGACTCTAAGCTTTTCACAGAGCAGAATCCTGTCCTTTGGGAGTAAACTCCTGCACAGGACAGTGCACCCAGAACCAGGTGGGGCATGCACACCCCTCCTGCAGACATGCACATCCCGCTGGGAAGCACATGAGGGATGCAGTGCTGGGGCTGGGGGGGGCTGGGGGCTGCAGGCAGCATCAGCCCTGCCAACTCCCCCCTGAGCTCTGCAGGCTCAACCTTCTTTCTCTGCTGTGTTTTTGGTGTGCACTTTCATTTACCTGCAAGATACAATATTAAATTATTTCCCATTGCTGCTAACAGAAGCTTTTTGCTAATTTCCATGGAAAATAAATTCCTCTCTTTTAGGGGAGCTGAAGTGTTCCAGCTGACTGCTCCTGGCCCCATCAGCATTGTGTCTCCTCTCCTAAATGCAAGGGTAGGTGCTGGGTTTGATGCCTCAGGACGTGACTGGTGCAGCCTCCACTCTGTGCTGAGCTCCTGGCCTGGCCAGCAGCTCTGTGGTGATATAGGGGAAGTGGTTGACAATTTAAGCCTGCAATCCCTTGTAAACAAACATTGTGTCTGCTGTGTCCTTCTCTCCCAGCAGCAAACATGGCAGGGGCTCCTTTGCAGTCTGTGTGAAACTATTTACATTTCTGATGTTAATGAAGATAGAGAAATATTGTATTTGTATTAAAATCAAATTATCTCAATTCATGTCCCTCAATGTCCCTTGTTCTTGATGTAGTGAGATTGAACATTGTCAGTTTCCCTAATTAATGGCCCACACCCTCATCTCTAAGAAATCTCTGTCTGGCTCAATGCTGTGCATGGGTTTTGGCCTGAAATAACCCAGGGTAATAACCTCTAACCCCTAACCCATGTGCAAACAACCTCCAAAACATGCTGGCCTTATAAGCCTGATACTCCTTATCAAGGCTCTTGCTTAGGAGCCCAGGTGAAGGCAGCCCCATGTGTAAGAGATGACTTTTGCATTAATGCAATTTCATATTTTACTGTCGCTTCATCTCATTGACAAAAAGTATCTGGAAGAGAAAAACCTCATTGTTTGGGTACATACAAATGATGGGTTCAGGCTCTGGCTGTGGGTCTCTGTGGCCTGTCTGCCTTGTGCCAGGCTGAGGAGCATTTCCCTCTGAATATCCCTCCTCAAAGCCCTCTCTCCCCTCGCTGCTGGCAGAGCAAAGGCAGCAGTTTAATGGTTTGAACACATGGCTCTGCTGGGCTGACATGTTCCACTGGAAGGAGCAGTCACAGCTCCTTCCCATGGAAAATCCATCTGTTCCCCTGCATTCCCTGGTGTGTGGGGTCTCACTGCTGGGGCAGGGGGACAGGGGATGTGGGTATTATTTGTATTATTTGCTGTGCACCCTGCTCAGCTGAATGATGCTGGAGCTGCTGAAGATGGGGTGCTCAGGCACGTTCCCTCCCCTTCCTCTCCCTTCATTTACTATCTGAGACTTTGCATTGTAAGAAAAAGCTGGTTTTTTATGTTGGGGCTGTTATTTATTCCCCTCAGCTGTGCTCATGCTTGCAGAGGGCTCTGGAGCCCCTTGGAAGAGCTCCATGGGCAGCCTGTGCTGGAGAGCTGGGGCTGGGCTTGGCAATGGGGGCTGCACAAGGGGTTTGTTCAGGGTGGAGGTCTGGGAATTATTCTGAAGACAAGGTTTTGTGTTTCTTTTCCCCGGGAATAATTTAAGTTTGGCTCTTTCCAGGCACTGGAAACCCTCCAGCAAAACTTGAAGGGATGGTTGTGGGGCAGAGGGAGTGGCCCAGGCCCAGGACTCCCAGTCCCACAGACAGCCAGGAGTGGGGTTTTGTGAGCAGTGGCCATGCTTGGCTGAGGTCTGACCATCCTGGCAGGATTTCTGTTTCGGGTTGGCCTCCCTTGAGCACTGGTACTGTGGGCTGGGATATTTTCTCTCCATCCTGGGCAGGCTGTTGTTCAGGACAGTTATTCATTAGCTGATCATTTCTGGTCTGGTTGGATGGGGGGACAGCCTGGATGCTGCATCCTGTGCTGCTCTGTCCATTGTGGCTGCTGTTCGTGTGGCTGGGGCATCTCTGCAGTCACACAACCAAGGGAATGGCATAGGTAGCTCCCAGCCTGCAAACAAAGGCATTTCATCTTAATTTGAGCTGTTCAGAAGTATCTCTTTTCGTGTGATTTATGGAGCAGGATCAGGCAGGGAGGCCCAGGTGGGTCCTGCAGAGCCCACAGGGCGTGACCCTGGTTGGAGCCCGGTGGGGCCAGCCCAGGCTGTGATGGGGCTGCCTCAGCCTCTCAGCACTTTGAAGGCTGTTTGTGTTTGATGGGCTGATGCGTGTCAAATGCAATCCAGCTTCCCACTGTCTGCTCTGGCAGCCCCCTGAGGTTGGCCTTTGACAGATAAAGCACCCCCTCCCCGAATTTCTGATTTCACACTGATGCACAAACATTCTTTGGCAATTTGAGCCCATTGTATTAAAGTAGTTAAATTCCTTAAGCATGTGCCTCTGGGATGACAGTGGTGATATTCATTACAGAAATTCTGGGGTGGTGGCAGTGCTGGCTCTCTGGCTGTGCCAGACCTGTGGCAGTGATGGACCCTGAGCCTGTGGGAACCCTCCAGAGGCTGTGGATGAACCACAGATCCATGGAGCTGTGGACATTGTGACACTGACACACAGGAGATCTCTGCTCTCCCTCATCCTTCCTGTGCTGCAGCAGCCACACTGGCCATGAGAGCAGGAGCTCTGTGTGTGTATAAATGTCTTCCTTGCATACTGCCTTTGTGCTGGACCTCAGAGAAATCTGTCCTAATGTCAGTGTATTGTGGGACTTGGCTATTGGACCTGCTCTGGAAGCCTCCTTTTCCAGCCAGGAGTGCCCAGTTAGTCCAGGAATAGCCTGGAAATCAGGAAAAAAGGTCTCAGAAAGGGAAGTAGCTTTGGCAAAAGCAGGAGTTGAATTGTTCTTTGCTAAGTGGAAGAGCTGGAGGGGGCACCATTGCTGGGATGTGTTCCAGTCCTGCCTCTCCTCTGTGAGCCCCTGCCTCAGAAACTGCCCCATGTGATGGAGTCACTTGTGAGTTAAGATTTTGTTTCAAATGTCTTAAGTTATTATTGATGCTTGAAAAGGTTACATCTGCAACCCATTTTCTATGTCATTGACGTTCTTTTCTGACAAATAATTTCAGAAATATGCAGCAAAATGTTTTGGCCCACAACCACTGCAGCTCACCAAGTGTGCAGCCCAAATCTTTACACATTTTGTACAAAAAAAGCTTTAACTCCTCATGTTCTCTCTGTGCTCTGCCTGCACAGGCAGGCACAAGGAGCACACAAAGGGCTTGCTGCTGACCAGACCTTGCTGTTTATGCAGTGCCCAGATGGGTGATGAGGGGCATGGTGGGCACAAGGCTTGGGCACAGGAGCTCTGCTCCCTTTCTGCTCTCTGCCATGGGTTGGGCTGTGAAGGGCTGACCATATCACTCTATAAGTGCTCAGTGCAGGATGGAGACACAAGGGAAGGAAACTGATAGGGGACTGGTTGTAGTCACAGCCACATCTTCAGTTCCAGAGAAACACAGATGGGGAAGGGGATACTTGGTGGTGGTGCCAATCCTTCATAGTTTTGTTGATGCCCAGGATTTGATGTGCAGGTATTATGTGGTCGCAAGACCTCAAAGAGCTTCAGACAACAAACCTGAAAGGGAGAATTCAATCATTTTCCTGGGGCAGTCAGACCCTATTTGCCACTACTCCCCACCATGGTGTCAGTGACTGTAGCCAGGCATGCTAGTCCTGGGCTCACAGGAGCATCCCAGACTGCTCCATGCAGAGGGACAGGCTTCCCAGCTTCCCAACTGCTGTCACAGCATGGGGATAATTTCAGACATGATCCAGATCTTTTGAATGAGAAAGCAGTAAGTGTCCTGGACTTTGTGGTTAATGCCCAGGTGTGTGAAGGTGAAATGTGAGCCTTGCCTCCTAGGAATCATCATCAAAGCCAAGCATCCTCCATGTGGTTTGCTTTGGAAGGTGGAACTTGTCTCTTTACCAAGCACTGCCACTGTCCAGCCTAGCATTTGTAACAGATGGGAGCTTTTACAGTGCTGCTCAGACAGAGCTGTGACCTCCTTCTGGTCTCATTAAATGTTAGGCAATTGACACATTCTCTTGTGTTATCTGAATTTCCAGCCTGGCTGAGAAAGGTGCTGCTGCAGCGAGCTGGGTGAGGTTAGATGTCATCTGAGTGTCTCTGCTTGATGTGCCTTTGCAGGCAGAGCTCAGCAGGGACTGTGCTATTGGGATGAAAGCCACAGCTTAACCTATGGGCGGTTTGAAATAACTTCATTGTGGAGTGGTATCCAGAGTGAAGATGGGACTCCACAGGAACGCTTCCCTTTCCCCAGCTTGCCTTTGTTGTTGCTGCTTTGGTGAATATTAAGAGGGGTTGCTGACCCTTGCAAGCCCTCGACCTTTGTATCTAAAGGGTGGTGGAGAGGAGCCTTCTTCTCAAACTCGCCCAGCCAGTCTTTCTCCAGCGCTCTCCTTTCTTTGCCAGCGTGACCCCATGGAAATGTGAGCTATGGAAATGCACCTTCAGAGCTGCCACCCTGGGAGCAGCTCCTGCACTTCCACCGTGTGTGGCTGACTGCTCTGCTTTGCATCCCTCAGGCAGGGTCCTGTGTTCCCTGGGATGGGAATCTGCAGGTGGTCGGGCTCACATCCTGCAAGACAGACCCTGTTGGTCAGGGTGATAAGAATGATGGAGAAGTGCAGAGGGGACTTGGAAAACGTGGGAGGCACATGGTTAAAAGGTGCACCTAGGCCTGAGGGAACAGCACAGGAATGGCTGTGGTGGCTCTGGTGGGTGGCTGGTCTGTGCACAGCATTGCTGCTTTCCATTTGGAATGCAGGACCATGCAGGGACTGTCTCTGAGCTGAACAGTGCCTTCAGGAATGGGGGGATCAGAGCTGGGTTTTTCCCAGAGCGAGACACGTGTTTCCTGCAAAGCCAGACTGTCCTGCAAATGGCATGGGAAAGGCAAAGAGCAGTGGAGCAAATCTTTTGCCCCTTTGCCCCCCCGTTCTTGCCACTGATGAAGCAGTGAGGTGTGAGTGTGATGTACCTTGTCATCAGTGGCAGATATCAAAATCTCAGATATTTACTGAGAGCCTTTGCAGTGCACTGGGAGCTGGGAGCTCTGCCTTCAAACCCCATGCTTTAGCAGCTAGTTGTTTCTTTTTGTGTTTTATGAGAAGGTGCCTAGTGAAGCAAGACAATAACTTTAAAAACTGGATTCCTTTGGTTAACACAGCTGCTTTGAGCCCTCCAATTTTTTTTCATGGCTCTGAGGAAGCACAATGTAAAGGCAGATTGTGACATAACAATACCAGTAACATAACGATAGCAGGCTGTCCCTTTTGTCTGTATTTTGAATGCTTCTCCTAATGACAGTTAATATTTGTCCTTCAGCTAATAGGAGTTTATTTTCTTAAAAAATTCTAGCTTACTGTAACTGAGTTCATGTATTTGTATTTTACACTTGTATTTTTTCTCTTACTTTTCTTCTTGTTCTGCAGTGCTGAGAGTTTCACATCGTACCATCCTCTTTTCATGTGGAATCATGTCTGCAAGTGGAAATGTAGCTCCTGTTCTTGCACTTCAAGCTGTGAGAGCTCTTTGCAGAGGAAGGCATGTCATGCACAGCCTTTCACAAGGTCCCTGCCCCGTCAGGTCTTGAGATTCTTTGAACTCCTCTCCCTTTGGGGATCTGTGCTTTGCTGCCTAAGAACTGTCAGAGGATGTTACTGTTTTCCTCTGGTTGGTGAGGATGTTCCCTAAGATGTGTTCCCATTAATCCAGCTGCATTAGGAAGCACAGTGCAAGGCTCACACTGCTGAAGTGAATCTGGTCCTGGTACTGGAGCCCCTGTGATGGACAGTAATGAGATGCCAAGTGGATTTGCAATAAAAACCCAACTGCCTGTGCATGCAGGGCAACAGGACAGCGACTGCTGTCATCTCTCGTTTTGCAAACACTAGCAGCTATGAGGATTTTTTAATGTTTCATGATATTTAAGGAGGTTTTGTTTCTAAAATCTGGTAAAACATCTCCCAGGCTCCCTCCTGTGCAGTATCTGTCAGCCTTTTGGGATCAGTCAATATTAATTTGAGGCCCTTGGGAATTTGTTTGGATGTTATGGTGCTGAACACAGTTTGTGTGTCCAGACAGACAGACAGATTCACTGCCTATGTTCTCCTGCTTGGAATCACGGGTGTTTCTGTCTGTCTGCTTGGAGTGTCATTCAGTGGATGCCCATGGGACAGATGTGCTAATGAAGGGTAGGACTTTTTGAGGAGGAAGTGGTGGAGATGAATTCCTCTTCTAGGCTGTTGGAAGAAGGGACAGAAATTATATTCTGCCTGGAACATTCTCATTGCTAGAAGCTTCCTGCTGATCTGTAGCCTGGGTTTATGCCTGCCCTGCTTCTTCCTCTGTGTTCCCATGACAGTTTCCCATCCCTTCAGTTTCCATAAGGCTTTTCTTTCCCAGTGGTTTTCTTTCTCTGTACTGTCAGTGAAGCATCCAAACACACTTATTTTGGAGCCTGAGCAATGCTAGCGTCTCTCGTGGGGTTGCCTCTGCAGAGCTTTGTGGGTCCTGGTTGCTTTGCCCCTGTTCTGCTTGGCCTCATTTTCCCCAAGCCTGGACAAGTGGCATCTGGAGGTTTGCAGGTTTAGTTTGCAGCTGTAGGAGATGAGGAAATATTAAAAACAATAAAAATGTGAAAACAGTGGAGTGAAATGTCTGTGCAGTCTAGTAAAGGTAGAAGGGATCTTCCATAAGTGTTCTTAGGGTGCTCTGCCCCTCGTGTTGAGCACAGAGCACTTCCCTGCAGGAGAGTGTCCCCTCTCCAGTCAGCACTCAAGTGTTTTAGAGGAGGGGAATTAATTAAAATGACTTGATAGATTTCTTGCTTGGGTGTAATATGAACTGTATCCTCTGAGTAAGAGGATTTGTGATCTGCTGGTGGGCAGAATTGCCATCTATTTCCCCTTGTTGTTGGAGGTCTAATTGAGCTTTCTGACTGTAAGTAGATCGATGCACACAGGCTTTGATGGAGCTCATCTCACAGGACGCCTCTTCCTGCCAGAGAACACGACATGAAAATGAGTGTCAGGTTCAGGGCTGAGCTCAGCTCCTGGCAGGAGCAGGTGAGAGCCAGGTTTGCAGCTCTGGTGCTGCTGGGGAGCAGAGCAAGGGCAGTGCTGACTCCATCTACCTGTCCCAGAGGTGCTGCTGCATCCCCAGAGGTCACAGGGGCATTAAAGTGGGGATTTGCCCACTTGAGGAATGAGGAAACTTCTCAGTTTTAAATGAGACTTCTATAATTTTCTCAAGAACTAACTATAGTTTCCCTGGTATTCCCAGGCTATCTTCCTGAACCGTGTACTTATAACCATGTTTTCTGTGGTATTTTTCTCAATGAGATAATGTAAAATGCTGCTGCTACCTCAGGTTAGCTTTATGCTCTTGGGAAGATCATTAAGTTCAAGCTATAACCACAGCTAAAAAATATATTGCTCCTTAGACCTTTAGTTCATTGCCCTCCACAAAAAAAATGACAACATGAAGATCATCTTCCAGGAAGACTTAGATCAGGGGGGTGCAGTGCTGAGGTGCTGCTCTCCTCTCTGTTGGGGGAAGCTCCCACTTAGATGTGGCATTTTTAATTCTGGTCATTTCTTTGTAATTTGCAGAGTAGGGGCAAGATCAATAGAGTCGCTTTGTAAATTGGTGATAGGAAACATAATTAACAGTGTTAAGGATTTAGCTAACAGTGTTGGTTAGGAATCCTAAATGACCTAATTTGTGACATGGCTTTTGGCTGGGGATTTGGCTGACATAACCAGGTGTCAAGCAAGACACCTGTCACTCGTTCATGGGTGGGAATATGGATTCATCTGAAAAAAAAGCAAACACCTGTGAAGGGTGTGTGAGCTGCTGGTGGTATGAGGGGCTCTGAGGCATGAGGCACTTTCAGAGCCTTAAGGTTAAAAACCTGCATGGCAGAACGTGGGGATATTTTGTGAGAGTTGTTGATGTGATGACAATCCTTGGCAACAAGTTACATGGAAGGTAGGTAAGGAAGGTCTCAGCTGGCTCTGGGGCTGAGGTGATGTGCTGGGAGGGCAGTTTGTTTTCCCTGCTGCAGATTGCTGGGTTCCAGCAGGGAGCCACTGTCTGATGTTGGTTTGGGGATGGCAGCACACGTGTGGCGCTCCTGACACTTGTGTCAGACAGCTGTGGGCAAGCCCTGAGCTACTGGAAGGCCTTCAGGAGACAACCTGCATGGAGCACTGTGCAGCCCCCAGCTGAGGAGAGCCAGCATGGCTGCACCTGGAGAATGTTTGCACTTGAGTGTCCCCACTGTATGACAAACCACTCAATCTGCATTTTTACATGTGTGGAAGCAGAGCAAGGGAGGCTCCTGCTGCATCTCCAGGCGGGGAGTGTTTGAGCTCCCCATGCCTGCCATGGGGCTGATGTTCTGGAGGATCTCCTTGGCCCCTACAGCACTGCCTGGGTGCTGTGCTCAGAGCAGGGCTGCTGTTGGTTTTTTGTGGTCAGATTTTCCCTGGGTGTACTGCTGAGAGCAGAGAAGGCCAGAGCTGGTTGGCTCTGTGAGCCTGGGGGAGGCCTTTCCTTGTGCGGGGCTGATGGCTGGGCCAGGAAGGCCCTGCTTTGGGGCCAGGAGGT
The DNA here is from genome assembly GCF_047830755.1 of Zonotrichia albicollis. Classification (NCBI taxonomy): domain Eukaryota; kingdom Metazoa; phylum Chordata; class Aves; order Passeriformes; family Passerellidae; genus Zonotrichia; species Zonotrichia albicollis. Next base: position 5,236,949 of record NC_133836.1, on the reverse strand, counting down.
GCTACTTTGGGCCAGAAGGTGCTGTTTTGGGCCAGAAGCTGCTGTTTTGGGATAGGAGGTGCTACTTTGGGGCCAGAAGATGCTGTTTTGGGCCGGAAGGTGCTGCTTTGGCACAGAAGGTGCTGCCTTGGGCCAGAAGGTGCTGCTTTGGGCCTGCTGGTTACACAGGCCGGGGCTGGCTGTGCCAGACCTCCCTGCCCACCCTGCCTGCTCGGGCAGGGGCTCAGTGCCTGGCCCTGTGGCTGTCTGCTGTCATGGCCACAGTTTTATTGGTGCTGCAGCTCGGCTGTGGCCCCTCTGTGGAGGGGCTGTGCCCATCCTGCCCATTCTTCACAGGCACAGTGGGGGATGGCACTGGTTGCTTCCATGCTGCTGCCTGCTGGGCCTGGATGTGACATTTGGCTGGTGCTGCCAGGCCACCAGGACTGCGGAGCTCTTTCTGTGCAGCTTGTTCTCCTGGGGCACAAATTGCATCTCTTAAAGCACTTAATAAACTAACAATGGCTTGAAAGGAGGCAGTGAGCAGAGTGACATCCCTGGGAGGCAGTGAGGGGCTGGAGGAGGAGAACCTGTGAGGAGGGTGGGCACAGAGCTGCTCTCAGGAAGGTGCTGGCTGCTCCTCTGGTTCCCTGTGACCTCACACACTCTGAACTGGGGCTGTGTGGTGCCAGTGCTGTTCATGATCCCACTGTCCATCAGGAATCAGAGCCTGAGCTTTAATTCTGTGCTGCAGAAGGAGGGAATGTACTGAAGCTCTTCCTTGGACTGATGTGGGATGGGGATTTTGGGCAATAGATAATGTGATGACACCAGGACTTAGGTGCTTGTTGAGCTGCATCGATTTCATTCCAAGGGCCTGGCTGTTGTATTGATCTGGGGCTTTCTGTACCTGCAGAGCCTGGGGAGTGGGCAGGCTGGTCTCAGGCACATGTGGCTGCATGTATGACGTTTTACCAAAGCCTTTTGGTGCTTTGCTCAACAGCTCTGGGGTGTTTGCTCAGGTGCCTGTGTAGGGGAAGCATCTCCCCAAAGGGTCATGCAGTAAATCATTGCTAGCTGCCCATAAAGCAAGAACCTCTGTACCTGCTTATAGATTTTAATTACTCCCCTGTAATTGAGCCAATGCACAGGCTAACCTAACAGAAGTAAAACACCATTACTGCCCCATCCCCACCCCACACCAGGCTGTTTTTTCCACACATTTGTCCCAAGCCAGAACCCCTTGCCACTGTAATAAGGGAAGCAGCAGTCTTCAGGGTCACTTACCCTCCCTGGCTGTGCCAGGCCTTGTTCCCCCCTGACCCTCTTGGCTAACCTCCTCATTCTTAACGGGGGGCTCTCCTCTTGTCTCTCAAGGGCTAAACTTGTTAAAATGAATCACATTTGGCATATCTCCCTGTGGTGCCTCTCCAGATAAAAGTGGTCCCAGCTCGCATGCTCTATTTTTGTTTTGTTTCTGTATGTGGCAATTTTCTCTATACAAAACCCTCTTTTGTCAGTTTGTAGAAGAGATTATGGGGAGACAAGAGCCCGCCTTTTTTATATCCATCTTGCACTTTCTCATGGCTCCACGGATGGTATTGTTCATGGCCAAGGAACAATGACATTTTTCTGTTCCCATATCTGATGTGATTAAAGGAGCTGCAGAGCAGAAGTTACACTGAAGATTATAATGAACACAGGAGACCTTGCTGCTGGACAGGAGGTGCAGGGAAGATTTTAGCCCTGGATTTGCTTCCTGTAAAAAAAAAAAACAACCAAACCCCTTTTTTCTAATCTGCTGAAAATGTCTGAAATGATGCCCTGGGTGAGGCTGTACGTGGACAAAGTGCATCCCTAATGTGGTGTGCCTTCCCCTTGGGCTCAGTATGTGAGTAGCCACCCTCCCTCCCCAGGGAGCTGCCTCACCACGTCTGGGAGAGTGCATTTGGACCAAAAAACACAAGGAAGAGGCTTGGCAGCAAGCTCTTAGGCTGGGGGCTGTAGCCCTTTTAGAAAGACCAGAGAAGATGCTGTGCTTAAAATTTTTTATCTGAAAGGACCAGAGATGTGTGTGAAAGAGCAGGATCTGGGAAAGCTGGTTCTGCATGGCTGGGCTCCTTCCCATGAAGTCCTTAACAGCCAGGAGGGACCTCCTGGGGGGCTTTGGAAGGGGCTTGAAAACTGCTGAGGGTTTTTAACCTTGTTTTTTTGGGAAATATCTGTGCTGGGTATGCTGGCTGTTCTCTGCTGAGAGTAGGAGCCCTGTTGCAGGCTGCAGGGGCTGCTGAGTTAATGGGAAGAGCAGTGACAGCCCTGTTCTTGTGCAGAGGGGGTATCTAGCAGGCACCAGCTCTGCTAGATAGACAGTGCCACACTTTTATTTCAATTTCCAGAGTTGTGCAAGAAGGCCATCTGAGGTCTTTTGGTGTCTGACATCCTTGCATAGAATTAGTCACCCCAGAGCTGGCATCAGGAGGGAAGGACGTGCTTTGTATTGCAGTTGCTATGTGCTCTAGACCGAAAGGTAGCAGAAAAATTCTACTTAACAAAAAATAAATAAACACCATTGCATGATGCTGCATATCATGGGAAAGATTGCAGAGAAGTCAAATTTTCATTTCCTGCTACCTTCTAGAGGAGGGCTAAGTGGGCAGAAGACACAGCTTTGACCCTCCTCCATTCATTTAGCTAATCAATATGCCTTTACAAGAGATTTTGGGAAACAGTCAGTCCCACACTTTTATTTCAATTTCCAGAGTTGTGCAAGAAGGGCATCTGAGGTCTTTTGGCGACTGGCATCCTTGCATAGAATTAGTCACCCCAGAGCTGGCATCAGGAGGGAAGGACATGCTTTGTATTGCAGTTGTGCTCTCCACACACTGTTTGCTGTACACATTTGCTTTTCCTCTTGATAACTTCTCTGTGGACTCTTGCAGCAGGAGCAGTGTTTACCAATGCATATTGGATCTGCTGTGGGATGCTGGGATGCACAGCTGGAATACTAAGCTGTCTCCATCATGAATGGACAGAGGGCACAGCAGGCTCTTGCAGGAGGCCCAGTTTCACAGCAGCACGAGCACTGCAGCTGCAGAGCCTGTGAAATCTGTTCCCAAATGTTTTTGTGTATGCCCACCCATGCCATGGCTGTGGGAGGCCTTGGGGTCTCCCTTTGGGGGCTGAGGCTCCCTCTGGTCTCCATCCTCTCATCAGGAGATGGAGTTGGTGGGTGCACAGGAGCAGTGTCTGGCACTGATGCCCTGCCCAGCATTGCCAGCAGGCCTGGGAACCCTCTGCAAAGGGATTTAGGTGCTCACATCAGCTGGTTTTGGTTCTTTGGGATTTGCTTTTGCTTAGTGTTTTCCTTTGAGGTCATGTAGGCAACTCAAATGACTGCCTCTGTGTAAAGAGGAGAAGGTTTATTACAAAAACTTGAGTTTCTGGTGACAGCTGCTGTTGCCATGCTCAGTGCTGGATGGCCAGAACAAAGGGGATCTCTGTCTTGAGGTCCATCTGCTCCTACTGGGCAAAAAGTGAGGGGCTGGGATGGGAGAGACATTGTGGTACTGGGGCACCCTCCAGCTCTGCTCACCTCTGCATTTCCTCAGGTGTGCAACTGACTGCACTGATTGTGGGAAATGTGTTTGTGCTCTCCCCTGAAAGGAAAAACCCCCATATTTATTGTCTAAAAAATAAATCCTTGGCAGGCTTCCAGATTACCTGTGGTCCTGTGTTACAGGGGATGGTCAATCCTGGCTTGAGGGGCAGGGGCTGGTCTCAGCCAAGCAGCACAGCACACACAACATGTTAAACTTCTAAAAGAGGGAGAAAAGCTTCTCTACCTACAAGGTTAGGCAGGGATCAATGAATCAAAGACATAGGTATTTCATAAAGCAGGTGGCAGGAGGCAGCCCTTGGATTACTAGAAATAATGTGATATATTAGCCCTTGATTTGGCAGAGTCTGCCTTATACTAAAGAGGAGGAGAGTGTAAATTGTGATGATTTGTGTAGAGTTTTTGACATTATCTTGGCATAAAAAGGGCAATCTATATAGATAAATGCACTTGATTGAAACCGTGCATGAGAATTTTTATATGCACTTTTTTTCATGATTAGAGAGGTCTGGGATGGACATGTGGAAGGAGATCTGTATGAAATTAGGGTTTGAAACTTTCTTTGAGGAAATTATTTTGCCAATACCCAAAACCTCAGGATTATTATAAAGCATCCCAGGCTTTCTTTTTTGTTGATGGACCTTTTTTCTGCATTAGTTGATTAATTCTTGTTCCACATACAAATGCACTTTACTCTTTGTGCATTAGAAATCCTGCCTGCACATAAGCTGTTAAAGCCATCATTCCAAAATCAGCCTGCTTGAGACTTAAGCTTTCCAGTCAAAGGGCTTTTTGTTTCCAGTTTGTGGCATTGCAGGGCTCCAGGTTTTGTCTTTTCTCTGTCAGAGCAGGCTGCTGGGATCTGAAGTCTTGGACCAAGTGTGTCTAGGCTGGCAGCAATCCAAGTTCATTGCTCTGGCTTTGTAGGGTATTCTTCACAAGTATCTCCGTGTGAAAGTCAGGCCAGTGCTGGGTTCAGATCATCATGCCGGGGTTTGAGGGCTCTGTGCTGTGCTGAGTGTCCCTGAGCTCCTGTCTGTGACTCTACAGACCAGCAAATTCTGTATGGGCACAAAACTCTTACCACAGCGTGTGCCCTGGGGACTGCTGGATCCAGAAATGGGAGGATTTCTTCATGTCAGTGCCTTGACTCTGCTGAGGACAGATATCCCTTCAGATCTTCTGACAGCAGAGCTCTGCATGGCCAAGATGCTGGCCATGGGGAGAGGGAAGGACCAGCTCCATCCCAGCTCTGATGGTCCTGGGAGCACAGCACTGCTGGGGCAGGCAGCCCTCAGCTGGGGATGGGCAGGTGGGCTCTGTGCAGGGTGCTTTGGACAGCTAATGTAGCTTCCCTGGCCATAATTCTTTTTCCTCCATTATTTCATTGGCTCTAAGTGTTCCTGCTTCACACAACCCTGCAAAATCAACAGTTGAATTTAATATGACTGAGTAATTCATATGGCACAGGTACCGACAGTGGTAATTCAGCCTCTAAATTATGATCATAAATTTCCGTGGCATGGCACTGCTGAGGGGGGTGATGATTTTATTGGGCAGAGCAGAGTCACTCAACTAATTAAACAGGGAAGGAGCCTTTGGCTGCTGGAGGAGCAGCAGAGCCTGCACAGGGAGCGTGGGGCTGGCTTGCAGCAGGGCAGGGTGTGCCATGACTGTGCCAGCCTGCTCAGCCCTCCAGTCCTGCACTCTCTGTGCTCCTCTGCAGAGGTGACAGGGGTGGCTCTGTGCCTGGGCAGAGAGAGCAGCTGGCAAGCCTCAGGGGAGGGCAGGAGAATTGAGGGCAGGTGTGCTTCCTGCTCTATCTGCTGTGGTGCCCATCCCTGCTGACCATTGGCTCTGGAGCCAGTCTCCAGTGCTCCTGTTTACTGGGCTGACTGAAAGAGGAGATCTGAGTTTCTGTCTCAGAGGAGTCAGGTCTCTTAGTGCTCCTAAGGAGTGTAATAAAAAGGTCTTTTAGTCTCAATTTCAAATTATAAGCTGTTTAAACATACCAATTGCCTCCTGTTTCTGTATTAGGAAAGATCAGCTTCAGCCACTGTATTGTCTGCTGAGCTCAGCTGTGCCCTTGTGTAGATAAAGGAACAGTGGAAACAGTGGGCACCCCAAGCTGCCAGCATGGGTCTGGGTCATGTGTATGAGTGGCTGGCATGGGAAATTAAATGGCAGGGAGTGCAGAAGCAGTGCAGGCTGTATGCATGAGACAGATATCTGGCTTCTTGGAGGTGCTGATGGCACTCACACTTGTGAAGACCCTGGTCCTCCTCCTCCAGAGCTGCCTCTGCTGTGATGCAGCTGACTATGGGCACTGCCAGGGGTTTGATCTGAGGTGTCTGTGTGTGACCCAAGCAGTGGGAAATGCTGAGCACAGGCTTTTTGGGGTCACCAGCACCCACCTGGTAAGCAGGAGCTCCAGGGCACAGTGTGGGCTGTGCTGTCCCCTGCTCAGCCCCAGCTGTGTGACAGAGTTTGGCCAGCTCCTGCTGGTGTGCAGAGGCCCCTCCTTGCTGGCTGCGGCAGCTGCTCTCCACCAGCCACCACACCAGGGCCCCCTCCTTGCCTGAAAAGTACAGGTAGGCTCTAAGTCACTGAACCGTGGGAGGGGTTTATGAGCCAGACATGCAAGAATGGTCCAAAGTTAGAGAAAATGTATTTATTACAACACTTTTCATGGGCAAGTTATCATTTTGTCAAACTTTATTAGAGAAAGTAATTAATGGGCTGTAAAAGGTGCTAGTGCGTGGCCAGTAAAAGAGCTAGTCCTGTGCAAATTGGCAGTTCATAGATTGATGGTTCCTTCTTCCCCCATTTATTAATATGGAGAATGCACATGAAGTGTGTTAGATGTGTGGGCTGGTGAGCTCTGTATCTGTGCTCCTGGGGCCTGGCCATGGCTGCTGGGATGCAACAGCTCCCAAATCCCTTCTCCTCTCCAGGTTCAGGTGGCTCTGCACGGTGAGCAGCACCAGGGATAAGTGAGATTAAGCACAGATTAAGGTTAAGCACATTGTGCCTGCTGTGGGGGGCTGCCCTGCGCTGAGGGCCAGTATGGCATGGCCAGACCCTTGGGCACAGCCTCTGTGCTCTCTCTTGGGCAGGGTCTGGCCTGGGGGATGCAGTCAGGCTGGTCTCAGTGCCAGCCCTTCCCGAGGCTGCACTGCCTGTGGCACAGGGCTGGGGAGATGATTTTTATTCTCTGCTCCTGGCTGAACTGGAGTCTGGCACCTCTGTCCCCACTGGCTGAGTGCTGTCCCAAAGGTCCCTTTCTCCTTGGCCTGATCTGCTCTGATCCCAGCTCTGTGTGTGGTGTCTTGTTTTCTCCTGGGGATTACGTTAATGCCATCGATTGGTTTGTTTTAAATAGCGTTGCCTGCTGGGTCATTATTACTAGATGCTGATGCATAATTTATTGATAGAAATATTGGCTGCCTGGTAGAGGGGCATTGGCTTCCACCTGTTAACCCTTCACCTGCCCACATGGTCTCTCATCGCTTCTGTGGGCTCATGCAGCTTTTTCCAGGCTGTGGAGAGTGATTTTATTTTCCATAATCTTCCTTCTCCCCTTTGGAAAGGGAAACAAGCAGGTCTGCTGTTGGCTGCCTTACAGCCAGGGAGAAAACAGTGTGGATAAGTGGCTGGGCTGACAGCAGAGCATGTGTTGGTGGCAGCTGGCACTGGTTTGTACTGGTCTTGCACCATGCCATTGCAGGCTGCTCCCTGTGCCTCTGCTGGGGCACTCGTGGGTTTGCCTGCAGAGACAGGCTGGGAAAAATGCCTTGGAGCTGTGAGCCTTGGCTGGAGGTGAGTGGGATGGTGCTGCTCTCCTCCAGGGAGGGGGCTCAGCTGCTCCTGCTGCTGGGGGCTGCTGCCAGCCCATATGCAGTGGGGCTGAGCTCTGTCTCCAGCCTGGAGCTGGCAGTTTGCAGGAAACCCATTGGCACAGGTCAGGCTGCTGGCAGAGCAGAGTGCTGCTTCAGGGAGCTGTTGGCCAGGCCTGGGGAGTGCCTGATGTTTAAAAGATCAGAAACATGAAACCAGAACTAGCCAGTGAAAACAAGGGATTTTTGCTCAGGCTCCACAATTGCTGCCTGCTGCTCTGCTTCTGCTATTATAGCACTTCCTACAGTGCCAGGAGCTAATCCAGGCTTCCCTCTGTGCTGGGCTCTCAGCTGCATGGAGCTGCTGAGCCTGCAGCCAGCGTGTCACTTGCTGGCTTGGCCCTTGCCCTGAGGGCCCAGGACAGACTTCTGGACACCTTGGACAGACAGACATCAGGCAGTGCCTCCAGCACCACCCTGCACCGGTGGGGAGAGCTCTGCCCTGAGCATGGCACAGCTCAAGCCAGGCTTCCCCCTGTGCCATCACAGCCCTGTGCCAGTGGCTCTGCAGTCAGAGGCCTCTCCAGATGTGGCATGTGACAGCCAGGGTGCTGGGGGTCTGCCTGGGTTCCTCAGCAGGTTACTGTGGGGCAGGGATGTGCCTGAAACCTCTTGGGGACTTGGTGGCTCCTGCCAACATCTCACAGCACCCCAGCCCCTCTCTGAGTTATGCCTTGGCTTTCAAATCAGACAAGCTGAACCATGGAGTTGCTTTATATGACTTATTATTATAGGATCAAGATTTTTTTATTTCCTAAAAGCCTTTTTTCCAGAGGCACAGCAGTGTGTGCACTTTTGCTGTCTGCCTATCCCAAGGAACATCTACCAAACACACCTGAGAGAGGGGACACACAGAATCAATTCAGCTGAAAAGACCTGAGATCATTGAGTTCAACCTTTCAACTAGACCATGGCTCCCAGTGCCACATTCAGCCATTTCTTGAACATACCTGGAACTTGAACCCCTTAAAGCAGGGAGTGAGTGCCCTGGCTGCTGCTGTGTTTTTGGGTGAAAGATGGGGGGCCTCACCTCTCCTGGGTAACGGGAGTCCCACATGATGAGTGTCCCTCAGAAACAGAACTGTGTAGGAGAGATTTCCTGAACCCTTCTAAGCACAGGTTGTGGGATGCTGGGCTGCCGACTCCTGTTTCTTGGTGGTGCATTGCTGCTGAAACTGGCAATCCCAAATGCCTTCCTGCACTGCCTCTGATGTGGTTAAAGCCCTGGAGCAGATGCCCCTGTCCTGGCAGGAGCCAGGAAATGTTGTACAGCATGGTGATTCCCACTCTGGTCTGTGCAGATGAGGACATGAGTGGCCACTTTCTCTGCAGGCCATGGTCAAGTCTTTCATCCTGGCTTTGTTTGCAGCGCTGACATTCCCACAGATTCCAACTTCTGCTGCCAGCGTGGCAAAAGTCTTGCAGGCTCCTCTCCAAGCACGTCCTTGGTCTTGCCTCATCTTGTGTGGATCAATAGGCTGCTGGGGTGTGCTGCTCACTGGAGCCTTGCTGCTGTCACTGGGGACCCACCCATGCCCACCCTCTGCACTGGAAGGAAGGCAACCAGATGTTCCTCATGGGCTCAGGAGACAGGAACATGGAAACAAAGCTTGGCCATTGTTCACGTCTCGTACTGCTGGTGTGCTCTGCTGGGCCAAGGAATGCTGCTGAAGCACAGCATGATGAAGGGCCTTGCAGCACTATTGTGCTGGGACTCCACTAACCAGCCCCAGAGAAATCCTGCTGTGGGCTCAGCAGGGAATGGATGGACATCTTCCACGCCAGACATTAGCTTTTGACTGGATGTGCATGTTAATGAATGCAAGGGTATCACAGCTCAGGCCTGAATGTTTTCTGAGTCTTTTTCTGAAGACCCTTAGCACCCTGTGCCAAGAAAGTGCTCCAAGGAAGGCTGTATTTGTGTCTGGTGCTCCCAGCCAGAGGAACGGAAGGAGGATATGAAAATGAGTAATTATCTTTAAAAGTTATCCAGATGCACTTGCTGACCTCTCTTTTGTGCACCCTGAACTGGTTTCCATCTTCCTTGCTGTAGTTTCTCAAAATCTCAGAGAAAATGAATTTCCAAAGGCTGAGGGGAGGGGAAAGCAGAGAAGTCAGATGTTAATTTCACAACATGTGAAATGCCTTGTTTCACTGACAGAGCAGCAGCCAGCCTGTTTCTCTTGGTTTTTTTGCCCATGGTGATGAGGCTTTGCAGGGCAGCAATGGGGAGCAGCTGCTGGGGCAGACATGGGCATTACCCTGCTCCCAGCCACTGCTCCTGGCTGCAGCATGCTGAGATCCTGCCTCCACTGCCTGTTTATGAAAGAAAAAATGTTTGCCTTTTTTTCTTTTTTTTTTTTTCCCAAATTGTTCCTATTCCCCAGGAAAGTGGGTTTTAAACCCTTCCCAAGGTTTTAATGAGTAGGTTTGTTAGTGCTGGTTCAGACTGCTGTCCTCCCCCTGCAGAGGGGAGCAGTGCTGGTCTGGAGCTGTGCTCTGGGGTGGGAGCAGTGCTGCTGGAGGGGTCTCTGGTCCTAGAGGGATGAGCCATCCTCCCTGGAGCTGAGGGAAGGCACAGAAGCAGGGCCAGCTCTGCAGGCACCTGGCAGTGAGTCTGGGCTGGGGGGACTTGTCCAGAGAGAGCAGCAGGACTCTGTGCTCCTGCACAGGGCTCTTCTAGGCTGGGGCTGCTGCAAACGCTGCCCCACCCTCTGTGTCTGTGAGTGGCTTTCTTCAGAGATGGCACTTGAGGGAGTGAACTTTCTGTCTGTCCCCACTTCAACCCCCAGCCAGATTTCCAGCTCCGTGTCAGGCACGGGACTCCTTTAGCACACAGTGTTCATTTGCAGAGAAGCCTCTGGCAGCTGTTTTCCTTGGATGCATTCCCTAGATCAAGAGTCAGCACATGTTCACTACGAGACCTATTTGGTAAATGGGCTGAGAACAGAGATAATCTTAGACTAGTTTGGTTTGCTGAGGAGCACTGACACAGCTCAGTTTGTGCTTGAATGCTAATTTAGAGCTGAAGTCTGAGCTGGGTTCAGCCGTGCAGCTCCTGATCACATCATTGTCACCTGAACATGTGCACATATCTGGGAGATTGCCTGTTGTCTGTGTGAGGATGTTGTACCATCATAGGGAGGAGAAATGGAAGAAATTCAGTCATTCATAAAAATGAAAAAGTGAACCTTTGTTTAATGTGTACTCCAAGATCATTTTACCTACATCTTGCTTGTTTGTCCTAGAGAGACCTTTGTGCCCATCTCCCCTGGGGGATCTTGCCCTTTTCCCAAAGCCTGTTGTTATGAAGAGCTTTGGATCTTCTGAATGCATTCACTGTAAAAGGTACTGGGGAGTCAGTTTATCCCCCCTCCTGTACAGGTGTCCCCTTTACCCATGGCCATTCCATATCTGGAATATTGCAGCTGAGCTGCTTTGGATGCTTTCACCAGCAGCTGTTTAAATCACTATCAACAGAATCCTGCTCTGCCTTACTCAAAAGATCACATTAGGTGATTTAACCTGATATTCTGGGTTTAGCAGGCAGATTAGTGGCTGTTAAAATGCAAACTCATATGCCATTGATAATCTATCAGCAGCAGTGGATCCAGGGTAATTGTCACTTAGTTCAACTGAACAAGGCAGGTGCTGGAACACATGGACACAATCCTGCTCCTTTCCAGAGCTTTCAGAGGGCACTGCTTGATGTATTTCTCACTGTGATGGAGGCAGTGGTGGTGTTACCCAAACTGAGCCCTGCCTGGCCTGTTTGGGACCTTGGTGTGAAGCAGTGTAGTGATACCATCCCAAAGGCCCTTCTTTTTCTTATGTTTCTCTGATATAAATTCATTTTTCAGAGCACTGCAGCTGCCAGTTAAATCAATTAAGGCAAGTCCCCTGTACCTTAAGGAAGAGCTGAGTGTGAAGTGGAGGAAAAGGGAGGTTCTGTGCAGGATCTTGACCCCCAAGCCCAGGTCTTGTGCTGGCTGGGGCAGTGAGGCTGGCGATGCCACAGAGCGCCCCCAAGCCTTTGGCCTCTGGAAACAGCTGCACATTGCCAGGCACAGTTCTAAAGCTCCATGCAGGAGTCACTCAGGGAAAATCCAGCTCAAGAAGGCTTACAAAAAGGGCAAGGATCTGTGCCTAAACACCCACACAGTGCTTTGTGCCTTCACCAGCTCTAATAGTGGGGGATTGGGCATCCCATCTAGCCCAATTTGTGCTGCCTGGGATTTGTGGGTGCTAATAGCAGCAATCCAGTGCTCCTGTGCTAGCAGAGATACAGCATGAAGGCATGTTGTCCTTGCCATGTGCTACTCATAGGGAAGAATAATCCATAAATCAAGATATTACAAGGCTATTTAGTGATTCTTCCACTGTTATACATGTGTCAACAACAAATAAAAGAAGCATTTGATGGCGTTACTCCATGTGCCAGGAAATCCTCCTGGTTCCTTTTCTTACCTAAGGAAGGGGGGACCTAAGGCTATTTGGCTGAGCAGGCTGTGCTGCGATGCTCCTGCACAGGCAGCGTGTTCTTCCTGAGCTCTGCCAAGAATTTGCTTGTCACAGAGATGTGTAATGTGATTGCAGTGGAAAATACATGCAAATGTTTACCCGCCTCTTTTTTTTTCTTTTCTTTTTTTTTTTTTTTTTTCTAGAGGGGAAGAGATCTTGATTAAACAGTAATTAAGAGTGTTTTGGACAACGTGAGGCAGTCTCTCTCCCAGGTGCTTAATAAGTGCCAAGACTGTTGAGTGAAGTGTTTATTTAGCATAGTAATAGGAGGCGGGTTTTGCCAGGCTCACCAGAGCCCAGGCTATTGTGTGGGCAGCCTTGGGTCCCGTGGAAGGCAATGCAGGGCAGGAAATCCTCATCTGCCTCTGCCCATCCCCATGGCTGCTTTTCCATGGTGTGGGGGCAAAGCTCTCCCTCCCCACGGAGGTCTCAAGGTGAGCTCAGGGTTGTTCATCCCTGGGATGATGAGTCTGTCCCTTGTCACCTTTGTGGGTGGGGGACATACAGGGAGCTGCCTGTAGTGGTTTACCCTAAATTCTGCCCAGCACTGCATGGAGCAGCCTCTTCCTTCCCCCTGCTCCTCCTCCAGACTTTTCCTACTGCCATGAGCTTCATGGGTCACCTCTGTCCTTGCCACACTGCTAGAACCCTAGAACCGGTACCAGACAGGTTTCCTGCAGCATCGGGGTTAAAGAGTGGAAGAAGCATCCTGCCTTGTATTGCTGGTATTTTTTTCAAAGATGCTGTTTGCATTGATAGATTTTTGGATGATGCTCTAGAAAAAAAAAAAAAGGAAAAAAATCAATGTCCCAGTGATTGTACCAGGAAGGGCAGTCGATTGGTGAAAAAGCTGCAGCAGGCATATTGGGAAATGGATTTTTCTGCCCTCCAGACATTAACTTGGAATTCTTTGAAATGAGGAGAAAACAGTGTGTGTCAGAAATGAAAAATTAAGGAGGTTAATGTGATGCCTTTTCCACTTTTAATTTCTTTGAGCAAGTCCTTGCTGGAACTGTGATGTGCCTTGCCTGTGGCATTACCACTGGGCACTCCCTGCCCTGCCAGTGCAGGCTGGCAGCAGGGCTGCTGCCCTCCTGGGTGTGCAAGGCCATTGCTGCTGGGTGTGTAAGAGCAGACAGGGGACACGTCATGGCCAAGTGCACTCCCAGTGTTGCAATAACTGCATCTCTGTGGAGATCAGCTGTGGGAATGCAGCCATTTGCTCCACAGAGTTGGTGAGCAATAAACTGTGGTCTCTCTAAGGGGAAGGGCAGTGAAGTGTTTCCTGCGCCTGAAATGCTCCCAGTTTTTCCCTAATGACGCATGTGTGTGCACATGTGCTCCCTGGTACCTTCTCCTGTGCTGGCAGCTCTGTTGCCCATGGCACAGCAGGTCCAGAGCTCCTCTCAGGGCTCTCGGAGGGGAAAGCTGAGCAGGAGATTTCATGCCGGGCTTTTTTTCCCCCTGGGTAATTGTCTGTGCTTCAGCCTTTCTAAACAAAATGCCTCTTTCTTCCCTCTAGGGACCACTTTCCCAGTCCCTTGGGTGGTCTTTTTATGCGGGTTTTTATCCACTCTGTGGTAGGCTATAGGCAGCTCTCCAGAGAGCCGGAAAAGCCTCCGCTCGCCTTACTCTATTGCAGGGGAGAAAAATGAACTCCCAGGGACTTGGTTTTGGGGAAATTAAAAAGCAAGGCAAACATTAAAAAAGGACATAAATTACAGGAGGTCTTCTTTCCCCCTGTGCCCCCAGGGCTGGTTGGTGTGAGCCCCCCTCTGCCTGCACTGCAGCAGCGTGCCAGGCTGGGGATGCAGACATGCTGTCATTGCAGAATGAGTGCCTGCAGCTTGCTCTGCCCCCATGCAGGGCAATTCCCACTTCCCAGGCCAGCACGCTGGAGTTTTCCTTGGGATTGTGGCTGGGCTCACAAAGCAATAGGATCTATTGGTTTTCTCCTCACGAGAGGTGTGAAGGGACAGCAGGGTTTGATGGCTGTGCATGACCAAAGCACATAGAGGACCAAAGTTACACTGTGGAGAAGCTGCAGTGGTCTTTGCGAGCACATTTTGGACATAGCAAGTGATGTGCTCGTCAAGCCCTGTCTTGCAAAAAAGGCAGAATAAATCTCTAAAGAGGCTGAAAAGGGGAGAAAGTGGCATGAAAGAACTTCTGTGTGATGCAGGCTGTCCCTGTGGGAAAGGAGTTTTGGGTTGGTCCCTGGGGGTGCTGGCCAGCCATGTGCAGTCATGTGTGGAAGGCAAAGGTTCATTAGAAAACAATTAATTGCTTTCTTCTAGGGCAAGAGTTGGGGTTATGTAATGAAGTTAGCCAGCAGTTTTGAAGCTGGATACCTTTTATATCATGGTGTTCAGATATATCCCTGAAGTTAATGGTTATGGCTGTTGTAGAAGTCAAGACAAAAATGGGTTCAAAAGGGACACAGGTGAATTCAGGAGACAAAAGCCTGTTTGGTCATTGGGAATGAAGGTTTCATACATTGTTTGGCTCAGTCAGTCCCTAAACAGGTAATCATGAGGATTACCTGAAAACACATCAGGATATTTTCCTGTCCTAGGGATGGGAGTAATCTCCAGTTTCTTGTATTTTTCCCTAAACATTGGGATGGTTGAGGCCAGCCCTGCCTGAACAACCACTCCTTGCCCTCCAGCATGGGAGTGGAGCCATGCTGGGGACCATGGGCTGCTCCTGCTGGGAACAGCTGGAGGTTGGCAAGGACACACTACAGGAGTGGATCTTTCCTCTCTTCACCCGAGCTGGCTGAGCCATGTGGGTGTAGGCCAGGGCAGGATTTGGCACATTAAGTTTATATGATGGCTCTAATGAAGAGCAGGCGTGTGTTTCCTCACCTCCACTGTCATTATTTATTGTGTAACTGGAAGGCAGAGACAGTGGCTACTGCACTTGTTTCCATCTGCATGAAAGTTTATCATTCGATTCATTTCTCTGTTTTGGCTTTGCGGAAGTGAAGGAGAAAATCACCCAAGTTCCCCGTGAGGTGGCGGGGAGCAGCCAAGGACATATGGGTATGTAAGGGAAGCAGATGGCCTATCTGACTAAACCACATCATATAAGTTTATGAGTCAGGCAGGTGCTCTTTCCTGCTGTTTTATAGTGATGTCTTAAGGATTTCCCTTTTGATATACGAGGGCAAATCGTCAGCCGAGCCCTTCTCTATCAGAGGCTAATCCAAAAGTAAATCACTCCAAAGCAGCAGGAGAGAGGTCTTGCAAGGCACCCACTATAGAGATATTCTTTTGTTATAAATCATCACTCGTGTTCTTAAGGGATTATGCTGGAAAAAGCAAACAATATAAAAAGGTCAAATACAAATAGTAAAAATGAAATAGTTTGTTGCCTTATTCTGTCTGCTCACAGAGGAGATACTACTTGGCCAGGAGAAGAGATGGCTCTTCAATCCCAGTGGAGTGTGGCTGGGGCTGGGTGGAAATAGATAGCAAGGGATGGTCTGGGTGTGCCCCTGTGGACCTTGGAGGATTCTTGTTCCCTGACATCCATGGGAGCCCCCTGAGGTGTGCAGCCCATGCTGGCTGCCTGCACCCCAGGCACTGATGGTGAGGAGGGGGAGCAGCAATTCACAGCCATTGCCTTGCTTGGTTCTGCTGACAGGCCTGGGTTTAATTCTGCAGGGAGTGTGCAGGTGTGAGGCACGTGGGGATACCTGTGGATGCCCCCTGAGGCATGGCGGGAGCAAGGTGAGAGGTTTTACTCAGACACCTGTGCCTGGACTGAGCTCAGCACGACCTGACTACTGCTTGATGCTGCCTCATTTCTGCTTGGAAAAGCCCTCTCACCATGATCTGGCTGCATGATCACCCTGGGCATTAAACTGCTTTGCTGCACCTCCTGGTGTAGCATCAAAACTTGAGGGAAATGTAAGTGAAAGAACATGCCCACTGCTGGCCAGCCATATGGATGTGCTGCAGAGAGCTGGTGCTGGTGTCAGCTCAGTGGCACATCCTGCTGTGCGCTGAGCAGAGCTTCCCTGTGCAGGAGAGATTTATTCCTTGTGCGGGAGAGCAGCCTGAGCCCCTGCATCGCCAGGTAAGGGCACAGATCCAGGCCTTGGGCTCTCCTGCTGGGAAGGTGCTTGGCAGTGATGCCCTTGGGGACTTGGGGCTGTCTGACAGCTCTGTGTTGGCCATTCAGCATGCCCTGGTCAAACCTGCAGTGCAGGGCTGAGAAGTGGGACCATCACCCTGTTAATAACTGCCTGTAGTTAAGAGTGCTTCCAGGAAATTGGGCTTCTCATTTGGAAAATAAGATAGCAAATGCTGCTTGTGGATTCTGGGAATCCCAGCAAGTATTTGAACAAATCTGGGCAACCTGGGGCACTGCTCTCTGCTCTCTTGCCTCTCCCTCCCATTGTGGCTGTCCCCAAGAAGTGTTTGCCATGTGATGTCTGAGAGGGCTGTGTGCACAAGTGTGCAAAAAAACAAGAACAAAAAACCCACAGAGTGGGCCAAGGCTGAAGAAAACACAGTTGGTGCTTTAAAATGAAGTTGAATTCAAAGAAAATCAGTGCATCAGTTTAGAGTTATAAATGTTAAACTCTGGAAGGGAATCATTTGTGCTCTCATAGACTCATAAAACTGCATTAAACATTAAGTACTATGTTAAAAGGACATTATTCCCAAGTCCCAAATCGAGCATTCAGAAGTTAGGAATGCCTCTGCAACCTGCATTTGACCTTGTTTCTTTCAATTGTGACAGACTTGGGTTGCACTGGTTTTCCTCCCAGAAGCTCAGGCAGGTGCTGGGTGCTGGAGCTGCTCTGTGAACAAACAAAATAAAAGTGGTGGACACTGATGCCATCAAAATCCAACTTTGCTGCTGGAGCTGGGAAGTGTGGGTACAGGAGACAAAAAGAGATGGAGAGCTTTGAGGGCTGTAGCTGCAGCCAGCTCTGCAGTAGAGGTGGCTGTAATGCTGCTGCTTCTATTGGAGCTGCTTTCACTGCTTGTTGTTTAGTACAGTAACTATGTGACAGCAATAAAAAAAAATCTGTAAATCAAACTCATGTTTTTTTCAGAACACGGAATGTGCCTTTGCCCTCTAAAGTGAAAAGAGTGGGAGAGATGGAGAGTTTACATGAGAAATATTTCTCAGAAATAACCAAGAAATTCTGAATTAAATCTTCAAATCAATATATCCAGTCCAGCTGATGAATTTGCCAAGGAAAATTGGGGCTGATCAGTTAATCCTTGGTAAATTTATAAGCAACTGAAAATGAGATTTGGTAGTTAGACATTTCAGTCTTGTCAGTGGATGGACCCATTGCCTCTGGGGCAGGCAGGTGCCAGTGAGGATGTGGCATCACCCTGGGCTTGGGATTGCTCCTGGGCTTCACCTGAGTGCTTGATAGAGGCAAAGGAGATCTTCTGATATGTTTTCTTTTCCTTTGAAGAGAAACAAACCCAGCAAGCCTCCTAGGAAAGGAAATGCAGGAGGCCAAGTGAATGCAGTGAGATTGCACTGCCAAGCGTGAAAAAATTAAAATATGCATAACTTTACCTCAGGTGCACAACTCTGACTCTGCCCCCTTGTGCATATTCATTAAAATACAGTCTTTAATTACCTGTCCTGAGTGGTGCAGGCTGTGTGTCCAGGCTGGTCTGTGGGTCCTGTTGGGCACACACTGCAGTGCCATGGGTGGGTCATGGTTTGAGGCTGCTGTGCCATGAGGGGCAGGGCTCAGGCTGGTGTGACTGCCCAGCACCTGGCTCTAAAATGGGCTGGAATTAAGGAGATTTTGCTGAGGAGCCACCTTGGAGCACGGGATACAGAGCAGGAGGAGATCAGGTTAAAATGTGCTTTTTCTTGCAAGGTGACAGTGCAAACACAGTGTTCCCAGGAAGGAGTTAATATGGGTCTGTCTACAGATGTCCTGATGGAGTGAAGGCAAGCAATGATATTTTGTATCATTTTGATATCCGGTCTAAATTAGGCCCGAGGGAAAGACTGTGGCCTATTTAACCCAGCATCTGTCAGTTATCATTATTTTCAGCCAACTTTAGTAGGTCCAAGTATAAAATTTATATCTGGGGGGAGGAGAGGGAAAGAGGCTAGTAGAAGCTGGATTTGGCTACCTCAGCTTTTGTTGAAAGGATTTGCAGTGGCCTTTTAGGAGTTGTTACATGAGGGAAGAAATTATTTGGGGGAGAACTGTGGGTGAAAATTGGCTGGCTGGTCCCCAGCCAAGAGCTGTGTGAAGGGGACACATAGAGAAAGAGGGAGGATGTTAGTGGTGTTTCCAAGGATGAGTTTTAGATCTGGATAGTGGTGTTTGCTTAGATATGGTGTGAAAAAAATGGAATTTGCTCATAATGTAACCTTGAAAAGTGTTCCCACAGATGTGGGTGGCCTTCCCATGGAGCAGACTGTGAGCTAACAGGTGGGTGGGGATGTCTGTGACCTTGCTGGTGGGGACATCACTGAGAATGTGGGTGTAGGGCTTGTGGAGAGCAGGGCTGCTGTCCCCAGGTGAGAGGAGGTGCTGCTGGGATGCAGCTCTGGAAGAGGTAAATCTCCTCCTGGTGGGACTTTCAGTGGAGATGAAATGCTCCACGCCAGCCACAAGCTGGGAGGACCTCAGGGGGATGCTCAGACCCTCCAGGATTGCATTTCCATCAGCTCCCTGCACAGGCAAGAGAGCTCAGGCTGAGACAGAGGCTCTTGCAGGGACCTGTGCTGGCTGGGGGAGACCTGGATGAGCTGAGCTTGGTGCTGGCAGCTCCCAGAGCAGAGATGTTGGTGCTGTGGCACTCACAGTGCGTTGGGAAGGGACGTGCCTGGCCTCCTGCAGGGCTGCTGCTTGCAGTCAGACAGCTGAGCAATTTTTTTTACCTGCTGTCATTGAAACCAAGCAGAAACCCTGAACTCCTGACGACTGACTAATGCAATTGCCCTTTTATTTCCTGATACTTCCTTGAGAAGCAGAGGGACTCTGAAGCTTAGGCTGTTGTAAATCATTGCTCAGGCTGCAGGCATCTCGCTTGGGTGCAGAAAATGGAAACTTTAGTGGCTGGGGAGAGCCAGCCACTAAAGCCTCATCCTTCCTAGCAGCCTTCTGTGTGCTTTGTGGTGTGGTAGATGCTTTGTTTTTCACACACTGGGATGTACTGGATGGATTTTTTTGAAACAGAGACCAGGAGTTCACATCTGCTGCAAGGCAGCACCTGACACTGTTGCTCCTTCTTGCAACAGCTTGGGGTAGAAGCTACAATCTGCTGGTGTCCACAGTGCTGCCTTTGTCACCTGCAGATACGTGGAACTGCTGCTTGCCCCTTGTGCTGGGCTGGCCCTGGATGATCTCTACCAAAATTTACTTTAAATTCTCCAAAAGTTACAACAATTTCTTTTTGCAGCAAGAAAGAGCTCACCAGGTCCTGTGATTTGGGGTCAAATCAGTGTTTTCCCAGGATATGGTGAAATAGCTCCTTCTCTTGCCTCCTGGTATCATGTTGTGATGCTTCTTGTCATTGTGCTGGGCTGCCTCCCCTCAGGAGTGGCCTGGAAGGGAGGCAGCATGGTGGGAATGTGCTTTTGGGTGACCAGAGGTGGGTTTGCTGTCCCAGCACGTCGCTGTCTCTGGGTTTGGGGTGTGCCTGGCCTTACGCAAGCCAGGGAAGTGCCGTGTTGTGTAACGCTGTTGTGTAAGCAGGGCACGGGCGGGTGTTGGGGTTTCGGCACACAAACCATGCTCTGTCATGCTCCCTGCATTTCCCCACCTGCAGCCTGCAGGGATCTGTCCCAAGAACTCCCCATCCACTTTCCTGGGGGTGTCACAGGGACAGATAGAGAGCCCTTTCTCAGACAGAGCTGTTGGTGGAGGGGTTGTCTTTAGGCTGTGAACAGCTGGCACTCGTGTCTGACTCCTGCTCCCGTGTGCAGCTGCACCTTTTACAGAGATGGGGCAGAGTGCAGGGCCATCTTTGCAGGATGTGAAACTGCTGCTGTGCCTGGACACTTAATGAGAGTGCAGGAGACTCCTTGTTCAGGCAGCACTGCCTCTCTCCCTGTTGTCCTGTTCCAGCTGACATTACCATGGTACTGTGCTACCTGTTACAAACCTGTCTTGTGGAGGCACTGCCAGGCCTTCCACAGCAGTGACACCTCAAAGGGGTGCTGGAAACGAGCTCAGGGGGGAAATGTATCCCCCTGCCCGTGGTCTCTGTGCAGTGACAGTGGCTGGGAACATGGTGAGCAGGCTCTGAATGTCAGCACATTGTTCCTGGTGAGATTCGTGTCATGTCGCATTAGCTCAGGCCGACAGCGACCGGTGGGAAAATATTTCTGGGAGTTCCTCGAAGTGCCCCCACCTCCTACAGGCAAGGACTTGTGCCCGGCAGCAGAGCTGTGCCCAGCCACACTGGGGGAGCAGGGAGATCATCCTGAGTACGTGGAAAGTCACCTGAGTGTCGTGTCCCAAGGGAAGCTGCCTGTGCTGGAGCATTCTCGTGGAGAGTGTCTGGCTGTTCAGAAGACAAAGCTCAGTTTTATTTCTTGGTAGCCTCAGCTCAGGGAAGAGGAGATGGGGTTAGCATGACTTATTTGGTGAAATCCACCGTGCCCAGAATGAAGGGAGCAGCTGAGAGTGCTGGGAGCTGAGGAAACCCTCTCGTTCCTGCTGCAGAGGTCAGGAGCTGGGAGTGTGCTGCGTGGTTCAGGAGCATTTAGAGGACAAGGCAGCCTCTTGTGAGTGTAAGGAGCCACTCAGCACTGCACAGCCATGGAATGGTGCAAGGATGGAGCTGGAACAGGGCTGCTGTGGGGCAGGGATAAGACAGGTGGGAGGATGTTTGCTCACACACCTGGAGGGACTGACTCCAGCCTGAGGGCAGAGCCCCAGGGCTTTGCTGGACTTAGAAACTTTTTGGTGATGGTCCCTCTTTAATTTCTCATCTGCAGAAACCTCTCTTCACCCATCCCTGGGACTCCTGTGTGCCCCTTGCAGCTCCCTCAATGCTCTCAGCTCCCTCCTGCCTGGGCTGGCCCAGCTCTGCCCTGCCTGCAGTGCTGGGGGCTCCAGCCTCGAGCTCTGCCTGCTCTCCTGACAGCATCACTTCAGCATCAGCTTTTCTGAGCCTTCCCTCTTTATTTTCTTCCAATGTCAGAAAGGTGAGGAGGTCAAACGCTAATGCAGTATTTCTTTCCTTTTGTAAAGTGTACCTAGCAGATGAGGAGTGTCAACACCGATTTGTTTTTCAAGTGTTTCTGCAGGATTATTTTCTTGTTAAAAGTGACAAGGAGGTGCAGAACTGTCGGCCTTTAGCCAGAGATGTCATCTCGTCTTTGTGTAGGTGAACAGGCACGAGATGACAGAGCACCTTTTTGTGGGAAAGATGAAAAGTTGAGCCCAGTTTAATAATTTCCTTAAAAACCAAAAGGAGCATGTGCTCCTTCTCTTTTCCTGATCCTCAGTAATGAGAGGCTGGAGAGAAGAAGGCCCTGTTAGGCCACAGTCAGTGCAGTGTGTTTGTGCAGAGCTGCTCCCAGTACCAAGGGGATGGTTTCAACAGCATTATTCATCTGTGGCCTTTCCAAGTTCCTCTGCATCTTTTGGCAGCAGAATCTGATGATGGTTTTGGCACAGATAAGGTGCTCCTGTATAGCTGGCAGTGTGGACCATGGGGAAGTCATTCTGGGCTTCAGCTGTGCTCTCAGGACCTGCCCAGGAGCTGCCCTGTGCTGGGTGCTGCCAGCTGGGCACAGCTGAGCCCCCTTGCAGCTCCATGGAGGGGATGGCTTTTGTTCCTGGTTGCAGGTTGGAAGCCCAGCACGTGGCTTTCTGTGGCCAGGACTGAGGAGGAGGAGGGAGCAGGGCTGGGGCTGTGATCCTGCTCCTTGTGTCCCTGTCCATGGGCTGCCCTTCAGCTTGTGGCACACTTCCCTGCACCAGGGAGTGGAGGAGACACTCAACACTCACTTGGCTCCCTGGTGCTGATGTTTGCTGGCAGTTTAAGAGACCAATAGCTGACTTACCACTTGATGTAGTCATTAAGGGGCTGGCTGTGCTTTTGAAACCCTCTTGCACAGCCTCTGATGACCCCCCAATGCTGATTATTGAGTCTGGGTGGAGCTGAGAGGGCTGAACTCCTGTGGATGGCGTTGGCTCCAGCACGCAGACTGAAGCTTGGGTGGTGTGGCACAACACAGGACCAGTCCTGGGGCTGCTGTGGGACCAGCTTTGGGGTTTGCCATCTGGTCAGCAGAGAGGCAGACTGCAGAATCCAGGATGGCTTTGTGGTGATGGAGATGTGTCTGGGCTCCAGCTCCCCAGCCACATGTCCTTTGCTGGATCCATCCTGGCTCACACTGGTCACCCTCCCTGTGGTGAGTTGTTCCAGGGAGGTGTCAGCCAGCTGTGTGCAGGGGGGTGAATCAGTGCATTCTTCTGTCATGCTTCCAAGTCTAGAAATTCAGCAGCTTTGGAGAAAGATGTATTTAGAGAAGCAATAAAAAGGCGACTGACTCACATGGAAACAACATCAGTGGAATAAAAGGGGAGAGGCTTGGATTGCTGCAGGGAGACTGGTGGGGGAATGTGTTTGGGTTTGTGGTGGTGGACATGGAAGTATTGAAGCACCCAAGATGAGTCTGGCCTTGTCCAGAAAGGAATTAGCAGAAGTAAGAAATGTATATCCACCTTCCCACGAGTTCTGGCTTTGTTAACAGTGATATCATGCTTTACTTTTAATAGCTTTTGTGATCTTGGGGCAATTTTTTTTTTTTTCAAACCGAGATAATTCTTTTGTTTGAAATAAACACCCTAAAAGCCCTGAAGTGACCTTTCATTCTAAGTGAAGGAGCAGGCAGGCTGATGGCTTTTTCAGATAGGAAGAGTCAGGGCAGAGCAGCCCGTGCTGGCCAGCACTCCAAGGAGGGAGCACTGCCGGCAGCGCACACTTGGCCCCATTGTCTCTGCTTGTATGGACTAGTCGGTGGGAAATGAGGTATTTCCTCCTTGCAGCCTGCTCTGTTGGAGCGCTGGAGGCTGATTCTGCCCTGCCCTGAGCCACGGTGCAGCTCTTGCAGCGCAGAGCTTTGGGAGATGCTTTCTGTGGGAGCAGGATCAGCCTCTCCACCAGGTGTCTGCGAGGCTGTGACCCTCTGGGGCTGCTGGGGCATCGTTATTTAAACATGTTCTGATTAGACTGCACTGTAAATCCAGCATTTTAATTCTTTCCATATGTAAGATCCAGTCTAATAAGCCAAAGTTTAAGACCATGCAATCTATTTGGAATAACCATATGGATTAGGAGTCAGACTGTGCTTTTCTGCTTCTTGTATTTACACTAATAGAGAGACAGTTGCTAATGTGCATGTAGCTAGTGCTGGTACCCATTTTTTAAAAATATGACACCAAATGGCTTGCATTAAAATATTTGAAAAGCAGTAAAACTGTGAAAGTTTCTCTCTTGCGCAGACACAGACACATCTGTGAAACGAGGCGTCTCCAGGCAGCAACATTCCTGTCCCTCCCTGTAGGCTTATCAGTGGGGCTGGAGACCCCTGCAGGGTGCTGGGCCAGCCCAATTCCCCCCCAGCTGCTCCTGCTGGGCCAGTGGAGACCCCCTGGGCATGAGGGAGGGCAGCTTTTTGGGCAAGGAGGGCATGGCTGGATCCAGACCCCTCCTGCAATGTCAGGAATTGGAGGAACCTGTGGCTATGGAGAGCCTGGTGCTGCCTGTGCTTGGTTGGTTTAGCTGACTGTGGTGCTGTCACAGGGCAGATTCCAGCTGGGGTTCACCCAGGTAATGCCCTCCCACGAGCCAGAGAGATCTGGAGAGAGGAGCAGCAGAGCTGGGAGCTGGCCACTTGCTCAGCTACTGAGATCTTTGCATTAATTAGTCATTTGTTTTACTGGTCTTTTTCTGCCATGTCTTGGTTCTCTTGGGCAGATCCCCCAGTCTGAGTATTTATTGGTCTTTGTGTTCCCCTTTCTTTACATTGAAATATCACTTTAAAAGAAAACCAGCAGCACTCTGCTTTTGAAACTTTGTTCTTGTGCTCTGAAGTAAACGACCCTTGGGAGGTCAGACAAGCTTTTGATGGTCACCTCTTCTGCAATGACCTGCCAGCACTGGGGTTGCTGGTGGGGTTTATGGGCTGTCACAGGATCCCCAGCCCCTGGCAGTGTCCAGCAGGCTCCAGAGTTGGTGTAACCTTCCTGTCTATACTTCATCCACTGCTTGCTTCTTGTCAATGAAGTGATCACCTCGTTGTGTCCCTGAAGCTGATGGAACAAGGACATTGGCAATGAAGCTGCTGAGGAGGCTCCAGTGTGTCCCCAAGGTGAGGGCAGTCACTTTGCTTGCTGCTCATTGCCTCTGGCTTTGTCTGAAGGAAGGTGGGCTGGGTTCCCCTGCCTTGGCACTGCCTCAGGGGCTCTCTGAAGGTCTTGCTGAGCTCAGGGGGAGCAGCCCCAGTCCCTGTTGCACTGGGGCAGTGTTGGGGCAGGGAGCAGCATCCTCTGCCCTTGGCTCGCATTCCTCAGCCTTCTGCATGGATCCAATGACCAAACATATCCAGAAGCCTCTCCCCTCTCTTTGAGGTGTTTCTTGGGGAATGTATTTTAGCTGAGGGCAGGCCTGTGCTGCTGGCTGTTTTCAGGGTACTGAAAGGATCTGGCCCAGGTTTCCAAAGCAGTTGGCTTGTCATGGGAGCTGGAGTCAGACCTGGGTCTGTGTGAGCCCTGGAAAGCATTTCTGAGTGGGAGTTGCACTCTGTCATCCTTCACTTGCTCAGACAGAGAGGAGGGAGTCAGGGTGAGACATGGCAACTTCTTCCTCCCTGTCTCCAGCATTAATCTAAATGCCAAAACACAGACCTTTTGGAATGCACTGGCGCTGTGGAGAGCACCAGGTGGGTTCCACAGGCACCAGTGCTGCCCTGCAGTGCAGGGGATGCTGTCAGCACTGCTGCTGCTCCGTGCCCCTGCTGGGCCATACTGAGGAGCTGATGGGCTTGGGTGCCTGAGGTGAGCAGGGAGCCTGGAGACACATCCCCAGTGCTGGGCTGGAAGTGGTTTATTGAAAGGAAAGGATCATATTACACTCAATTTTTGCTGAGTTTATCTTGGTTTTTATCAGATTACATGCAGGATAGCTCATCAATATTGTGATCCTGCTGACATGTAAGTGAGCCGCTGCATAATTCATGGCTGCTGCAGGGCTCCAGCACTGGGAGGCACATATTTAATTAGGCACCTCACCATTCCAGTCTTCTGGAGCAGCCCCAGGATTGCACCCGTGGAGAGATGGATGTGGTGGCCCTGCCTGTGCAGCTCCTGGCTGTGTTGGAGGAGCCATGCTGGCACTGTCCCTGTCCCAGCTCAGGGCAGACACTGTGTCATGGCATCATGGTGAGCAGCACTTTCCAAGAGGCTCCTAGGGAGGGAAAATGTCCTGGCAGAGATGAGAGGTCCTCTCTCTTGGGTGCCCTGTGGAGAGCAGGGGTGGTGATGAATGAGGGGTGCAGCATATCTTTGCTCTCCCATCAGCTGTAATGTTTAATCCTGAGAATCCACATTATCAATGAAAACACCCTGTCCTTTGTCAGTCTTTTCAAGTTCAATTCCTTCTAGAGTAAAATCTGGAGCTGAATTATGTGTTTTGTGGCAAAGTCTTCCTTAACCACTGTAAATTTCTCACTCTCCTCCAATCTCCTCCATTTTGGGCTGGAGACCCAAAGTCCCTGCCTGGCTCTGCTGCCCCTTTCCAGACCACACCAGCTCTCTGGGATCATCATGGGAGCCCTGCTCAGAACTTCCCTCCCATGGCAAGCAGAATCCAGCAGGGCAAGGACCCATCCCTGGGGCTCAGCAATGGACCCTCCCCAGCATTGGCCTCTCCTCTGGCTGTGTCCAAGGCACTGTGTGTATCTTCTTCCTCTCACAGTGTGCTTGAAAATATATCTGGGATAGGAAGAATTCTTTTCCATTTTTGTGGTGCTTCCCTCCATTAATTTTCTGGTTGTAGTACATTACTCATGGATAATTAAGAGTGAGCTATTAATACAACAGTTAATATTCAAGTGCAGTGAAGAGGAGAGAACAATAAGTCAAGGAATCATATACTACAAGACATTTTAGTTTAGTGATGCAATTTTTTTTTGCTGGCTTTAGCTATCAGAGCATAGTGCTGCTTCCATTTAAGTATGGTCCTGAGAACTCCATTTATTGATAGAATACAAATAGGACATTAAATCAAGGGAAGTGAATTTGAATTGCTGGTCATATATACAATTATAAACGGGATTGGCTACTTCTATCTAGTATCTTGTATCTTAAGTTAGGAGAATTATGTTAGGGACTGCTAAAGAGAGCTTGAAGTGTCTTAAAATTAATGAGATTTAAGTCTGTCTAGGAATAAAAAGAATTAATGTTAAAATGCAGCTCTTGCTTTAGGATGAAAAGATGGCTTTAGAGGAGTGGTGGTGCTTTGTCCAGATGGAGGAATGTGGGGAGGATGGGCTGTGCACCAGCATCAATTAACTCATCTCAGCCTTGAGTTCTCCTCCCTGGGATGGATGGATGGATGGATGGATGGATGGATGGCAGGCAGCTGCAGAGAGGAGAGGGGGGACAATGCCCTGTGCCTGGTTGGAGGAGGCTGTGATAGAGCTCACCACCCTCCTCCCTCTGCAGTCCTCCCAGCACTGCTCTGCAGCCCCAGACACACCTGCAGGGCCCCATCATGGAGTTTTGGGGGTCACTGGAAGCATTCTCCTGTTCCCAAAGGTTTGGGTGTCCTCTCTGCAGTGTGGGGCCTTCTGGGGCAGCTTTCCCAGGGTGTTTCAGACCAGTCTGATTAGAGAACATCTTGCTTTGTCCTTGTGCTCTGGGTCTGCCTCTGCTTTGGAGATGAGGAGGGAGGTTTGGGTCCATGACTGTGACCATCAGGAACACACAGTGGGTGGTGGCACTGGCAGTGCACACCTGGCCAGAGGTCACCACCCCCTGGCACAGGGCTCCCAGCTGTATCAGGGGCACAAGGGGTGGGCACAGAGGGGATGAGACCCCCCAGTGCCAGGCTGGGTGCCCCAGGAGCACTGCACAGCCCACAGTTCATGGCCCACGTGTGCTGACTGTGAGGAGCAGTGTCCTGCTGTGGAGCTTCTCCATTCCCAAAGGCTGAGCAGGGTGTGAGTGTGTGAGCACAGGGTGCAGGAGCCTGTGGCCCAGAGCAGGGATCTGGGGGAAGGGGAGGCTTCAGCAAGCAGCTCCTTACGAAAACAGCGCTGACCTTTGCAGGGCTAGAGCTGTCTGATGCAACAGGCTGAACCTTTCCAGGCTTCAGCTCCAACTTGAAATGCTTCAGAGCAAAATTGATGGCAGCAGCACTGGCCCCAGAGCTTACATCCAGTGCTTGCCCAGCTGCTGCTGGGGATGGGGAGAGGGTGCTAAGAGCCCAGTGTGGGGCCCCAGCCTGTTGTTCTCATGTGTAGCCCCATCAGTGCTGGCTGATGCCTGTGAGGGTGCTGTGGGTGCTGTGGCAGGGGCAGCTGAGCTCCCCTGAGCCCTTTGGGGCACAGGAAGGGGCTGTGTTGTGCACTCTGCAGTATCAGCATAGTTTGGAGGTGTTAATTTTGACCAGAGGGAAGAGTCAGCATGTCCCTGATGGGGATTCATACCCACTATATTGAAGCCAAGTGGGAAGTCATTTACAGCACCTCTGGTGTTCAGGCAGGAGCTGCTGTGCCCTGGGGGATCAGTGCTGAGAGGGCTCCTTGCTGCCTAGCTCTCTGGCAAACCAGTGTTAGTTACAGAGATGCTGTTGTTTCTGTGTCCTGTGGTGAATAAAATTCAACAACTCTTTATTTCTGAATGACAGCCCAGGGACTGCACTTCTGCTCTGGCTCGGTGTGAAGTGGCTTCATCCCAGCGCAGCTCCTCTGGGGCCTGAAGCCCTCGATTCATTAGTTGTCAGGCTTGTAGGTGGATTCTGCATTAGGCCTTTAATTTAGTGTATTGCCATGGGCTACTGACCACATGACACTGCTCAAATGTGAGCAAATCTAACGAGGATCCAGGACTGCTCTTTAATTTGGTGAGAATAACAGAGTGAGCATGGGCCCGGAGAGTGTTAATCATGAAGGAAAACTGGCTGAAACCAGGTCAGCTGGTGCTGCTTCTCAGTGCAGATGATGGAGAGGGAGCACGGGGGGTGGAGGACTGGCAGTCCCACACCTCCAGTGACAGGGAGCACCATGGCCACAGCAGCTTTTACTGCTGCCTTTTTTCTCCTGTAGCTGAGCACTGTGGCCCATTTGGGGACTGCACTCAGGTCCCCAACCCAGGGAGGTGCTCCAGGCTCTGGGGTGCCCTTGGTGCTGTGGGAAGGGGCAGGTGCTGCTCCCTGGCTGTGACAATTTGGGGATGCAGGGTGTCCTTGTGGGAGCTGATGGCAAAGGCCAGTCCCAGCTGCCACCTGCCTGTCCCTCTGTGCTGGGTCATGTGGCACAAAGGCCCTGCAGTCACCAGCTCCTCACGGGAGCAGCAGCATGTCCCCATACTTAGATTTGTTCTGTGCAATAAACAAATCCCCACTGCTCTCCTGCTGGCTATTCCTGCCTGGGGCTGGCTCCCCTCAGCACGTATCACGTGGATTTTCTGTATTATCCTGGAGTGCTGCCTGAACTTGGCTGGCTTCTTTAAACCATCCTTTTTGGAGGGGTGGGCTTGGAGAGGGGGGCACAGGAACCCTCTGTGGTAATTCCTGTTGACTGCAGTGACCAGCGAGGCAGAACTGATCAACTGCAGGCTTCCCTGCTGCTGAGCCCTGCCAGCAAAGTGCTTACATCTGCTTTTACACTAATGGGAACTTTATGGACTGGTGTGTCCCCCCCAGCAGCAAATTCCAGCAAGGTCAGAATTGAGAAAGTTGCCACTTGACACCGTGAAGCCCTGAGCCAGGCAGGGGAGGCCAGGTTGCACAGAGGACTTTCTGGGGCAGCAGATCTAAAGCTGTCACCTGCAACTGATAGCCTGGAGGGCCCCCAAAAGCCACTGCTGCCATCCCACTCCCCAGTGGCACAGCTCCTGTGTGCTGGGCCCTGCTGCTGCAGGAGCTCTGTGGATGGGTGCCAGCACACAGGGAGCCCTGGTGGCTGTCCTGGCACAGCGGGCTGCTCTCTGTGCACACCCAGAGGTGATGGTGTGGCAGTGCTGCTCCTGCTGCATGGTTTGGGAGCGTGGGAAGTGGGTGCCATGTGAAGAGGGTGGCTTTGGGCAGCAGTGGCCCAGGACATGCCATCACACATGCTATGTGGTGAGTGCCCCAGGTACTGAAACAATGACATGGTTGCTTTGAGGTTCTGTATTTTCCTGAATTTAATGAATGACTATTACACATTAATGGCTATTAAGGTGATTAATATTTAGTTTGTATGGAGGAGAGTTTGCAGAAACACAACCTGCTTCTGTGCAGGTTACTGTTCATTTTTCAGGACATAGAATGAGCCTGGACAAAGCCTGCTGAACTGTGGCTACTTTGGCAGCCTGAGTGTGAAGGATTATGGAAGATCTCCTGTTAACTGTCTCCTTTTTAATCTAACATTGCAGGGCCCTAATTGCTTTGACTTTGAGTAAGGAGAGGATGGTTTCTGTAAGGGCATCCCGTGGCGCTGTGTGGCAGCTGCCCCTGGACAGGGCACTTGGGGTTGGCTCCCCATCCTCCCTGGTGCTGGTGTGTTTATGTGCTGTATCTCACATATTGCCCTCCTGGGATGTTGTGTGATGCGGGTGAGGATGGAGTCACCTTCTCATTGCCTCTCTCCTGAACAGGGACCAGCCTGCAATGCTGACTGCCCCATGGATCACCTGTGGGTGTTCACCCTGTGCCAGCTTCTGCAGGTGGTGAGCGAGGCAGGAGTGCTCCTCTTGAGTTCCTCTTGCACAAAGCTGGCTTCAGCTCTTTGAAACAAAGCCTCTACCACCCTCTGGGTGCCCTGTGGCACAGGGATTGCTGGAATGAGTGATGGTGAGGACTCTTGGGCCATTGCTGTGGTTCCCAACCCTTGTCCTGTCCCAGGCACGGCTCTGGTACTGCTGTGCTTGGGACACAGCAGGGGCAGCTCGTGCAGTTCCTCATTCCTGGAGCTGTGACCACCAGGTCTCAGCTGCTGGGGGCTGGTTCAGGTCTCTCTGACTGATGCTGGGAGCAGGTTCAGGCCCACCTGCCTGATGCTGGGACATGGATGCTGCTGAGGATGCCCGGAGAGGCCGAGGGCTGCTGTGCCAGCCCAGCTCCCCAGCTCCTGCCACTGCAGTTTGCAGCGGTTTGTTAAGTGAAAGGCGATTTCAGAGCAGGCAGCAGAGAATAAATTCTGTTTTTCTCAAGCATTTAGTGTTGCTTTCAGTTTGCTTTGATGATGTCTTCTCACAACCAGTGTAAACAGACTGCGCAACGGGGAGCACTCACATGTGTACAAGAAGCTGCACATGAAAGACAGAGGCATCTTGAAAGCCATAATAACGCTCTGAGTGCCAGTTAAAGGATTTGTCACTAAGAGCACTTTACAGATAGAAAGAACTTATTAACTAGTGTGACTAACAGCTTGCAAGGTTTAATTGATGTGTGTTTGTTGTCCTTTTATATCTCTCCCCCTTGTCTTCCTCTTGGCACTGATTCCAGCAGTTGCTGGTGCAAGAGCAGCAACCTCAAAGCAGCCTGAATAGGTACCAGAAATAAAAGGGAGGCCAAGCCCTGCCCTGAGTGCCCCCGGATCTGGGGCTGCAGCAGCTGTGGGAGCTCAGCCCCAACATCTGGATTCCCCCTAGAAACTGGGGCTGGGCCTATTTTCTTGCTCAGGGTTCTGTTATTCCTCCCTAAGTGACGCAGAGTTTTTTGAAGATAAAGCTTTTCAATGCATGAATAGGATGGATAATGAATGTTTCTGCCAGACAGACTGCTCGTTGCAAGATTGATTGACTATTAAGGTCATAACGCAGCAGCCACCCACACGAAGCAAACAGGCTAATGTTAGACTGCAGGTTAAGCCCAGAGTTG
Organism: Zonotrichia albicollis; assembly: GCF_047830755.1. Lineage (NCBI taxonomy): Eukaryota > Metazoa > Chordata > Aves > Passeriformes > Passerellidae > Zonotrichia > Zonotrichia albicollis. The sequence continues at coordinate 5,205,885 of NC_133836.1, read as the reverse complement.
GTCAGCTGTCCACGGGCACAGTGGGGGCTTCCAGTCATCTGTCAACAAGTGATTGATTGATGTGGACACCTTCCAATCTTATTCTGATGATTCTCAGCAGCTTGCCTGCCTGGTGGCCATTTTTCAGGAGTTGGCAGCACTCAGACCTCCAGGACTCCAAGCGATGACTGCGTGGGGGTTAACCCTTTCCTTTGATCCCAAATGCCTTTGTTGTGCATGGGGGAAGGATTGTGTTTGTGAGCCCCAGTTAGGAAACACACTGTGACACTCCCTGAGTGAGAGGAATGCTTTGGCTTTCAGACATTTCTAAGTGAGTTGGCCTGAGTGAAGCTGCAAGTGGGGATCTGCAGAGCATCATCTGGAGCAGGGCAGGTACAGTGCTGTACTTTGTGGGCATTTTAATGTGCACTGGGTAAACTGTGTGCATCAGAGGTCCAGCAGCAGCGTGGCAAATCCAGGTAGGAGTGAGTTTGGTATGCAGAAGGAAAAAAAAAAATAAGGATTGGCTTATTTTAATATGGACTTCTTGTGGTGTGAGAGACAATTAGTTAAGAGAGCTCTTGTGGTTTTAAGGATTTCTCCTAGTTCAGGGCTTTGAATTCAGCAGAAGTTTGTTGCCTGGATGCTGGCTTTACGTGTGCATGAAGAGGACTTAAATATATCTCTCTGTATTATTTTATGTACATGTTATACTTGGTGTGTGCCCACACACGTGCTAGTGGGAAATGGAAGTTATGCATGCCATGTAGTGCATGTTTGCCATCTGTAAACAACTTCAGGGGTCCTTTGGCTGCAGTGTGTGACCTTGTATGTTTCCTTGTCTGTTTTTCAGCAGTTTTAGTTTAACTGTTTTGGAGCACCCTGATGCCTGACTTCAGCTTGCCATGCACTTTCCATATGTGGTTTTAGCATTCCTCACGTACCCTAAAAGCCTGCTGGGGGGAAACGTCAAGAGCCTCTTCTCCACGAGCTGGACCTTTATGTAACTCAAGTGCATTGTTGAGTTTTGATGGTGTGATCCAAGCACTGTAATGTGGCAGAGCTGGCACAGAGCTGTTAAAGGCAGCAGGAGAGCTGTGCTCAGTTGCTCTGAGTGCTGCTGTGTTGCTGTGCACACCCTTCCCCAGCCCCAGCAATGGGCTGCAGGCTGATATTTTTCCCATGGAAGATGGTGCCTCAGGCCCTGATCCAGGACCATGTAATGCCAGTCTCTCTCCTGGCTGAGCAGGGATAGGGTTTGAGCCAGGAGGAGCTGCTGGGAGTTGGGCTTCCATGGCTGGGGCTGAGTTCTGCTAATCCTCTCTTCTCTCCATCCCTTACAGATGGTGATTCCCATTCTGAAGGTCACCCCACGCAATACCACGCTGGCCTTGCTGCTGACTGTCTCCTGGATGCCAAGAACCATCTCCCGCTGCCAGGCTGGCCATTGTCCCACTCAGAGCTGCTGCCCTGGGTGGGCTCTGTGGCAGTAGCACTGACCTGCACCTAAGGAAGAGTCATGCCCAGTGCCCAGGATGTTTGGTACAAGGTGTACCCATGGGCAGGCTCACCACAGCAATGCTGGTGGAGAGGCTTCTCCATCAGCCCCTTGGCCAGAGACAGCAGGGCTGTGCTGGGGAGGGTATGAATGACCTGTGCGCCTGTAAACTGAAACAGGGGACTGAAATGCCACGTGCCTGCTGCAGTTTTTCCAGGGCACAGCAGTGCCATGTGTAGTGCTTCAGCCCTCTTGTTCAGGGCACTGAGGGCTGTTGGTCTGAGTGCATGAGAGATCAAGAATTTGTCTCTGGGGCCTTTTGTAGCAGCACCATGGCCTTCTCCTCTCTTCCTTGCATATCCTATGCTCAGACTTGTGTGCTCAGTTCTGCTGGATGGGGATAAAGAACCTCTGTGGACCAGGGGAAGGTCTTTGATAGTGGAAGATGAGCCATGAAAAGCAAACAGTCCGTTCTGTCCATGGAGAAGTATCACAAATTGCTTTTCTCCCCTCAAGCATCCTTCCCTCCTAAGCCTTGGCCAAAGGGCAGTACCACTGGTTGCAGCATAATTTCTGGGCATTTTCAGTAAAGCTCTCTGCCATCATTGCTCTTAACATGTGTGGGCAAAGTGCTCTGGGGCTGCCATGAAATGCAGTGGAACTGTAGAGGTCAATGAACATGCTCCCATTTTAGCTTTTGTCGAGCAGAAAGTGGCTTGTTTGGGCGTGGCCATGCCATGGAGCAGGGGTAGGGCTGGCAGAACCCAGCCTAGGTCATCCATCCCTAGCAGCCTGTGTCCTCTGGATATTGAGCATCAGCCAAGAAGAGATGCTGCTGAGTGCTTTTCTGCAGAGTGCAGGTGGTAAAGAGTTGAAAGGCAGCAGCCCTGCTTGCTGACAGCTCCTGCTCAACAGAGTGTTTGGAATTTCTGTGGAGCAGCCCCAGACAGACACAGAGCACTGCTGGTCGTGCATGGAGAAAACCTTCCCTGTGCTCGGGGCGGGGCACCAGGGCGTCTCCTGCAGCTCATTATGCACAAGGGAGAGACCTGTAGTTATTTCTCCTTGACTGATCTCTGGTTTGGCACTGATTGCTAAAATGGTTTTGTGTATTGGAGAGTCACACTGAGGGGGGTGTACATGACTTAAGCCTCCCTCCAGGCTTTCTGCTGCCCACAGTGTGCAGCCCCCTGGGCAGAGCCGCCCCCAGGCACAGCCTGAGCGAGGGCCAAGGAGCCTGGGAGTGGAAGTGGCAGCTCTGCCAATGGACAAGGGCTGGGAGCAAGCAGCTTGGCCGTGCTGCCTGCTCTGCCAGTGTCCCCGTGGTGTGAGCCCAGCCAGCGTGGCCTGGGGGCTCCTCCTGAGGCAGCGCTGGTATAATAACACTGATGAAAAGCTGATTAATCCTTGTGAACGAGCCGCAATAGCTTCCCTCTAGAACTGAAGAGATTACCACTGATTTGTCATTCTGATTGTTTCAAAGAGACGTGCAATTAGTTGCTCTAATTTAGCTCTGCTCGGGAGCGGCGTGACAAGGGCGCCGCAATCAGTGGGGCTGCGATGGCAGCCACTGGTGGTGCAGCTGTGCCGACACCATTTCATCTGAAATGGGCGCAGGGCGGCTGCCAAAATGGTGGAGGACCACCAAAATGGTGGAGCACCACCAAAATGGTGGAGCATCACATGTGTTGTGGTGCAAAACCAACACATTTTCGAAGAACCAGGTCCCCTTGGTGCTGTGTGGCACTGGAGCAGTGGGGCAGGCCTGGCTCCGGGTGTTCTGAGCCATGCTCGTGGAGCTGGAGCTCCAGGGCTACTGTGCTGTCTCTGATCAGGGCTGGTTGTTCAGGACACTCTTGGGAATTCACAGGGAGAGCAGCCTAAAACCCTCCCGAGGTGCTGGGCTGCACTGGATGGTGGGCATGACATTACATTTAGGTTGATTATAAAATAGAAAGTCATAAGGAAATCTGTTTTCTTATTCTGCACCCTCCAGCTATTGGCCCTCTTTGCCAGGTGCAGTAAAACCAGTCCCAGGTACAGGAGAAGGAGGGTATTTGCTTGAGGTTATTCCATTCTGAGGACTGTCTTTGCTTTGGAAAAGGTACAAAGCTGCCACAGAAAATGAGGAGCTTGTGGCTCAGCCCCTCAGCTCGCTGCACTGGGTCAGCAGCCAACCCCCTCTGGGCAGAGAGGAGGGAACACATGGGATTTCAAAATGTGTCCATTTTCAGTGAGACAAATCACTTAAAAATTCAATTCAAAATGAAGAAAATAAAAATGCTTTAAAAACAAAACCTGCCTGTGGCTATTACTTGGTTGAAGCTGTCTCTTTTTTTTTTCCTCTTTTTTTTTTTTTTTTTTTTCCTGGGAAGGCATTTTGTTTCTGGATCGAGCTGGCCATGCTTGCTGGGGAGGGTCTTTAAGGGGTTTCTGAGCAGCTCTGGTGCTGGCCACCAGCAGCCCGTGCACCTCGGCCCCTGGCCAAGCAGCACCAGGCAGCTGCTCGGCTCATATTCCCGGCCACAGCATGGCACGGCCAGGCCCGTGTCACTGCAAGGTCGTGGTTTTCCCCAGCCCCTCCAGCTCAGCTGTCAGCTGTCATCCCCCACTGGGCAGCAGCTCTGCAACCTGTGGCACCCAGGGGACCCTGCCTGTTGTGTGCGTGGCTGAGCCTGGGTTGGTCATCCTGCCCAACAGCTCCACGCTGCTGCCCCCCATGCACAGAGCAGCCCTGTGCCCTCAGCCCTCACTGTCCTTGCCATGGGGGCTGCTCAGTGGCAGCTCCCCCAGTGCAGGTGAGGTCTGGCTTGCTCTGCACCCACTGCTCTGCTGGTGACAGCTGATCCAAAGGGCATTCGGGGTCTTGGCAGTGCCAGCTGGGCCAAGCCGGACAAGTGCCATGGCCCAGGACACATTCCCCTTGCCTTTCCTGGACTGGGTCAAGGTTGGCCTCAGTGAACCGGCTGAGGGATGGTCTGGCACAGGGAGCACCAAGCAGGACATTTTGGAGTGCTCCTGCTCCCCTCAGCTAAATATAAGCCCCAGTGGGAAGCCTACCTCTCACTAGTTTCATGTTTCTTGCCCCTGCGCTTCCTAAACCTGGCAGCAGGCCCAGTTGTCTCCAAGTCTAAGATGAAAATACCCTTGCAAATCCCACTCATAAAAATACCTGCTGTATTCCCAAAACATGCCTGAGATAGCTTCCAGAGAGGATGGGGAGCTAAAATAAGACGCATGAGCTCAGAGCCCCATTTTCCACTGGCCCCACAGATCCATCGCCGCAGCACACCGCGCTATGGACTGAAATGGAAGTGCTGCCGTGCAGGGTGGCCTTGGGCTGGACCAGATGAGCCACAGCTCTCCCAGAGCAGGTGCTGCTGCAGTCCTTGTGTGTGCCAGCAAGGCCTTTTGCTCCTGGGGACAAACCTGCAGCTGGTGGCACCACCTGGGCAGTCACACTGGGCAGCAGAGGAAACCTGGGTACAGGTTTGCCCTGGAGAGTGGGGCACAGAGCTGTGGCCAAGTGAGGGGCAGCAGGAGGCTGTTGTTCCCTGGGAGGTCCACATGGCCAAGTGTCACCTGCCTTGGGATGGGATGCAGGCGCTCTGCTGTGCACCTCAGCCACCCCGTGTCACCCCTGTGTCACCTCTGCCCTGGGGAGACTGAGGGGACACACAGAGCTCTTGTCTTGCTGAAGGGTACAGGCCTGCAGTGTGGGTACAGCAGCTGGGGACTGGGAGGGCAGTGAGCTTTACTCTGCATCCAGGCAATTCCTGGGCAAAGGGGTGAGCCCTTGGGGAGGTGACATGACCTGGTCATTGGAGACCAGCTCCTGGCAGGGTCACAGTCCATGGAGCAGGGTGTCAGGCTTCCTGGGAACTGCAATCTCAGCCTTGTCCTCCTCTCAAATGCTCTGCTGCAGCCTGCAAATGTATCCCAGATCTTCTCGCAATCACACATCTCTTTTTTTACTTTTTAACAACCCACTGCTCCTGCTGGATGCCAAAATGTTTCCTGGATCAGGCACAGATGTCCCCACAGTCACGTCCTGCCATTGTCTGTGCTCGGCTGTGGCCTGAGGTGGGGCAGACACAGCCCCAGGTTTGCTCCAGCTGTAGGCAGGAGTGTGGTGGCCATGAGCATTTAGCAAGGACAGTGTCTGCCCACCTAGAGTGGGGTCTGGGGGCAGCAGCAGAGCCACTGGCTGCTCCAAGCACCCCAGCTAGGATGGTCACAGGGCACGGAGCACTTGGAAGAAATGAGAGGTGTCCTGCAGCACCTGGACACAAACATCTGCTCATGCTGCTGACATTGAGACCCCGTCTTGTACCTGCCACACTTTGAGTTGAACTCTTGGGGTCTGCTCTTGCCCTCATGGCTCTTCTGTGCTGTGCTGCTCTCAAAGTTTTGGAGGGATTTTGTCCCCACAAGGCTGATCACCTTGCAGCCATGAGCTCAGTGGGGAGGAAACCCCTTTAAAAAAGATTTTAGGCTCAGCAGTGGTGGTAATGGGCCCTGGGCAGCCCTGATGTCCTCTTGGTGGTGCCCAGGCCATGTGGGTCCCACAGATCCACCTGCAACTGCCTTAGTGCTGGGTGCTTGTGTGGATGCTTTCAGATGAGATTTATATGGGAGAGCACAACTGTATCCCCTCTTCAGATGATTCCATCCTGAATTTCATTGACTGTGGGGCTGGGTGGCAATATTCAAAGTTCCCCACTCACTTGCATTGCCTTGTATGTCAGCAAGTGCTACTTAATGATCTGTGAATGGAGGGAATGCTGGGAATGGGCTGGACCTCGTGTGAAATATCCATCCAGAGTCTATAAATAATGCAGCCTCTTTATGCTGTGCACAGTTTGGAGCTTCATGGGAGGAGCATCTCCCTGCTATGACTGGAGGAGCCTGTGAGTGATTTGGGTATGAAACAAAGGCGATGAAATGTAAAGAGAGGGACTGTTCAATTTCTGAAATATCCTGCAAATGTGCCTCAGCCACTTCTGCCAGCTCTTGAGCTGCCACCCACCCTGTGGGTAGTGCCTTGGGCTGTGCCACATGCACCAGGACACAGAGCCCAACACTGACCATGGAAACACCTGGGAGGAGGGTGCTGCTTGCCCTCAGGGCTCTGCCTCTCTCAGTCACAGTGACAAACCAAGGCTGCCAGGCAGGGGCTGTCCCTGGCACTGGCTGCAGTGTCCCTGTGAGTGGCATCTGCCCCAGCCCTGGCTCCTGAGCTGTCCCACTGCTGACAGGGTGTGCTCCCAGACTTCAACTGCCTCTGTGGTGGTCTATGGCTCACAATGCCAAGGAAACAACCTGGCATTGGGGAAATACAGGTGGATTTCTCTTGGAGCAGTTCTCTGGTCACTTTTTAAGGCAATATATGGATTTCCCTGCATGTTTGGAAATGCAAGCAGAGGGAGCTGCACAGTGTGGGTGTTCATAGCCTGCACTGGGCACCCTGAGGGTGTCAGCTCAGAGACAGCTCCCAGCCAAGGAAAGCCAGGCTGTCACATGCAGACACGAGTGGATGGACAGTCCCTTTCTCTGGCACATTCCACCTGCTCATGAGCAGGGCTCCAGCTATTCCCTGCCACTGCCACAACCAGCGTGGGGTGGCTTCCTGGGCATGGAAGGTCTGCCTTGCTGGGGCAGGAAGGATTGCATGAATTTGACTAATTAAAGGATACATTTCTGTCATAAATATTCTGTCACTGCTCTGCACGTCTTAAAAATGCACCGTGCCGGCGCTCACAACGGCATTTGTTGATTAATAACAGCAAAGCAGGAAGGAGCTGGTGCTGCACCAGCACAGCAGCGATCAGGGCACAGGGAGCCCAGCCCTGGCATGGCCCTGGTGTTATCTGTGGCAAAGCAGGTGGAGCAGCCCCAGTGTGGGGATCGCAGCCGGGGCTGTGCCTGGCTTTTATTTTTAACACCCTGCTCCCAGGCGGTGACAAGCCTTCGCTAAGTGAGGTAATAGCCAATTGATTTTGTTCCGTTTTGCAGTGGGCAGTAATAAATCACATGGCTTGTCAGGGGGTGTTTCATGTTTTCAGTGAGAGTGTGCCAGCAATTAACCATCAGAAAGCTCTTGTGGCTCCGCTCCTGAAGACGTGGCTGCAGTCTGAAGCTCAGGAATGTGGGGCCCTCCGCCACCAAAACACAGCGGTTGTGGCGGAGTTAAAGGGGGTTTATTTCCCGGCTCCAGAGTGGACAGGGTGGGAGATTGATGGCAGGGAGGAGCAGCCACTCCATTCATGGGCACAGGGAGTGTGGAACTGTGGGATGTCCCCATCCCTGTTCCCAAAGTACCTTAGGGACCTGCAGCATTGGGGCCAGCAAAGGTGAGACCCATCCCTCTGCCTGCTCAGAGCCACACTGGGAGCGGGTCATGGGAAGAGGACAGAGTGAGATGGAGCTGCCAGGCAATTTCTGGCCCTGCTGTAGTAGCTGTGGCTGTGTGCTGCTGCCATCCTGAGCTGTCTGTGCTGTCTCTGAGGCTGCAGAAGTGCTGTGTCGGGGTGCAAGGAGAGACATGGCAGCCACTCTTCCCTTCAGCCCTGTTCAGTGGGGTGCAGGGTGTCACTGGGTTTGGCTCAGCCTGGTTCGGTGCCCCTCACAGCATGCTGCTGGGGTCCCTGCAGCCCTTGGCGGGCTGTTGGGGTTTGGGGGGGCTGAGGCACACATGGGTGGTGGGCTGTGGGGTCAGCCCGGTCTCTGCAGCCTGCTCCATCCCTCTGGGCTCTGCCTGATGATTCCCAGATGGTATTCGCTCTGCTTTTATTTCCCGTAACCTTTGTTACTCTGGGAAGGCAGAGGCAGAGGCTGGGCTAGAGGCCGGGGTGAGGGATGTGGCGGGAGGGTCGGGACCCTGGGGAATAATGCTGGTTTCAAAGCAAGGCCTTTCACAGAGGCATTTGCATTTGGAAATAGGGAGCGACTGCTTTGCATGCAGAGCTGGAGCCTCTGGTCCTGGGGGGAAGGAACGGGAGCAAGTGGCCAATTGATCCCCGACTGAAACCAGGAAATTATCAGGAAATCATCCCCTGCTCTGTGCTGAGGGGTCTGTGACAAAAGAACCTTCTCCAGCCCATGGCCTGTCTGCCCACTGTGGCCTCACTCGGGCTGTGACTTTCCCATTGCAGCGCTGTGGATGAGAATCCAGGATCACAGGAGAAGGGGGTGGGCACTGCTGGCCCCCAGCCCTTGTGTCACTCCCGGTTAGATCAGAGCAGCAGAGCTGCCTCCTCCCGGGGCCTGCTCTCCCCTCTCCCCAGGACTTTGCTGGAGGCAACACACAGCAGCTCCTAAGCTCTGTCTTAGGGAGCTGATAAACACAAAAGCTCTGGAATGAGTGAGACACATGGGCTCTGCTGCTGCTGCCCAAAGTGGCATTAATGAGCTCTGTCCCACACCCAAACAAGCTGCATACATGTGTGCATGTTTGCGATGGCTGGAAAAGACCCTTGGGAAGGCTCCTGACGGGAGGGAAGGGATATGTCCCCTATAGCTTCCTCCCTGTGACCTGACTGGGTCAGTTTCCCTGTTGGCAGCAGTGGGTACAAGAATGTGACCCCACTGGAGGTTCTGGTGCTGGCACCAAGACACTGGCATTGCACTACATGTGCCCAGGCATGGCTAGGAAGGGTGCTTTCATGGAAATGCATCTGGGATTTCATGGGCTTGTTATGGGTTAAAATTCCAGATTTGACATTTTTGTCATGGAGCTTTGGCTGGTGAAAGCCGTAGAGAAATCCCAGCGAGTGCAGGCTGGTGCCATGCTGTGCCTTCTTCTGGGCTCATCTCGTGTGTGCAGGGAGTTCATCTGACTTCCTTGGGGCCACCCCATTAGAAAGAAGTTCCTAACCCAGACTATGGGGTTCACAGTGCAGTGTGGTCTCACCACAACCCTGTGAGCAGGACTCGTTCTGCAGCTGCCGCCACGAGGCGCACGCAGACACAAGGACAGTTGTTTTCAAACCTCCTCCACGGGAGGAAAGGAATGGATGGAAATGCGGTGCTTCCTCCCCCAGACCCCCAACATTTTTGTGATTTCATGGGAACTCTAGGAAAGCAGCGCACATTTCCCGTGGTGCTGGGCAGAGGAGCATGGTTCATGGGATGTGACGGAGAGCGGGGTCGTGGGTCCCTGGGCAGGCAGGAAGCAAAGGCTCTCCTCCCAGGGAGGAACCTGCCTGTGTGGGGGAAAACCTGCCTCATTACACACCAATTGAAAAAAAATTATTTTTTCATCATTGCTTTTATTTTCCAACATCCCAAGTGACTTCTTTGTTACATGATTAATATGCCTTGTGAATTACAGCCTGAAGTGTGATACGTTGCTGGGATCTCCATGGGAGCCTGAGGCAGGTGATGCTCCATCTCCAGCTCCTGCAGCCCTTCCTTTTACAGACTTCAGGGTGGAAAAAAATTCTGTCTCCACTTGGACTCTATTTATTGCCACAGTGTGAGACTGATGAGGGGTGACACGGCTCACACGAGTCCAGGTAATGCCTCATACGGAAACAAGTGACCCAGAAACATCCTGGAAAAGTGCAGCCAAGGAAACAGCCCCTTGGAGTCAGCTGGGGGTTTGCTATCTCCTGCATCTTGGTGCCCACTCTGACTGGAAGGGAGAATTCCTTCCCTTCACCTCAGTGGATGCAAAGTCTGAGCACTAGTGGGCTCATGGAGTGGAGCTGTTGAAAAGTCTGAAATATTTTTATAGTTACAAGAAGCTGTTTAGCTGTTTCACAAATACCTAAATGATGGTGCTGCACACCAGCCCTGGGTTTTCTTTGCCTGGATTAAAGGGCTCTTGCTCCCCAAGTCCAGTTCCTCCTCCAGAAAGAGGGAACTGCAGTGCTTGGCCCCTGCTTTGAGTACAAACTTCTCCACCTGGAATCCAGAGAGGTCCAGCTCTGTGTCACCATGGCTGTCGCACTATTGCACAGGACTTTGTTTAGACAAAGCCTGCTCATCTTCTCTGGAGCATGGGGAACCTTTCCCCAGTATGAGGGCTGACAAGGGGCTCTTTTGGACATTTACATTTCCCAGTGGAGGGAATTCTTTTACAATCTAAAGTTAGCATGGACTTCCTAGAGGCAGTGTGTGCTGGCTGTGGTGGCCCTGGGCTCAGCAATCAGTGCTATGTAGCAAACAGCAAATTTTTTAGAAAAGGAGTAAAATTGCAGAACCTGTCCAGGATCACTGCCACACTTGTCAGCCCACGGATGTGTCCTGACCATCCATGCAGGGCAGAGCAGCACTCTCCCACTGGCCAAATGGCTTCTGCTGGCCTCCAGAAATGGGGTATGAGAGCCAGGACCAGTGCAGCTCCTGGTCCATGTGCTCCATGGCCAGGGTGGGTGACTCTGAGCACAGAGGCTCTGCCAGGGATGTCTGCTTAGCTCAGAGGAGCTGGTGTGAAGCAGCCCTGGCAATCTCTGGAGCTACATTTCTGAATCATCACTGCACATGTCTTGTTTCTATAAAAGGAAACCAAGGACAGATTTGAAATTGTCAACGTCTCCTTTGTCCAGCTAAAAGCAGAGATTTTTCCATTCTTGCTGTCTCTGCTGGAGAGGAGGAATGTGTGAGTTTTCTAAAGACTGGACCTGGCACTGTCCCCTACACCCTGCACTGTGGGTGATGCACCTTGGATTGCTGGAAGGAGGTGTCTAAAGCCATAATCAGGGCTGGCACTTCAGGAAAAAATACATGCAGGCTCTTCCCGGAGCGGTGTGATTTTTAAAATGGGAACACAGTGGCACCCTTGTATGTGGAAGTGGTTGTTTCCTTTCTTCCTTCCTCTCTCACTAGCGCTGGTCACAGAGCTCCCGCGGCTCTGAGCGGGGCCTTCAGCCTCCCTTCCTGTTACAAATTCTGTGGGACAAATCAACATCTTCCCATTAGGAAGTGATGACAAACCAGTCCATTTGGGGTGATTAATTGACATCTTAAATTAATCACGAGCACTCCTCTTAATGCTGTGACTCAAGATATTAACTGTTCCACCAGCCACATGAGAAAGAGCAGAGACCATTACAAAGCCCATTTGTCAAGCAGTCACTTACACAGCCATTGTGGTGGCTGAAAAAAGGTCAAGTGACTTTGTTATTGTTAAGTAGAGAGCAGACCGAAACTCCTAATTCCTTACTCTGTGCTTAATGTGCCAGTTAAGTAGTGGTAATTGGCAGCAGCTGTGCCCTGGAACCGATGGGTCCCGTACTGGAGCAGGAGCCCTGATGTGCTCAGTGGTGCAGTGGGGAGACTGGGGCGTTTACAAAGCAGGAGATAGGGGAAGGTGAATCCCAGGGAACTGGAGGTGCTGGGGGCAGCTGGCTGTGATCAGAAGGAAGCACGTAGGAAGTGAGTCTGTGCTAATTTGAACATTTAAAAATCAATAGACAAATCAAAGTGTGGTTTCCATGGGCGTGAATGCAGTGGTGGGGATAAACTGCTGGGATTTGTGGCTATTGTTTCTGGTGTCAGCCTCCCAGGACTGTCCTGCCTGTGCAGGTGTGTGTGCTGGCAGCACGGAAATGTCACCTCAGCGTCACCCAGGAGGCTGGGCTTCCTTGGAGGCACAGAGATGCTCAGTATATGGACTTGCTTTTGGCTCTGCTCCAGTTTTTACACCCACCTTGCTCCGGGCCAAGCCGTGCAAGCTGCTGCTGGGCTGTTTCTGGCTCAGAAGGGTGGTTGCATAAGGATTTCAGTCCGGTTTCCAGGCCTACAGTTTGCATAGCTTTGGATAAACAACGGATCTTTCAGGTGTAAACGCAGGGTGAGCAAACTTCCCCTGGGGCTGGGGCTGTTTCCATCCCACAGCGATGGAGCAGAGATAAGCTGTGCTGGAGGCAGGTCAGGAATGCTGAACAAACTGAACATGGTGAGGGCACCCAGAGCAGCCTGCCTGCGACCTCAGCCACTCCCGGATGCTCCCAGGGATGTCCCTGCTGGGAACCTCTTGGTCCATGTCCCCAGACCAGAGATCTCCCACCTCTGCACGTCCAGCCCTGTGCCAGGAAGGAGCAGCATGCTTGGTCACTGGGATTGGTGCCCTGATGGACCATGGTGGCTGCTGTGCAGGTGTTCTGGAGGGTGTGGGGGCAAGGTGAGCACCAGCCAGACCCATGCTGAGGATCCTCCCCTGCGTGCCCAGCCCTGCCTCGCTGGCACCGGGTGGGGCTCAGCACCTTTGCTGAGAAAAACACAGGAGGCTGCAGCACTTCCACTGTGAAGAGGAATTAGGGAATGGTCACCTCCTGCAGCTGGGTGGAAACCTCCTTCCAGCAGAGGTTGGAAACCTCCATAGCTCGAAGTGGTTGTTTCCCCACTGTGAAGTTGGAGCCTTCATATTTGAGCGCTTGGAATATTTATTTTTTCGTGTTGCTTACTGACGGCGGGGAAGGGGAAATGAGTAAATCTTTATGCACGTTTAATCACCTGTTAGTGGAGGAGCTGCAGGGCACTGCTGCTTTGTGTCTGCAGATAAAAGACTGCGGCTGGGCTTGCCAGGGAGAGGCGCTGGCACCAGAGCTGTGTGGGTGCCTGCGGTAGAGGCACCCCGGGCAAGGGGGCCATCAGCCAGGAGTGCTTTGATGGGATTATAACAAGGAGGGGATGATAAAGCAGCTTTCTCCCTGGAGTGGAAAGGGGAGCTGATGCCCCTGGAAGCGAGGATTGGGGGGGATTCAGCCTGGTGCCTGCAGGGTTCCCTGTGCCTGGGTGCTCCCAGGGCTGGATGTGCTCTTCAGGCTCTTGGGAGCAGGGCACAGAGCTCCTGTCAGTACTGGTTCCATGAGGAGAGCTGGGACTGCAGCATCCAGTGTCACCAGCATGGGGCCACCTGCGTGGCAGAAAGAACTGGCAAAGCTGGGGGATCTGAGGGCTGCTCTGGGGCTGCTGTTCTCCCACCCAATCCTGGCAGTGGTGCACATCCTGGTCATGCTGGTCTGCTGCTCTTGGGTGATGCTGGCAATGACCCTGAATGGCCAGGCAGGACCCTTCGACCTCCATTCCTCCTCTTTAAAACAGGAGGAACTTAAACAAAAGGAAGGGTCTTCCAGGGGAAGCTGCATTTAATCAATATCCTTGAGGGCCTTGGCTGAGGGTCCCAAAGTGTTGTGGTATTCTCACTAAAAAGGACAGTGTTTAAAGTGAATCAGCTGACAGGCACCAAAGAATAGCAGCCACTTTAATATTCTCCGTTTCATTCTGTACTTAAACCCCCTGTCAGTCTCCAGTGAGGAACAAGGAGAATTTATGATGAAAAATCAAAGTTGTCCATGAAAATCAAGGATGAGATCAGTGGGCTGATGGATGACTGGCATGCACACGCCCGTCGCCGTGGAGGTGCTCTTGGCAGGGATGGGAACTATGGATTCCTGTGCAGAATGGCAATGCCCTCCTCTTCCCTCACTGCTTTTTGTTGCAATACGAGGTGGCTTTGCTCCTGGGACACCTTAACTTTCCCCCACGGTTCTCTCCTGAATTTTAGGGAAGGTTCAGCCTTCCTTTCCCCCTTCATCGCTGCGCTGACCTCGCTGCCTGTAGGATCGAGCTAAGGGAAGGGAGGCAAGGCTGGGCAGCCCTCGGGTGCTGCCTGTCCTGGGCAGAGGTGACAGGCGGGTCCCCTGTTCCGGGCAGCGGTGACAGCCGCGCTCCGCCGGCACGGCGATGCTGGGGACCTGCGCTCAGGGCTAATTAGCGGTGCCGCAAAGTTCATCAATAATAGATCTCGTGGCGGCAGCTGATTGCCGGCTCGCGGCGGGTGGGCACGGTGTGGTAAATCAGCCTGATTGATTGTTGACCATTCCAGTTTTTCCAGCAGTAATTTAAAGCAATTAAAACGCCTCCCTCGGAAATTAAGAAGGTAAATAGTGCCCCCCGTGGAGCCGCCTGCGGCAGAGGGTCCCTGGGGATCCAGGGCTCCTGGAGACCCCGGCCAGGCATGGCCTGTGGCCATCCTTGTAGTCCTGGAGAGCCCTGACACAGGGATGCAGCCAGGGATGTGCCTGGAGCTCCTGGATGGGCCCTGTGACATGGTACCCAGAGCAGTGTTGTGCACACGTTTGCAGTGCTGATCTGGGGAAATGGCATGACTGAGCCTTGGGATTAAATCTTCGACTCTAGGGCTTCTAACCCAGCAGTAAAAATACCTAAATTTGAGGTACTGGAAAATACTGGATTTTCCCTTCATTAGGAATTGTGCCCAGCCCTTCTGCTGCAGCTCCTGCTTTAATTGTACAGCCTATTCATCCTGCTGCAGTGGTATAAATAGAGGCTCCTTCACCCATGAAGGGTGATTATCTTTTATGAGTGTAAAGGATCTATAACTCTTGAGGTGCAATAGGAAGAAAGTGAGGAGAGATGGGGAGTCAGTCTGCATGGACTCGGTCCTGTGTATGGGAAATGTCGCCTTTCAACTAAAACCTGTTTTTTCAGAAGTGAGGATGAGGTACAGGTTCATTTCACACCAACTGCTGAAGGTTCCCCTGAGACTGGTCACCCCATAGGTCATCCTGGCCTGCTGCTCTTTGGTGATGCTGTGGAGAGATGAGCTGCAAGCACAGGTCAAGGTGTTCAGGTGTGCCAGGTGGCTCTACTGGGCACCTGTCTGCCAGCATCAGCAGGCTGGGTTGAATCCCTCCTGCTCACTGCTGCTTGCTGTTGCCTGGGTTTGGGTGTTCTTTGTTCCTACAGAGTGCTGGTGGAGGCACCTGCTGCCAGAAGTTCAGCAATATTTTTGTGGCTCTAAGTGACCACTGTGCTGTATTAGCAAGCCCCTCTTTACCTGAAGGCATCAGCAGTGTTTTGGGGCTGTGCATGCTGCTGTGTGCTGCTGCTCTTTGGGGCCATGACTGAGGATGGTTGTGTTTTTCAGGCATCGAGGTGTGTGACAAATAAGTGAAACTGCAGAGGTTCCTTGCAATCCAAATGGCATCAGCCTTGCCCAGCCTAGAGAGGAGAGACCAGGCCTGAAGTCTCAGAAGTCCTGAAACAAAATGCTGATGCCCATTAGTAAATGTGTGCTGATCTCCTCTGTTTTTACTCAGTGTGTTTTTCTCTTTGGAGAGGGTCACAGAAGGGAAGTCAATTCTCTCCAGTGGAGAGGGCATTCACGGGATGCCATTTATTTTGAATAATCTACAGAAAGTCAAGGGAAGTTGTATGTTAAGAGTAATTTAATGAATGTAAGCTGTAATGCCCTACCTGCTCCAGTCAGATGCTGAATGGGAAGGAACGAAGTGCAATTTGTCAGGGCCCTGGTAACGGCGGCGTTGCCATTAAAAGAATACGATCTTACAAAAGAGGTAGGATGCGAAATCCAGCGGAGTAATTAAGCTACTCATCTAATTGAAAGATCTATGATTTATTGAGCCATAAACCCCAATTCTTTCCACTTACTGACCAGGACCTACGATATATGCGATTGCCTGATGGATTCTCATTTCCAGCTGGGCAATATGCTCCTTAAAAACAGTGTTAAAAATGTCACCAAGGAAGGCATCCTTCATACCAGGCAAGTGATTTAGCCCCATCTGAAGTCTGCAGCACATCAGAGTTATTCCTGCAAAGGACCCCAGGATCCCATAATGGATGTGTGTGCTGGCACCTGTGGGAGCAGAGCTCTTCAGGGCAGGAGATGGTGGCAGAGAGGTTCAGCAGATGGTTTGTAGAGGTCACAGGGGAGATGAAGGAGCAACCACCTGCTCACACAGCAGTTAGTGAGGCACAAATGTTTCTACTGGCCCCCAGAGCCTGGCCCTGTGCTGGTGGGACAAGGGCAATGTGCTCCTGGAGGGGTGGATGCTGTGCTGGTGATGGGCACTCTTGGTTGTTTTGGGGAAGTATTGCCACCCTGGATCAAAGCTGATCCAGGAATGATCAATCTGCCTTCCTCCCTGTGCCATGCTGCAGTCCTTGGCTCCAGAGATCTCTGGTGTGTCCCTGCAGTGTCCTGGTCCCACAGTCACCAGGAGCCATCATGGGCTCCCCAGCACTTCTTGCAGCTCAGCTCCCTTGGAGCAGCCAGGATATCTCTCTCAGCACCACCTCTACCTTTGTCTCTGCTGTTTAGATTCTTTGGCCCTTGCCCTGTCATTCCCTGGGGTCACCTGTGCCTCTGTGATTCCTGGACCATCCAATAGGCTCAAAGTGATTGATGTCTGAGGATATTTTCAGCTTCCAAATGTTTTTAGCTTGGGGGTTTCCTGGGCTGGATAAAAGTGTGTGTCTGGATTGTAACGATAGATGGTATTCTTTAGATGGGTGGATGTGGAAGTTGTTACACATCACTTGTGTGTGAAAACACACCTGTGGGTGTTGGATTCCAGATATTGCTGACACAGTGAATGGGAGAAAATGGGAACAGAGAAGGATTAAAGCAGTCGAGAGTTCAGTGATGATTTGTAGAATCTTTCCCTCAGCCTTTCATCTGGACAGAAGCCTCTGGAGTTCTGTGCTCCTGATCATAAATGCAATGAACTCTTGAAACCTCACAGTGTCCCCAGTCTCCCCGGTTAATGCAGGGCTGCTGCAAGGTGGCTCTTTGTATTATTTTTTTCCTGTCAATTAGGTATTTCTTAGGCCATCTTTTCTTTAACCTGTACCGATTGCCTTAATTGACTTCCGCCTTAATTGGTAACAAATCATTTCCACTGAGCCCTTGTAGTTCCTCTATGTCAATTGGTTCAGCCTTCCCCTGGGAGTGCGTGTGAGCTGCTGAGCAGGGCTGCAGGAGCTGGGCAGGAGGTGCTGGTTCCTGTCCCAGCCATGTCTGTCCCATCCCCTGTGACTTCCCCAGCTGTGTGACTGCCCAGTGTCACACTGGTGTCCAGAGGCATTGCCTGGTGGTCTCTGGCTGGTGCCACAGAGGTGACTGAGTTCACCCTTGTCACTGTTTTCCCCAGATGATGCATCTGCACCTGAAACAGGACAACTTGAAATCATGAGAGGGAGAAGGTAGTGCAGCATATGACAAAGTTGGGGTTGAAATCCCAATGCACACTGTAAATCAAAGGAAAAGGATCTTGGAAAAACACCCCTCCCTTTGACATTCTTGCAGGGAGTTTAATTAGCTGTAACTGGAATATTATTTGATCTGTGCTGTTGAAAATCATGGTTTGTTTTCCTTTGCCTGCATATGAATATACTTACAGCATCTCTTTGTGCTAGTTGTTGTTCTGAAATCTGCAGCTGACCTCCCAGAACACCCAGACACAAAATCTGGGGCTGTCCATAGGCAAGTGGAAAGATCCTTTGTTCCTGCGAGAGGTCTTTCTTGGGTGTGATGAACAGGAGAGTTGGGTTGCAAGGTAATGGACATGTCTGGCCCCAGCAGCCAGCCTGCTCCATGGAGCAGCTCATCCCTTTGGGATGCTCTACCACAATGGTCAAGCATGAGGGTCTCACCCTATGGAACTGTGCAATGCCCATCTGGTGGGTGAGAGAAAACTCATGTTGCCTTTTCCAAAGGGGATGAAACAGTGGTCCCTGTGAGAGCTCCCTTGGTGTCCACAGCAGTTGGAATTGTGTGGTTCAGCGGGGAAGAGCCCAGCCCTGTCCCCTCGGTGTGTCTGCAGAACGAGCCGCAGGGCAGAGCATTGCAGGCAGTGCGTGAGCTGTCTGTGAGGCCGGGGTTACCTGGTGCCCTGGCTGAGCTGCCACTTCCTTATTTATGCCATTTCTGAAGCACTCACACCCCAGCAGAGCAGCGTGTTCACACTGGCTGCTGCTGGCGGTGTTCCCCGCTGCTGCTGGGGCGTTCGGTGCCGCTCGCGTTCCCAGCGCCAGTGCAGGATTAGTCACACTCCTCCAGGCGTGTCTCGGCGGGATGAGATGCTCCCCTCCCAGCCCCAAAACTCCTCCCTTGGCAGGGGTTGAGGGAGCTCATGGGAATGCCTGGTGGGTCAGGAGCTGGCTGATTTCCTCCTGCCCTGTGGGTACAGGCAGCAGGACATGGCATGCTGTGGTTGCTGACTCAAGGGTGTGCTGCACTGAGCAGAGTGTTCCCCTGGAGAGAAACACTGTGCTGTGACCATCCTGACCCCTGGGAGGACTTCTGGGCATTGGCACCCTGAGATTTAGTGTGCTGGGCTCCTGGCTCTGGGCTCAGCGAAGCTGGAGCTGGGAACCTAGAAAAGATGGGGCTTTTTCTCTCCCTGTATGTTATTCTGTCATTGCTCTAGACCAGATCCCTGCATCCACTTCTGCCCAGCCCTGATCATCCACTCCATGTCTTCTAGGAGAGCCTGGATGAGGATGATCCTGAGTGCTCCAAGGTGCAGCCTCCTGGCTGGCCAGGCAGCAGGGTCCTCTGAGCAGCTCTTGGGCTACCAAGGGTCTGGAGATGTAATTCCAGCAGCAGTGGTGGTGACAAACTTGCAGGTGAAAGCATCCCCAACTCCTCCAGGGTCATCCATACTTCATAGGCAGAATGTAATCATTTGAGGGGAGCTTGCTGCCTGGACAAGAAATGTCCAACACCTTCCATCTTGTAGAGCGGTCTGCCTCCAAAGCCAGTGAAATTTCTCTTCTGAGTTGTCCAGATTGCTGCCAATGCATCCAGTTTCCTTGGAAAATGCTTTGAAAAGGAGTCAGGAAGGACCACCCTGATTAGAGGGGCAGCCCTTGACTCCTTTTCCATGAGCTCTGCTCTGGCACACAGCAGCCTCCTGACAAAGCATGGATATCCTTTGGAGGGGAAGGGAGGTCTCTCCTCCCCATTGCAGGGATGACTCGTGGTATCAAAATAGCTGGCAATAGAAAGGTTTGTGAAAACAATCCCTGTAAAGAATTTTCTCTGCTGCAGCTGGAGCAGTCCCAGCAGGAGCCTCGCCTCTCAGGAGTCACAGGCAGGGGCAGGGGCCAGACTGGAAGCTGTGTTCCCAGCCAGCAATAATACAGATGGAAATGCCAGGAGCAGCTTTGCAGTCCTGCTGCTGTGAGGTGTGATGGAGAGTCCAGAAAGATGAATAATCACCTCTGAAAGGACTGCAGGGGTGAAATGGGGGAGATGCAATCCCTAAGAATGCCCTGTGGTTCTGCTGGGGTGTCCTGCCTTGCTCAGAGTGCATGGCAGGGTGTGGGAGGCTGTGAGCTTGGGAGCCTTTGGAGGGATCTGCAATTAGCAGAGGTGACAAATGAGCTTTTTGCTGGGTGCCGAATCACTGAATCACCACTCTGTGACCCCTGGTGATGGCCCTGTATTGCATCCTGCATGTCCTTTCCAAAGCTGAGGAGAACAGCTGGCACCATTCTATTTGCTGGACAATTACTGCGTGTGCTCTTAAAGAGCTTTCCTGCTTCAGCAGCACTTTAAATCCAAGAGACAATCTGAGTTTGACTTGGCCGAGTGACAAAGGCCATTTCCTTTCTGATTAGCCCGGTTGTCGCTTGGCTTTCCTCCCTTTCCATCCATATCTGCTCATGGAGGTCTCTGTCTGAGGACATTTGGGGGTTTGCAGCTTGTAGAAACGTGGTGGATGAAGTACATAATCTGGGCTATAATGAATGTTTGTTGTCATCATCTTGCTAAGTATCTGTGAGTATCTTGCTAAGTTCGAAGACCTGCCACATTTGCCTTCAGATGGTGGGAAGTGCTCTCCAAGAGTTCCCCAAGGACTGGGGCCTTCAGCTGCAGCTGCTGAGGGATGGGGTGGGCAGTGGATGCAGATGAGGATTTGGAACCACCCTTGGCCAAAGCCTCAGGGCTCTGCCTGGCTCCTGAGAACAGCCCAAGAGGAGCAAGAATGTCCTGTTCCTTTGTGCAGCAGGCCCTGGGGGGAGGAGTCTTGTGTCCTTGGGCTCAGGCTGCTCTGGGACACCAGTCAAGCCCAGCCTCTCCTTGTGCAGGTCCTGTGGCTCCTCTGTACCCACAGCCCCACTGGCACAGTGGGCACCGTGATGCTCCCTGCCATGCTGGGCACCCTGCCTACTCTGTGTGGCCCCAAGGTGTGAGCTGAGGCCATGGGAGAGTCTGGGACCAGGAATGGTGCACATGGGGGGGCTTGACTGGCGTCACACTTGCTCTTAGCTCCCCTTTAGACCAAGACACTGTGAAGAGCTGCTGGTGCAGGCTGGTGGGAAAAGGCCATTTGGGCTTGTTGGACTTTGTCTGCCATAGCACAGCCTGGATGGTAAGGCAGAGTGCTTGGCAAGTGGAGGCCTGGGAGGGAAGAGGAGTAATTAATATGAAAAGCTGGAAGGATGCATGCACTGAGCAAACCCTCTGCTTTACTCTTTTGTTTTTTCCTTTTTTGAGCATTATCCTGCAGATGGATGAAAGGGCAGGCCTGGAAACCTCCCCCAGCCTGGGGAGATCTGCTGCTTCAGTGCAGCATTTCAGTTTTCTAAAACTGCAGTGAGTCGTAGGGAGGTAAATGGGGATTCAGAAGCTGAGGTGGGGAAAGTCTTGGAAGGCTAGGGACCAAACCCTCGATAAAATGTTGAGTTTTTCCCCATTCTTATGCCCCAGAAGGAGCTTTCCTGAGGGAGATTTCAGCTATCAGCAGACTCAACGTGTGTGTTCTTACAGGTCCTTCCCTGCCCAAATGCAGGGAGCACAATCCAGGCCCCTGTGCTGTGGTCCAGAGATGGTGCCAGGAGCAGGATGGTGGAAGCTGCTGATGGTGTTGAGGCCTGGGAGAAACAATTCGTGATAAGGCAAGTCCTGACCTGAACCTGTGCCCAGCAGTTTTCAGTGAGAAGGGAGCAAACCTACTCGCTGGTGTGAGAAACCTCGTCAAACTTCCTTGTTTAGTTTTCCCACAGCCCTGTGTTTCCTGCTTGCCCTGCTGCTGGAAGTAGTGAGATAGCATCAGGGGGCTGTGCTGGTGGGATCTCTGTCCAGGCAGGAGCAGGATGTGCCAGCCATCCCCTGGGACAGCCCTGTGAGCATGGGAAGGGCTTGGGAGGCTGCTCTGGAGCAAGGGAGGCTGCCCACTCCCTGGGGTTATTTTCAGGATCAGATCCTGGCTGTTTGATAAACCTGAGTGAGGGCCACAGGATACCTGGGGGGAAGGACTGCTGCCCTGGTTACAGGAATTAGCTTTCAGGGCGATGGTCCCTGCCCAGCAGGAGGGTGTGTGGTGCCTCCACAGACTGAGATTATTGGAGGGGGAAAAGGGTGGGACGCGAGTCTGGCTCTTCCTCCCCCTCCACAGGTCATGGGCTGTAAATTGGCGCAGCCTTTCTGGGCATAAGGAAAAATACCAGTTGCCTGCCAAGGAAAACAATAGGTCTTTCCACTGTTGAGCCACGTCCAGACAGTCTGGGCCTGTGTCCAGCCCCGCACTGGCGCTCAGCTTGGCCTCCCCTCGCCAGAGCTTTAATGGGAAGGAAAGGAGAAGCAGCGGAGAGTAATGAAACAGAGGAATGTCTGTGACATTTTTCTAAAAAGGAAAAATGTGGAGTTTCCAGTCAAACTGAAAGACTTATTGGGTTCGCTGGGAGGCTAAGTCCAGCTCCTTAGGACAAACTGCTAGATAAGGAAAACAATTTAGTCCCAAGTAATATTCACTTCAGGATGGCCTAGACTCTGCCAGAATCTGTTTTGACTGCACCGTGCTCATTGATTTTTTTTTTCTTCCCAGCTCTTCAGCAAATGTGGCCCTGCTGGTCCACTCTGGAGAGCCGGGATGGTGGCTGTGCCCTGCACTGTGGTCACTGGCACAGGACCCCACAGAAACAGCCTCAGCCAGCCCACAACATCTGCCAGAATCATCAGCTGGGCAAAGGTTGGACTGAGCACTGTGGCCCAGCAGAAGTGACTGGGTGGCACCAGGGGTCCAGGTGCTGCCTGACGGAGGGCAGGGCAATGAGCTGGTGTTGCACTGAGAGCCAGAAAGGTTTCTGCTGCTCAGGGCCTGCTGCCTTTGACACAGGGTCCCTGAGAGTCCTGTGGATGCTGCAGTGGCACAGCATCTCCCAAACACTGCCTGCTGTTTGCCCAGCACTCACCCGCTCCCCTGGACTTGGTGTTCCTGAGGCATCTGACAATTTCCTGACCCAGCAACCTTGCTGCCCAAAAGCCACAGGAGTTTGGGAACACTGTTGATCCTCAATGATTAACTAATAATTGGAACTTCATAGAACACTCACAGGGTTTGTGCAGGGCTCACTGTGCTGCTATGTCTTTTATCTGGGGTCTGGCTGCTGGCAGGTTCTCCCTGCAGTTTTCTGGTCCTGTTTTACACAGTGCCATGGTGGAGTGGGGTTCATGGAGTGACTGAGCATGCTGGGGAGATTCTGTCTGCTCTGGAAGTAGAGGGGAGCCTGGGAGCAGAAACTTGGGGATTCCTTGCAGGAGCAAGCAGTTAATTATAGAAATGGCCAGACATCTTGCAACTTTCCCTTGCTGATCTGGCAGTGCTGTGTGGAGCAGGGACAGGCAGATCCTGCTGGGAGAAAACATATGAAGAGTCCAGTATGATCAAATTTTGGACCTGGTTAGGAAGTGTAGCACAGTTGGTGCTGTGTATTTCAATTTTTTTGAAGGTGTTTGACATTTTGCCCAGAGAACCTGTAGCTAATAGCACATATTATGTGGATTAAAAATTGGCTTAATGACAGATTTCAAAGTCTGGTCAGTAATGGCAGTGTTGCTCCCTGTGGTGTTCCCAAGGAACATTCTGACATGATTTAATGTGTGATTTAACAACAATGATGGTAAAAACCTTTGCTGGAAGTGCCTGCAGATGACATGGAGATGGGTGGTGTCAGCAGTGAGGGCAGAACTGTGACTGTCTGGGTTCAGTGGTCACAGGCCAATGTGATGCATCACCACAGAGCTAAATGCAAGGTAACCCCCCAGAAATGAGGTGGGACCCCCAGTCCCTGTGGATGGGAGGCTCCCAAAAATCTCTGAGCCAGCAGCAGGTGTGGAGGGATGTCAGCTGATACCAGGACTTGGGAGTTTGGCGTAAACCTCCCCTCACCTTGCAGTTATTGCTCCCTGTCTTGGGCTGTGCCATGGACTTGTACAATTTTTAGATGAATTTTCCCAACACAGGGCTGAGTTTTGGATTTTATTCCTCAACAAACCTTTGTCTGACTGTGACTCCTTTGTCTATCCAGAATGGTGTAACTCCTAGCCTTTCCCAAGCATGGACCATGTTTGTGGGTGAAACACTCCCCGTTTGTGTTTCTCTGTGTGCTCCCCCTGTGCCCTTCAGATGGAGAAGAGGTCTGCAGCCAGATTCCAGCCTCCATCTGAGCTGTGCCTTGCTGCTTGCAGCAGTGGAGCGAGGCTGGCTTCAGCTGGAGGGACAGAGAGGAAAATCCAAGCATGACAATATTCCCTCTGAGGGCAATTACTCTCAACAGGCAACAGCCACAGCATGAATTCTGGCACCTCGAAGCCTGCTCTTCCTCCCTGGGTTGCTTGGAGGGTTTGTCTGATGCAGAAAGTGAACTCCCTTGCTGGAAGCCCATGTAGCCTCAGCGATAGCTACAGGGATCTCATCAAGAAGGAATTTCTTGGCAGGGGATAGGACCTGTCTGCCATATGGTTTCCATGTTTGGAGCAGAAGGTGATCTGTGGAAATGGAAGGAAAAAAAATTCTGAACTTCTGTGGCTGATTTTCACTAGAGACTAATTGCTGAGTGCAGCCCCGTAGAGGGATCAGGGACAAGGCTGACCCTCAGCCCCAGCAGATCCCAAGGCATTTCTCACAGTAATGCCTCAGGACCTCCTCTACAGAGCATGCTTATCATCAGGAGACTTTAGATTTGACAGCTCCAATATCTTTTTGAAGGGCTTAGACAATAAAAAGTAAGACAATAAAATGCAAAACTCTCCAGAGCGTAAAATGTACAAATGATGGTCACGTCCTGCCCGGCTCCAGCTTCCTTCTGCCCCCCTGGCCTGCACTGGCTGCAGGAGGTGCTGGTCCAACAACATCTCCTTTCACAGGGACTTGTGCTGTGGAGATAGCGATTTTGGGGCTGCATCTCTAAAAAAAATCTGTTTTTCCTTAGTGTAAGGAAAGCTGGGAGAAGTGTGCTGTGAGGAGATGACTTGTAAGTGGACTCATCTGCCACCTTTGCGTTTCTGGTGTTCTGTTCTTCAGCCTGAGGAGGTAGAACATGGGCTGTGACCTTATCAGAGGTTTTTTGCACTCTCCCACCTTTCTCCTAAACCTGGTGCTAGGCCAGTAGAGCATATTCCTGGAGGCATAATGTCTGACTGTCTAACTGGATAGATGAACAAATCTGATCTGCCTCCTGTAATGATTTGTTTTATAGAAATGTTCATTTACTTAAAATCTGAGCCAGGAGAATGAAGCTGATGTCCTAAAAGTGCTGGAAGGATGGGAATGGCTCAGCCAGAATGCCAGGAGTGCTCTGCCACAGACACATGAATTTGCTCCATATGGAGGGGGCAATAAGAGCTCCCCAGGGGAGGGCACAGGCACCATGGGGCTGTGGGGAGCCATGGCCTGGAGCTGAGGGTGAGAACCTGCTGTGCCACTTGTGTACACATGGGGAGAGATGTGAGACTGGGTCTGAGGGCTTGGGCTCAGCACGATGCTCCTCTGCCTGGCTGAGAATTCATCCTGCTCTGCGAGGGCCTGGATTGCACAGCGCAGCTTCCAACTGGCAGCAACAAAGCAGGATAAATGGCTGAGCAGATGCAGAAGAAAAGTTTCTCTGTGCCTGACACACAAAGACACTCACTACTCTTGAACAAATATTTAGGCCATTCCTGTTGCCAAAATCATCACAAGGACACATGTTTGCAGCAGAGCTGTGACCCATGGTGTCCTCAGACCTGCAGCTCAGGGCCTGGCCAGGGCAGCAGCTGAGCTGTGCCCAGCAGGGAAGGGACATGGAGCCCTGGGCAGGAGTGATAGTGCTGGAAATGGGGTATTGGGGATGGGATTTTCTGTGTGAACCTGGGCCTGGCAGCTGTTAGCCTCTGTGCTCATGAGCATGGTTGGGATGCTGCTGCCACAGCGGTGTTACCATTCCCCTGTGCAGGGCCACAGGCTGTCCCTGCTGAGCCAATCTCTGTGGCAGGAGCCAGTGATCCCTTGTGTGGAGTGGCTGCTCAGAGCCTTGAAAAGTGCTTTTGTACCTTATCCTCTGCTGCCTTCCCATCCCCAGTAAGGAGCAGTGGGTGCCTATGCTGTCTATCCCAGTGTGCCACAGGCTGGTGACAGCTGATCTCTCTATGCCCCTTCTATGAGTCACCGCTTGGTTGGGAAGTTCTTGCTTGTTCTCATCAACAGAAAGTTGTGCCCTGGCATGTTGCTGCTGTCTTGTGGGGTACCTGCCCAGAATCTGGGGTGAAGCTGGAGCTGGGGGCTGCCCAACTTTCTGAGAGAGGAGGGGACCTCCCCTTTCCTTCCTGTGGGCCGAGTGAGAACCCAAGTGGCACCATGTGGCTGTCCTTAAATGTCTTGCCTCTATTCTGATGGAAATGTTGCTAATCAGCAATGACTAAGGAGAGCCAAGTAAAGAGCAGTTGGTGTATTTGAATTCTTTTGACATCTTTGCAGTGTTTCTGTAAAGGCATGGAGTGTTTTAAAACATGAAATGTAACATCAAAACAGTAAAAGTAGATCAGAATGTTCTGTCTTGCGTTTCAAACAATGCCCTGGAAATTTCCAACTCTTTCCTGTTTGTCCCACTGCTTGCTGGACTCCTCTGGTTGCCATCCTTCTGCTGTTTATGATGGCAGAGCTGTTTGATTTTTCCTACTCACGGGCATTGATCTGGAGGCATTTAGCATATTTTGCTAAAATAGCCTCTCCAAAAGTTTCCTAGCGCGCTCAGGCAAAGTGGAAACATTCCGGTTCCTTCTATGGGTTGGGCTGCTCTGTCCTGTCGGAGGCAGGAGCCCTCCCACCGTCCCCCAGTGCAGGGCAGGCAGAGCCCGCCCGGGCTCGTCCCAGGAGGAGCGCTGGGCTCCAGCCAGAGCTCAGCTCCAGTAGTTCCAGCCGGGGACCCAGAACCTCTCCTGACTCGAGGTCAGACGAAAACAGAGCTCCCTCCTCCTGCTCTAGTTCTGGCAGGCAAATTCCATCACTGCACAAATATTTTGGCAATCAGCAATAATGGAAAAGGAAACGCAGAACCGTCCAGTCCGTCAGGAATTCTGCAAACTAGGACAGGGCGAGCAGGGCGAGTGGCAGGGCTGGGCTGGGCCCTGGGCAGTGGCTCTCCTGTGGCTGCCAGCCCCAGTCTGGCTGCTGGCCCCGGGCATTTGTGGCCTGAGCGTGTGATTTGTGGCCGCGCGGATGGAAGCGGTTTGTGCTCTATGTGCTTGCAGCAGTGTGGGGTGGTGTGTGTGTATTTTGGTATCTATAAACAAAGCAGCTCAGGAATGCCTTGATACCAAAGGTTGTTTTTGGCTTTGGATCAAATACTCAGTGTCTAGTTTTTTTGCTTTTTCTTTGCCTTTTTTCTTTGCTTTTTTTCTTTGCTTTTTTTCTTTGCTTTTTTTCTTATTAAAAAAAAAAAAAAGAAAAAGTTCAGCTGTTGAAAGTGAGGAAAAGGAGCTTCTCACTCATGTGATTCTCATGTGAGTTAAAAGGGATAATTTCCAGGTCTTTGGAAGCAGTGGATCTCTCAGCTCATGGTCAGGGGCAACTGAACTGCAGTTGGGGGCTCCTCTGGTCAGAGCCCCTGAGGACAGGAGAGCTCTCTGTGGGCACCCAGCCCAGCAGTGGGAGAAATGGGGATCCCCGTGGTGGGTCTGAAGCTGGGAGGGTTTCAGAACAAAGCCTCCGGGCTGAGGACTGATGGGTGCCTTCCTGAAGCCCATCCATCACCAGCTGAACTGTTTTGGGGGCATTGTGCTGTCCCTGCTATTCCCCCATCCCACCAGGTCCTGGGGAAAATGGGGCTTCTCCCTCTGGGGCCAGCTGGAGCTGGGGGCCAGAGTGCCACCCTTGCTCCAGGCACTGCTCTGTGCCAGCCCGTGGCATCCTGGGTGGT
The DNA here is from genome assembly GCF_047830755.1 of Zonotrichia albicollis. Lineage (NCBI taxonomy): Eukaryota > Metazoa > Chordata > Aves > Passeriformes > Passerellidae > Zonotrichia > Zonotrichia albicollis. Next base: position 5,178,446 of record NC_133836.1, on the reverse strand, counting down.
GCTGGGGCTGTCTCTTGAAATGGATGTTGTGACACCAGACAACAATATCCATTTCCCTGGTTTGAGGAGCTGGATTCTTGTGTTTCATGCTATTTTGGTATTCATTTCAGTTTTTATCATTTTAAGGTTCATGCGTTTCTAATTGTCATGAATACCATGCTAAAATTAATAGTTCTATGGTTGGTTTATTACATTTAGTAAAATTATGGGCATGTAATGTTTGCCAAGAAAAGACGCAGCAGAGACTTTAATCATGTAAAGATGATAATTTAGTTGTTACACTTGTTGAAATGATGGGATTAATTTTTTAAAAGTTTGCAAACTAGACAAGAAATGTAAAACATTAATTTAGTCAGACAAGCCAGCTAGTGAGTGAGTGGTCCCCCCAGGCTGGGGAGGAATACTGGCACCATGGCAGGGAAAGGGGCACTGGACAGTTTTATAGTCATGGGACTTGTTATTCAGGCCAGACACTGACTTTTCTTTGATGGACTTGGAAAACTTCAAAACTGCAGCATTCTCCATGTCTCACTCCTGCCAGCACCATTTCTGGGGATGAGCTCGTAGGTTCTGCACAGAGAACAAAAAATGATTCACAAATCAAAAGCTCTGCATCTGGAGGGAATGATTTGGTACCAGAAGAAGCCAGCTGATGCTCCAACACCAACCCTTTGCCCCAGGTGCCTGTGACCCATGGGGAGGTGTGTGTCCTGCATGGGAGCTTAAAGCTTGATCCTGAAGGTCTTTTCCAGCCTTAATGATTGCATGATTCTGGCTCCACACAGGCTTTTCTGTCCTCCCCAGGGTACAGGTACTGCTGAGCACGTGCTGTGGGAATCTGGCCACAACTTCAGCCTCAATTCTGCTGAACGTTTTGTGGCAGATTGTCAGGAAAGGAGAGAAAAATGTAAAATAAGTCTTGTTTACTATAGATGATGATGTGGCAAAGTAACTCAACAGCCAGTTTGCAGAAGTTTATGACAATAATCATGACTATGTTTTATAAGTGTATAGCAATGTGAGTGGACTCAATTCTGGCTGAATTTAAATAATATGGCTTTGTGCAGCAAAGTCTAAATCAAATGGCTGTAATTTATGCTGAAATGTGCTACAGGATGCATTTAGTCACAAGTATGTGCTGATTGTAGCATTGTGCCTGATTTATGGCATTTAACTTTTTCAGATGAAAATCCCTACCAAAAATAATATTTAGAGACTCCTTTTATTTACCGAGCCCAGCAGTTTTCAGTGGCACTGCAGCAGAGGATTGCTTATCTTCCTTCCCTGGTTCCCAGCAGCCAGCCTGGAGCCAAGGGCTGGATGTGGCTCCCAGTTTATGGACTGGGAGAAGTGATGAAGGCTCAGTGAGAGCAGCTTGGAGCCTGCATCCCCATCCAGCTTTGATGCAAGAAGTGTCCATCACATTCTGAGCCTGGCTAAGATTATTAAGAGTGGAGTTAATTAAACCTTTCCCCTCAATCTCTGGGGTGTGAGTGAGCCATGGCGGGTGTCAAAAACAGGTCAGGAAGAGCAAGATGCATTTTATACCTCACCCCTGCACTTTGGTTGGTGATGTGGATGTGGAAGGCACAAATGGGTGTGTTCAGACCGCAGAGCTGAGGGATTCAGATCTGCAAGCTCTTTGCTGACAAGCAGGAGGCTGAGATCCGATCTCCTCTGACATTTGCTGAGTTCCCGGGCAGCGGGCTGGCCGGCGAGCCCGCGGGACCTGCAGCTTTCAGCTCTCATTAGACCGGCCCCTTCATGACTCCTGCCTCAGGACCGAAACTAGGCCTTTTGTGGCCTCTGGACTGGGCCCTTCATAGCCTCTGCCTCAGGGCTTGGCCCTTCACGGCTCCTGCCTCAGGACTGAAACCAGGCCCATCATGGCCTCTGGACTGGGCTCTTCATGGCCTCTGCCTCAGGGCTTGGGCTGGGCCCAGGCATGGTGCTCTCGGGGTTGTGCTCCTGCCTCTGCCCTGGGCTCTTGCCGTGTGTGGCTCAAGGTCTCACACCAGTGCCAGCCCCAAGGGTGCTGAGCCCTGTGGGTGCTCCAGCAGCCAGCACTGCTGGCGTTGGGCTCAGGGTGCCTTGGTGTGTGCCCAGCCCCGTGCCAGCTCCCAGCAGTGCTGTGGGGATGTGCAGAGATCCCAGCAGTGCTGTGGGGACGTGCAGAGATCACAGAGTGAAGGGGTAAACCAAAGAGGGCATCAGGTGGAGATCCCTGTATGGGACCTGCAAGCACCCAGTGCATCCTCTTCCAGCCTCATTATCCTGTGATCTAGACGTGTGGCCTGGGTCCCTCCATTGCTGAGGGATCAAGGGCCAAGCCATTAACAGTGACAGGCCCATGTGCGACCCTCTCCCCACGTCCAGCACTGGGGCCACAGCAGTGGGTAAAGCTTGGAAGAGCATCTGTGGAGGGACATTTCCTGAGCATGATCCCATAGCCTGAGTGGCATCCCTTCAGCAGCTGTACTGCCAGGAGTATTTTATATTGTCCCCTGTACAATCAAGCTAAGAAGCTCATTTATCATCACCACTGAAGGCGAGAGCACACTTTGAGCACACTTTGCTTTGTTTCTTGGAAGTCACTGAAGAGGATTCTGTCATCAGGCAAGTGGGAAGGTTTGGGTGATCCTGGTCTTGCAGAATTACCTCAAGAAAGTGTCAAATCTCTAGCTCTGCAAGAAAAACATGTAATTCAGAGGCAAAAAGAAAGATTTATTTAAAGCATTTGAAATCCCTAAATAAATCATTTCATCTCATAATAGGTCCCAAACCATCCTAGGAGTGAGCACATCCATTTGAAGACTCAGGGTCCACAGTCTTTCATCCTGCATTAAAACTAATTGTGCTGAAAATTTATCAGTGATTTATTCTGCAGAGTTACTCCATTTGTAACTCTCCTTCCTGAATGTTTCAGCACCATTGTGTTTGATGATAAGAACTTGTTGTAGCAACCTCTGTCCCTAAACACTTGGAAACTCTTGTTTAAATAAACATGCAACTTGTGAGCAACATGCAGCTCCAATGTGTATCTTATTAAAAGCTGGCAGGAGTGGAGACTCCTGGCTTTCTTGCCAGTGTTTGGAATACAGTAGCATTTTTACTCCATAGTAATAAATTTCTGTAGAATGAAGGGCCATAATATTTGCTCTTTTGGGGGGATACTCTGTTTAAATAGGTGGAGTGATGGAAAATATTCATAATAACTAGGAAACAAAATGAAGCAGGTAAATATTTAGGTTGTTAACGTTGCATTTGCCTTTTCCAGGGCTACGAAAGGAGGGAAGGAGCCATTTCCCGGCTCTTCCAAGGAGAGGCCTTGTGGAGAGTCATTCAAAGAGAATTGATTTGAAACTTGCTCAAAACCAGACTGAGAATTTCCTTTTGCCCATCCCCATCCACCCCTTGCCCTTTCCAATCCTCCCCTTCATCTTATGCTGCCTCACTCCAACACAACTCTCCTTATGAAAAGAACTTTTCCTGCTGTCTTTAAGTTAGTGTTTTCTAATTAGTTCACTATTAATTAAGGGGTTTTGATGTTATGATGTGAAAATTAGCTGGCAAACCAGACTGCCATTATCCAGAATTTGCGGAATTAAACTCAGAATTCCAAAATAACTTCTTCATTAATAATTCTGATTTTCCAGACATTACACAGAAACACTGGTGATTAGCAGAAGCATGATGTGTTCTCATTCATACTATCCCCAGTTAGCAGTAATTTAGTTATTAACTCTGGTGCAAATGAGCAGGGACAGAGCTGGGGAGCGTTGACTTCTTTTTGCACAGGAATATTTTGCCACTGCTTTTGGGAAGCTTTGTCTGCCCAGACCCTGTGCTTGCTGCAGGAAAGGCCCTCTCCTTTGCAGGGTTAGAGGACAAGCTGAGGGGCCAGAGAAGATCCCCCATGGACCTCCATAGCTCCCCAGGGCAGCTGGGAAGCACTGGACATTGGCTGGGTGCTGAGGAATTACTTGCTTCATTCAAAACTCGGCCAGAGTTCAAGTGGGCAGGAAGCTGGCCCTCTGCCTGGGAGAATTTGTCACAAGATTAAGGAATTAATGAGAAAATACAATATATTAAAGAATGAGAGATTTTGCTAACCTCTTACCTTGTCTTTGCCTTAATTGCCTTTAAAAATCATGGGATACAATGAATTATCATTGATTTTTCTCAATACCTTTTTTTTTCCTGAAGAAAGCTGATAAGTGGCAGTGAGAGGTGATGGTTCAAAGGGACCCAGGAGATAGATGAGGTGGGCAGGATCACAGAGATCCCCCCAGGGGTCCAGACTCTCTTGGTGACAGCACCAGTGTGTGCCAGAGCATTTTGGTTCCTCTTTCCTGCCCAGATGCTTAGCTGGAGCTGCATGGGGACGATGGGGAAGATGGTGCTGGGAGCAGGGATGCTGCTCACCCTCTGGGTGTGTGTCTCCTCCTTTGGCTGCTGCAAAGAGGCAGGCAGCCCTCTCTCTCCAGGGCAGGGATTTCTGTTTAAAGCGTGTTGCCTCAGCTTTATTTTTATCCTAAATCTGATATTTTGGCCAATGTAACTTCTCTGTGAGCCAGCATAGGACTGAGCTGGAAGCTCTGTTACCTCTCACAACCACGTGTTCCTTGAGCCTGCACAGCCACATCCCCTCAGACAGGATGGGGACCTTCTCCAGGCACTGTGGCTCTGCACTGTCCCCTCTGTGGGATTTGGGTTTATTGACCCAGGAATAAACACCACTGCCATGGCAATGCAGCTCTCAAACTGGGGGTTTCCAGCCTTCATTGCAAAGGAGTCCTGTCAAAACTTCAAGCAGAGACATGGGATTTGTATCAGGAACGGAGACAAAAAAGCCCTCAGGTCTGTTCTCCTACTTACCAGAGGCCAGATGAGCGTGAGGATCCCTCTGGCCTGAAATGTATGATCTGTTATTAGAAAACACCTGGCAGTCTGACTGGCATGGCTGGGAAGGGACAAGGGACAGGGGTAGGAAGGTTCTGAACTGAAGCTGTGTTCCCAGGGCCGGCTGTGCACAGGGGTAGCCCCAGGCAAAGAGTAACCTCAGATTTAACAAACCTCACAGACAACAGCACATGCTCCGTCCAGAGCATGGTTTTCCAGGCTGTGAGGAATGGCTCACATCTTTGGTTCCAGGCAGCAGGAATTTGTAGCTGCTTTCCTTTGCATGACAAGCCTGGACAGTGTCCAGGTGGGACTGCCCTCCCCATGGGCAGCAGCATCCTTGGAGTCCACCTGGTGTGCAGTACATGTTCCCCTCCAAGGCAGAGCCTCAGCCTCCTGCCAGCCACTCACAGGGGCTGCTTGGGAAGCCTCAGCCTTAATGGGATCATTTTCTTACAAGCTGTTTTGGGAGGCTCACCCAGGCAGTCTTATTTCTGTGCAGCATCTGCCAGGGTTCTGCACCTCAGTGAGCTTCAGGCAGGACCATTGAGAGTTTAAATAATGCTTTATTCAGAGATAGATTAAGATAACTTCCTTCCCTCTGTTCTTCGGATATGATGTAATTTGGACACGTCTGTGGAAGTTGGAATGAAAGAATTGTCTTGTGTGTATGATGAATATTCTAATTGAGAATAATATTCAATAAAGAGCAAGACAGGTGCTTTCTCCTTCCTGGGATTCCTAATTGCTGATGTGTGACTGCAATTTGTATGTCCTCTTAAACTTCTTTCCAGTGGTTTCCCAGATTTATTACTGTTCCATACTACAGAACAAAAAGAATTCAAATTAGCCTTTGCCTTGGTATTTGATATAAAGTAGATTTTGCTGCCCACATGCAAATTCCACATGTATAGAAGGTACCAATCAGGGAGCAACCTAAATTTTACCCTGACATTGGCAATGTCTGGGCCCCCTGCACCTGGGTTGTTTGAAGCTGTCCTGATGTAACAGCTACTCCTGATGCCTTTCTGCTGTTTTCAGATTATTAGATAGTTGCAGAAATCCTTCCATGGTCCCCAGCATAAGTTGCCAGTGGCAAGTCAAAGTATTTTGGAATGGAGCAGGAAGATCAGAGGTCTGGCTAAGGGTGCTGACTTCAGGTGCTGGAGAGGAGACAGACCCCGTTTCGATGTCCATGTAACTCAGAAGTAAAACCCAACAACCTGTCCTGGGCACATTTGTCGTAGTACTGGAAATAGCTGGAGAATGGCAGTTGATTTTAGCAGTCTGGGGTTTGTCTGCCTGGGACTGGTTCCCTTAGCTTTCCACCCCTTCCTGCCCATCTCTGTTTGGTAGGAAATGTCTCCATGAAAGGACAGCAGAGACAGAGAGATGGAAATAACCCTGTCCTGTTTGTCCTCCTTGCGGCTCATCCCATCAAACAGCCCTGGGGCCCTTCTCCACTCTGCTCCTTTCTTGAGCTGTATAACACCATGGGCTGGAGCTTTTCCTGGTTTCCTGGCCTCTTTTTCCTCCATCCTCTTGGTTTCATCTGTGTTTCTGGCTGTTTTCTTCATTTGCAAACCTGGGTTTGTAGTTTCCCAGCACTCCAGTTCCTCGAGCAGTTGTGCTGACGGTGCAGCGAACACAGGTCTCCCCGCAGACCACCTGGGAAACAGGAAACGCTCTGAACCTCTGGATTAACTGAAACACCATACTTAGGTCCCCCTTGACTTCTCCATTTCCAACTCCTGCTCTGACTTTGGGCCACCTTTAGTCCTAGCAGTTATGATCATGCTCACACGAAGGGGTTTGAGGCAAGCTGGAGAGCCCTGCACACCAGGAGTAAGTGGATCTTGCTCTGGAAAAGCCTGGAATGTGCATTAAGGCTCTCATACAAATCTTCCCACTTTGTTGACACCTGATTTGACAGAAGCTCAGCTTCCTGTGTCCCTGCAGAGCAGAGGTGTGCTCACCAGGCAGCTTCTAGTGGCCTGGAACCTGCTCTGGGACTGGCACACTCTGCCACCTCGTTCCTCATTGCCACAAACTCAAATGGGCGGGAAACCTGTGATTTTGAGTCAAGAGCAGGAGACTCTTTCCAAGAACCATCTCCAGGCTGAAGTTCCCAAAGGCTGCACAGAGCTGTGGGGAGACTTGCCCTGTGTGCCTTGCTGAGGGCTCAGGCTGGGTGCTGAGTGAGTGCACCCTCCCCACACCTCCCTGCCACCCAGAAATGCATCCAGAAGCCATAATTAGAGCACTCAGAGGAGTATGGCTCCTTGATCCCCTGCACATTAAAGGAAATGGAGGGGAGCACAAACCAAACCAAACCTTGCTGTCCTGTGAGGAGTGTGTGAGGCTGGGGGTGCCGCAGCGCCGGCCCCGGTGCGAGGAGATGGCCCTCTTCCCATTCATGTATTTTGTATTATAAAATGACTGCGGTTGTCATAGCAACATAAAGGGAGCAGATCTCATTACTGAGGCCTGGCCACATTATTTTCTCCAAGGAATTTCTTCTTTTCATTATTTTTCTCCAAAGGTCAGTTATCCTCTGAGGCAGGGTGGGAGATTCTGCGAAAGGTGAAGCATATTCATGGCAGAATTCCCCTGGTGGAATTTACAATCATTTTTCTTTTTTTATACTTGTAGAGAGATTTCTTTTAGTATAACATTTTCTTTTAACCCTTTCTGTGGGAGCCTGGCTGCTCCTCATATCCAACTGGGTTGGTGGCTAAGAAGCTTTGCGCAGGGATTTGCTACAGAAAGCAGAGAATTAATGTCAAATCATGCTTTTATTATCACATAAACTGAGGTGTGTTGTGCTGCTTACGAGCATTTTGCTGACTTTTTGTCTGCCTTTAGCAGCTGCACAAACTGCAGGAACTATTTCAAACTTTGTTCTGAAGCTGATTCTTCTTTTCTTGCAAAGTAATCATCGTTGGGTGATGGTGCCGGTGGTGAGGGAGCAACTCTAACCATCACATTGAATATTGAGGTGCTCAGCTCAGCTGGAGATGCAGGAAAATATATGTACAAACAGGGTATACCTGTTCAAGAAATGACTGGACATGGCAGTCAGTGCTCTGCTCTAGTTCACAAGGTGGGGAAGATTTGACTCGATGACCCTGAAGGTCTTTTCCAACCTAAATGATTCTGTGATTTTTAACTGTGGCATTTCATCAGGTCCAGAATTTCACACAAATATCCCAGTTTCTTTTTGAAAGAAATATTTCTCATTACCTGATTATTAGAGATTTTAAACAGCTCCAAATGGCAACCTGTATTTTCTAAGTATGTTCTAAAAGAATGATAATGCCCAAAAAAGAGAGAGGAACACAGATTGCACCCCTGTGGTGGGATATCCATCAGGTCAGGTAAAAGACTTCTCTGGCTCTCCAATATGTCACTTAGAATGCTGACAAGGATAAAGATATTTTTTCAGCTTTACAGAATTTTCAAAGATTGCTTGTCCTGAGATACGAGAGGGAACTTGGACATAAAAAAAGAGAACAGCTCTCCATTGTCTTACAGGATGCAGAGCCCTGGACATCTCAGAGTTTTGCAAGAGGATGTTTGTCCTTTATGCTGCACAGAAACTGTCTTCCTCTTCACAGGTGTTTGTAAATAATGGTTGTTACATAGATAGGGGATCTGATACCTTGCTCATACCTGTGTCACGTGTGGGTCAGAGGAAGCAATCCCAGCTCCCTGTGCACGGGATTCTGGCCTATTGAACTGTACAGCACAGCCTTAAGGAAGGAATTTAGTTGTATATCCTGCTGTTGTTTTAAATTTCTTTAATTTAACATGGGTAAGCCTTACAGTCCTTATATTATAGTGAAACTGCACAGAAATGTATCATGTCTCTTCCCCACCATGAAGAACGTGTAAGGAGCTCGCAGCGAGCAGGAGAGGCTGTGGGGAGCATATGGCCGTCAAGGCTTTGCTCATTAGTGGAAATCTGCCTGAAAATAGGATCACTTTCTGCTATAAACTTCAGTCATGCCGAAAGCCAGGATTTCCCAGAACGGCTCCTTTGTGTGTGGCAGCCGGAGCGCGTGTTCAGTGGGCTGCCAAGGAGGGAAGGCAGGAAAGCCTTGTGGTGGAGTGCAGGATGCACAGAGCCATCTTCCAGGAGCTGGACATGGCTGGGGTGACACTCGTGGAGTCTTTGCCAGACCCATCAGCTCCCATGGTCACTGATGAATTCTGTGTTAGAGATACCCCCCCTTCAAAATGTCCTGGGCATTGCTTGGAGCAGGGTGGGTTCATGGGGATCAGAGCTGGTTGAGAGGGAAGGGGCTACTTCTGACCCCTCACAGCCGCTCCTCCTTTGTCATGTCTGGCAGGCTGCACAGAGCAAGGGCCAGGGTACAGGGGTCAATACTACTGACCCACTCCAAAGGTGTCTTTTAAAAATGAATGGATTCTAATGAATCCCCACTATGAAAGCAGCAACAATGCCTGGGCCATTTCACAGCCCTTTTCATCCCGTGCTCATCATGGCTTAGCACTGTCGGTGCTGTCAGGAGCAGGGGCAGAGCCAATGCTGGGACTTCGATTTAGATGTCCATTTTCTGTAAATCACATTTTGCATGCAAAATGAGTGTTTGCATATGCAAATGAGCAGACATCTAAGTGGCCATGTGTGGCTGCTAATATCTACTTTGCATGTTCGCTGATGGTAACTGTGCCTGGTGAACAGGAGCGTGTGAATTTGCGCATAACCGCCACGGGGCACGTGCTCCGTGGTAGCAGAGGAAACCCAAGAAAATCGAAATGTGCCTTGGTTTGAAATGATTGAGGCAGCCCTGGGTGTTATTTTACAAACAGAAGAGCTGAGGGCTAGACTGTACCAGTGAGCTTCAGGAGAGCGCGACGCTCAGTCGGGGAGCCCGGCAGAGGCAGGATTTGTGCTAAGCACATCCATCCCAGCCCAGCCCGGGCACTGCAGATGCCGTGATGGTTGGGTGCATCTGCCAGGTGATGTTGCTGTGCAGTGTCTTGCTTGGGTTCCTGGCAGGCTGAGCCGCTGCCTGGCTTTAATTGCAGGCTGCAGCAGGTAGATGGTGTCACATCACACGCGCCTCGGAGCGAGCCGGAGTGCCTGGAATATCTGATGAACACGGGTTATTATAGGGCTTTTAACTGTGCATTTAGCAGTGGTGGATGTAAAGCTTTTAGCTTGCACTCCTGTTTATTAATTAATAAAGGGCTCTGTTCCGACATTACTTATGTCCCCCCGTGTCTCGTCAGAGCTGCAGGGCTCATTGCAAATGATAAGAGGCCCAATGCACTTCTCATGAAATTCACTTAAAGCTGGCAGCTGGCCCTGCAACCGCGTGCCAGGATTCCGCTCCGCTCCTCTCTGGCAGGCTCTCCTCCAGGACCCCTCCACTGCTCAGCTTTTGCAGTTGGCACAGGCAGAGGGATGCTGCGACGTGGGCAGCTGGGCAGAGCCAGGGCCAAAGCCATTCCCTTGAGGGCTGTCCTGTGGTCAGCAAGGCTGAGCGAGGCTCTTCTGAGCTGTCCTTACCCATCTCCTTCCAACTTCCTACTGGAGGGATGGAAGGTTTAAAGATTTAAACTGGCACAGGGTGTCCTGCAGACATATGGCATGGGGCTCATGTGCCTTGGTGGGACAGGAGTCAGAGGCAGCATGGGAGCAGGGCAGTGCCAGGAGCTGAGGTGGCAGCTTGGGGACTCTGCCTGGTAGAGCCCCCAGTTGCCACACAGGAGAGTTGATGGAGCAGGAGAGTAAAAACTACAGGAAAGGAAGAGAATCCCTAAACTTTGGGCAGAGCGCTGCCACGTCCTGATGTGTTTAATGGTGTTATTTAAATGTATAATTTCCCATCCCACCCAGTCCATTGGTTCTGCCCAGGCCTGGAGGACTCTGTTTTGGGACTGCAGCATCTCTCAGCATTGAGGACAGGTGCCTGTGCTGGGCTGGAATCTGCAGGGTCTGGTCCCACAGATGTGGCAGGGGATGTGGCTTTGGCAAATGCGGGCCCCAATATTTGGCACCACAGGGCCTCTTGCCAGATTTTCAAGGTGGTCTGAGTCTGTGGTGCTGAGGTCTGAGGCTGAGGGTCCTCTTTTATGGTGAGAAGTGCCTCAGAAGCTCCTCTGGCAGCAGATGTGGTTGGGACTTGCCCAACTTGCTGTAGGCACTGGCAGCTGCTGGTGCTCAGCTTCTTTGCAGCCTCTTCTCTCTCTTCTCTTTTTTTTTTTTTTTCCCTGACTGGCTTGTGGTGGGCCAATAACTCACAACAGAAACATCTTCTTCTGATTAGGATCTGTTGAGGTATTTTTGTATCTTTAGTTCTAATTTGGATGACAAATCCCCTATAGCTGTGATAGCAGGGAAGGGAAATGGGCACTGCTGGTTTAGGCAGGATGAAGTGGTGTGATAATGTGGTGTTTGTGCTTATTGCAAACACGTGTGGAATGGAGAGAGAGCCTCTTTGCCTACAGCAGCCCTGGGTCCAGAATCAGCATGTGAGTGAGGGGTGAACCCAGTGGGAGCTAGAGAAGCTCTGGGGTGTTATCCCAGAGAAGTGCCCCATCCTCTCCTTGCCTTGTGTGGAAGAGCCTGAAGGTACATTTTTGTTTTAAAAGGTTGCAGGAGGAATGTTCAGGGCTTGGTGCTCTATTTCCAGAGCCAACAGGTGAGCTGGGGGAGCTGGGGGCAGCCAGCTGGTTCCTGCCCCGTGGTGCCAGGGTGCAGCACTGCCATGCTCTGAGCTGGGTGTCAGGGCAGGGCTGAGGTGCTTCAGCCTCTTTCCCTTCCTTTCCTCCAGCTGCCACCCTCCAGCTTGTGCAGGATGGGAGAAAGTTCCCAGTGCCAAATCCCTGGTCCTGGACTCGGTGGCTCAGCCCAGTTTGGTTGTGGATGCTCTGGTCTGGCCTGGGTCAGCGTTCCTCCAAGGTGCAACAAACACACAGCAGATGTACCAGTAGCAAGGATATTTTTGCTGTGGATGTTGAAGGTTTGTTTTCATTAAGCATTCTGGAAACGTTGCTCTTTGTGCCTGAGCATTCGGGTTATGGAGCATCCTGCAGGCTCTGAAATTTGCTTTTTTTATTTAAGTTTTTTCTGACTTGAAAGGCTGGTTTTTATAACAGGTCAATTTCAGCCCATTTGATATTGATATATGAAGATCCTCAGGGATTATTGTAATGCATTTTTCATCCTGCTGTGATAGTATCATATAAGGAAAATGGGACTGACTGTTAAGTACAAATTGAAAAAGACATGGTCATTTAAGATAACTCCTTATCTGTATACAAGGAAATGGTATCAAGGAAATAGACCACCAGTTGACAGAAATAAATTTTGCCTCGGGCTCCTCCTTCTCTTCCTCAGCTGCTCAGGCTTTCCCTTTCCCTTTCCCTTTCCCTTTCCCTTTCCCTTTCCCTTTCCCTTTCCCTTTCCCTTTCCATTTCCTTTTCCCTTTTTTTCCTCTTCCTTTTTCAATCACATTTATTTGGGGGTCTCTCTGGGCTGGATGTGAACCCAGCCAGGCTCCCTTCAGGTAACACAGCCCTGCCTGTGCCCCAAGGACGCCTTGCATCCTGGTGTGACTGTGCCACCACCAGCCTGCCCTGCCCAGGTGGAACAGCTGGACTGAATGGGCCCCAGCAGTGTTCTTGGGATGAGCTCCAGAAAGGGACACCCGGAATTTATTTGTGTGTGTCTGGATGTGCTGGAACAAGTGGAGGAGCTTAATGAATGATTTCTTTAGTCAAGTGAGAGCTGTTTGTTTTTATAGCCCTTATAAAAAGAGAGGAAACAAACTCAATAAGCCAAGTCACACTCGATCCAGTCAGAGTTTTTTATTCCTGGCATTTTATCTCAACTCTCTCTATTTTAATAAGCCATAAATCAGGGCTGATGGTGTGAACAGTGTCGGTGGGTCCTGCTTGCGCCACCAGGAATGGCGCTGCCCTGCCAACACCTTCCTGCAGACAGCCTGGCCCTGTCCCTGGCTGGTGGGATTTGTTGGAGAGTCTTCCTCACAGAAAGCTGCAAAACCCATTTGAATTTATGATCGTTTTGGAGTCTAAGCAGGAAAAGTGTGTTTTTCCAGCTCCTGTGAGGTAATCACAGTGCGATGACATATGCTGCCGTTCCCTGTGTGCTGCACACGCTGTGCTGAGCATCAGCTCTGAGCGTGCTTTCTCCTCCTCGGTGATTATTACATCCCCTTTGGGCTCCAGGCGTTCTGACCATCAGCAGAATGAGGGCGATTACAATTTGGCATAAGGCACTGCAGTCAGAAGCCAATGTTTAGAGACAGTGGTATAAGAGAAGTTCCATAATTGGAGCTGCAGGACCGAGTTTGCCAGAGTATCTATTGCTGGCACCGCGTCCTTCTTGGCGCTGCACCTATTGGAGCTGCACTTTGGCCCACACCTTGTTTCATACTGAGCCTGCAATTAAAGCACAATCAGTGGTCCCTGTCCAGCCCTGGGATGCAGTTGTGCAGCCCAGATTCCTGTACGTGCCCAAAAGGTCTTTGAGGCGCCCGCGGTGAAACACACACGCTCGCTGCCGGCGCCTTGGCTGGGGCTCACGTACAGTCCTGAGAACTTCTCCAGCTTTAATTTAGTGTAAAGACAGTCCTGGAGCAAAATCCCTGCGCTGCTGTCCAGCCTCCCAGCACTTCAGGGCTTCAGCTCTCAGGTTCTCTTTGTGTTGTGGCTGGGCGCTCAGTGGCTGTTGCATTTAGCAATAACTGTTTATTTTATTATTTCCTTGCTGAATTCATATTTCTGTGTCCTATTTCCCAGTAGAGATATCTCAGGACACAATAGCAGCCATGGCTCTGAACCAAAACGATAATGGGAAAGCAGTGAGAGAGGCAAGCATGGGGTACTTGGGAAGGCAGGATGGGTGGCACAGAGGGCATGAAGAACCAAGAACGTGGGAGATACCTTGGCAGCTGTAAAAGTCCTCAGGAAACTCCAGCCAAATGCAGATCTGCAGCAGTGATGTAGGAGCCACATCTGACTCCAGAGAAGGTCTATGGTGGCTTCATCCTTTGCCTCGAGACTTGATCTGTGCCAGGGATGCTGCAGATCCTTGTCTGTCCCAGGGGTGTGAGGTGGGTGTCTGCTGAGGAAAGCTTTGTACTGGGAAGGGTGGTGGCACTGAACCTGGGATGCTGCAGAGCGCAGCTGGATGTGGGGAAAGCTCCACACTTGGCTGTGAGGAAGAGCTCATTGGCTTTTTTGGAGAAGCATCATCCCAGCATCCCATTCAGAGCCCATGCCTGGTGGCACTGGGCCTTCCCTGAGCCGGTTGCTTCAGATAACTGACTCAACAGCATGCTTCATAATTAAAATATTATAGCTAGAAATGTTGACTATCTTCCAAGTATGCCAGGAGGCTTCTATTTGCACGGCTTGGAGCACAGGCTGTCAGGGAAGGCTGGTCAGAGCAGAGACAAACGCATTTATGTTGCATATTGCTCCAGCATCTCAGAGCATTCACACAGCCCTGCTGCTGCTGGCAGATTCTTATTTCCTTCACACCTAATTGAACTTTGTTTTAAAGTCTTTTGTCTGACTAATGTCCGGAGTGCTCTGACATGGCTGCTTGGCCTTTCATTTTGGTTCTCCATCAGTATTTACAAAGGGAGGCTTTGGGAAAGGCTGCATGGAGGGAGGCTGGGAGGTGAAGGGCATGGCTTGAGGGAACACAGGGAGCCCATGGAGTGAAGGCAAGGTGGCAATCTGGGACCCTGCTGGGACAGTCAGCTCTGGATCCCCCCAGCCTTTGGTGTCTGTGCTCCTGCCTGACTAGGACGAGGTCTGGTGCCACTATGGGTGCTTTGGTGGGGACCCTGTGCTGTCACCTGATGCCTCTGCTGTGACCTGAACATCAGCTGGAAACAAAAGCATCTGCAAAGGAACGGCCTGTCTCTCTCTTCAGGGGCTGCTTAAGACTGTACAAGGAGATAAGCAAATTATATGGCCTTAAATATCGGTGGGATCTGTGATTCTCCAGACAGCCATCAAGGCAGGGCTAACAAGGGCACTTTAAACACTGAGTCAGGCATTTCTGCTGCAGAGATCCTTGTCTCAGCTTTCCCCTGGGAGAAGAGCAGACAGCAGGTTTGTTAAAGAACACCGCTTTAAGTTTTTCAAAGTGAAATTCTTGTTTTTCTGCTATTGCTAAGGAAACTGAACATTTTGTCCCTGCTGGCCCCTGAGCTCCAGCACTCAGTGCTGCAGTGGTGTAAAATCAAGCCTAGAAGGCCAAGAGCCCTTCCCTGTGTGTGCAGAGGGGAGGGGGGATGCTGGAGCCCAGTGCTTTGCCTGCCTGGCACATTTGTTTCAGGAGCTGTCCTGTCTGGGACAAGGAAGATGCAGCCAGGGAAAATGCTGGCAGTGGCAGGATCTCTGCCTGGCATGGGGACCCTGCCCTCCATCCCTGCCAGGGTCACACCATTGTGCCATCCCCATGCCATGGCCACATACCTCATGGCACCTGGGAGTCAGGGAGGAGCTGGGATGAGGGTTCAATGGATTGATCACCACAGTGCCTGGCACCCTCATCCTCTCAGCTGTTCCTCTCCCCCTTGCTGCAGCGGCCATGCCAGGAGGATTCCAATCTTGCTCAGGGTGATTTTCAGAGAAGCTGAAGGATATTAATCTCTCTGCCAGACTCATCAATACTTTTAATTAGCTTTTTTTTTTTTTTACCCTGCTTCCATTCCCTTCCTATATATCAGCCTCTTAACAGATTTGAGTATGTTTTGAGCTGCCATACCCGACGCCATTTAAATCACTTCTCAAGGGCGCTGGGCCAGGGATGTGCAGTGGTAGTTTAAAGGGATTAGAGCCCTTTGTTTTTTCACAAGTGGTTCAATTTACAAAAGATCAGGGTTCAAGACCTGCACACTATAAAGTGACTTAAAGCCATGAAATCTATTTCTCACTAATTCTAGATTACTCTCTACTTAGGAGCCCAGGGTGCCAAAAATGGTGGTTTTTGTTAAAATGATATGAAATCCTAATGCCAGTCTTTTTAACCACTATTGCATAGTGTACAGTGTCATGCAAATTCCAGACCTATGTGAGCAATTATGGAGCAATGAACATGATCATTTCGATTAAACCAACATGTGTTTTCAAAGATTTTATTTAAGGCAGATAACCGTAAAACTTTGTCACTTCGCTTCTCCTCTCGGGCATACGCACAAAGCCTTAAACACCCCACGTATCTCCTTTGTAAAGTCTGAGCATTAATTGCCCACTGCTTATTCAAGCAAAGCCCCCATTGAGAGAAATGGGATTTTGTCTGAATAAAGGCTGCAGAATTGGACCTCTTGTCTGTGGGTGAGAGATAGGCGACCGGTTTGGTTTTGGGGTCTCCCGCTGCAAAATCGGAGCGTTAGGGAAGATGGGCTTTCTGTTAAAAAAAGTTTTATCTTACTCAGCATCATACTTGTAATTTGAAATGGAGAGAACCGGTGGCCCACGCGATCATGAATAAAGAACAGTGGGAGAAACTGGGTCAGGCTGGCAAGAAGGTAGGAGCTGCCCCGATTGTTTTTCTCCCAGCCATTAGCTTCACAAGAGAATCCTTTTTCTCACTGGACGACTGTACTTTATTTTTCTAAAGCAGTATCCCTCTGACAACCCAAAAGGAATACTGCATCTGCAAATGAATGGTGCCTGCAAAGAGACAACATGAAATTTTTAAAAAGCATGGTAATAAACGCTATTCAAAAAAACACAATCTCTGAAAAACACGGCCTATTGAAATGACAAGCCGAAAATCATTTGCTAAGCACTGAAATGGCCCCTTTTGTCACCCCAATCCTTCTGTTGACAGTTACCTTTCAATCCTACAATTGTGCAGTAAGTACTGATTTTTATTCAATGTTCTATTCACCCTGCGTATTAATGAAAAGAAAAAAACTTGTAAGAATAGCCTTTAATAGGCTGATAGACAAGGCTCCCCTATTCTCCTGCTAGAGCTCCTCTTATCAGCTTCTCACAGTATTGCTGCTCGCTCAATTCTTTCCCATTTCTAAACTTTGCTCACTCATCTGGGCTTGTTCTCAACTGAGATGGAAACATTTTTATTTCACAAGTCTTGCTGACCTTTTCTTATTCTTCAGGCGGCGTTAGGTGAAGCTCTAACCTCAGACCGGCCTTTTTTAAAGCTCAAAAAGCACAATGAGTAGATCAGGTCTCAGCTCATCTGAAGATGAACGGAGGGGTTGTTCCCTGAGCACTTCTGAGCTCTCCAGGGCCGGGGTGATGGGACAGCAGTGACACAGTCCCCGTGGTGGAGGGTGCAGGGGAAGGCTGCTCACACTCCTGGGTCTCACAGGGACCACTGGCATCACTTGGCCAAAGCGGTGACATTCACAGAGTTGCTGCAAATAAAAAGTGTTTAACAAAACTGAGCAGTGCTGTCCTTGGCTGGGACAGTGCCAATTCTCCCAAGGTTCCTGGAGCACTCACGAGTAGCTTTGCCCAAAATTAGCAATTACATTTATAACAATCAAAACCCAACTTTGTAACACGTGTCCCCAGCCTGTGATTGCAGACGTGTCCGCGCTCGCTCAGAGCTGGTGGTCGCGGTGGCTGGGCTCACTGCAGAGCTTTGTGGGGGCTGCCCCTTGCCAGGGCCCCTGTCTGGGGACTGTCCCTCTGTCTGGGCTGCCCAGTGCGACCCCTCAGCCAAGCAGGGCTGCGAGGGGCCCCTCGGATGGGGCAGCAGGGTCCCTGCCCGCTCCCAGATGCAACGCATTGCCTGTGCTGCGAAGGGGAGAAGCCTCCTCCTCCTCCTCTGCATTCCCCACTCATGCAGTTTTTCTTTCCAGTAGGGAAATTCAGCGCATAACTATCCAGGATTGCAAAAATGTAAACAGTCTGTGTTACATGTCTTCAAATTACAGCCCTGCTGCTCGACACATGTGCAGATAATCGAAGCCCTCTGCTCGCGGGGCCCCGGCCCGGGTGAGCGCCAGAGACTGTCCAGTGTCCCCTGCCCCAGATGTCCCCTGCCCTGGCTGTCCCAGCCCCAGCACTGCTCCAGGACCGCCACCGTGCCCTTCATGCCCCACTGGCACCTCCAGCACTGCCAGGCCTAACCGGGGCTGGCCCTGCTGCCCAGCCAATATTAACGAGAAGCCTACTTAGGGGTTGTTTGAATAGAGGAAATTGTTTTACATTGTGATGCAATATTTCCACACTGGGGTCTCATTTATGCAGCATATTAAAGTCAACACTCGGCACATCTATCTCCATAAGGAGCCAGGCCCATTATCCCCAGTTACTTTTAAGCAGTCTTTGGCTGAGTCCTGACGTGCTGCCGGTGCCATACATCACAGAGATGCAGTTCCTTAAACTGCAGCTCGTGATTGATAGTTTAACCTTTTTCTCGAAGGTTAATTCGATATATGCTGGTGTAAACTATAAACCACAGCTCTAGCCTGTCGGGAGGAGGTAATCTGCATGGCACTCTTATGAGATCTCAGGTGCTGCAGTAATTACACCGTCATCTCCTCCTCCTCCCTCTGCCTTTCTCCCTCTTGGAAAGAGGAGGAGGAGGAAGAGGAGGAGGCTATTCACCAGTACCTGAGGAGTCCAGCAATGACTCTGTTGTGGCCCTGCCCGAGGAACTCACCGAAGTTTCTGCTCCCACCAGTTCTTGAGATCATGCCAGGGTTTCCCCAGGCAGGTTGGCATTTTGGTGTGGCACAGCCCTTGTGCTGCTCCCAAGCTCATTCCTTCCTGGAATCCCTGTGCTGTTCCTGGGAATGGCAGTGGAGGTGGCGAGATGGGCAGCACCTGCCTTGGCAAAATGCAGTCCTTCCACAGAGCTGTGGGGGATGTAAGCTCTCTGTCCCACTGTGTGTTTGGGGTGTCCCTAAACCCTGACCCATGGTGCTGTCACACACCACAGCCAGCTATCATGGATGGTGCTGGCTCATGCTGTTGAGGGCCAGGATACCTGTGCCCATGGCAAGAGCCTTGCTCTCCCACCCCACTGCTCTCCCACCCCCTCTTAGAGCTTCAGCCTCCTTGCCTTCTTAATTTCTCTTTTTTATTAGTTGTTTTGGCTCCTCAGAGAAGGTGGGGGTTGGAGGGGATGTGCAGCCATCCAGTTGCTCTTTGGTGGCTTTTCCCAGTAGGGCTGGGAAGCCACCTAGCTCTGCTGCTCAGGCAGCTCCTGCACTGCCCTGCCC
This sequence comes from Zonotrichia albicollis, assembly GCF_047830755.1. NCBI lineage: Eukaryota > Metazoa > Chordata > Aves > Passeriformes > Passerellidae > Zonotrichia > Zonotrichia albicollis. Next base: position 5,159,325 of record NC_133836.1, on the reverse strand, counting down.
TTGTGGGAAACTGGTCACTGGGGAGCCCTGTCCTGCTGCCAAGCTGAACTGAGGTCTGGGGGGTCTGTAGTGAGTTTGGGGGTCTGCAGTGGCTTTGCCATCAAGCTCTCAGCCTCCCTCTGAGAGTCTCATGCTGTCCAGTGGTCGAGTGTGTGTGGCACAGCTGTGACCTGCCAGTACACCCCAGGAATGGCTGCATGTGCTTCATGCCTGTTTTTTGGCCTCTGTCCCCAAAGTGTCGTTTTTTTCCATAGGAAATAACTATTTCTGCTCAAGATCAATAAGATTTTGTTAAGAAAAAGGGAGAATTTTAAAGGCTTGGTTTAATTTAATCTATTTCTTTGCAGGACGCTCCCTTTGGTAACAATAGGAATTCGATTCCTGCCAGAGCAGACTCCTTAATTAGACCCCACAAAATGAACAGTAACGTGTCTCTGGGCTGAAATTCTCCCTTTCTGGAGCTTGCAGAAAGGAGGGAGTTTCTAACTCATAATTGCATCTGAATGCAAATGGCTGTGCCAATGTGAATATATTAAAAGCAGCAGCGTCAGCAATCACTGTGAAAAAAAAATACATACAAATGAGGCCCCAGCTTATTGCTCCATTTGGATGCTGTGAAATGGCACCTTATTGTGTTATTATAAGATTTCTTGCTTAGTTAACAGAAAATGCTTACAATTAAGTCTGAACTCATTTAGTGCTCAGACTAATTCACATTAGAAAAAGGATGTGACCTCGGCTCCAGATCCCTTTTCTATGGCTCTTGCTGTACGTGGAGGTGGCAGTGCTGGGCTGGGGAGGAGCTGTGCTGCATTCCTCATGTCCCCTGTCCCAGCAGTGCCTCAGGGACAGGGCTTGAGCATGGGCCAGGCACTGCCATGACCCCTGTCCTGCCTGTGAACCAGGAGAGTGAGATGATGTCACGGGAAAGGCTTCCTGCTTTTTCTACTTATCTTAATTCCTGACACTCCCATGGCTGGGCCCTGATGTGTCATGCCCTGCTCAGTCACTGCTCCTGTGCTGGGGCTGTCTGAGGAGGGGGCTGCTGCTCACAGAGCCCAGCTTTGCTTGCCAGGAGATTGTAGGGAGTGGGGATAACAGCAACAGCAAGAGGGGCTGAAGTTTGGTGGGTACAGCACATCTGCTGTGATTCCCTGGGTATCCAAATTAGTGGAAACCATTGAATTTCATCTCCTTGCATCTCTGCTCTTTTTTATGATACTGAGAAATACCATCCCTGTAGCCTGTGGGAAGGCTGCAGATAAATGAGGGTAAGTTTGTGTGTACATCAAATGCTGTGATGATGTGCCTTGTAGAACAGCCTCCCTGGCACAGCACATAAACACTCCATCTTCCAGGCACAGCTTTAGATATGGCAGGGACCAAGAATGAGAATAATATATATATTGAGAAAGAATTTCACTGTGGGGAGTTCAGCAGGCACCACATGAAGAGCTGGCAGGGCTTGGGCAGATTCCAGAGCTTGGCCATCCTCTGTGCCTCCAGGAGCTGAGCTGGGGGTGCTCAAGTCAGAATATTTGTGGCACTGAGGTCTGTTCTTCACTCCCTTCTCCTTTTCCTCTTCCCTTTCCTTTTCTTCTTCCCCTTCCTTTCTCCTCTCCCAGCCATCAAAGCACCAGCCCTCCTGTAAAACCAGTACCTGTAGGATAAGGCCTGCGGATAAATTATTATCGTGACCCCAGTTATGCTGTGAAAAACTTCATGAAGCTGCTGAGTGAAAAGTCAAAATTTGCATTTAAATAGAAAATGTTTGGCAGCCTGTAACCCACCTGGCCGTGCATGGCAGGGGTCCCTGGCCATGGTGAAACACCAGTGGGGTGCTGGGAAGCTCCAGCAGCCAGGACAGACCCTGCTCTGCTCCCTGGCCCCTCTGTCATACCCTGACTGCTTTAACAGCCCATCCCAGACCTCCTGTGCGGGGGGCTCAGCCCAGGGTGCCTCTGCCCCTGGCCAGCACTGGCCATGCTCTGCTGGCCCCATTTTCACCACATTCTGCATTCAGTCACCTCTCAGAGCTCGGGGGCTGCAAGGGAGCCTGGCCGAGTCAGCCAGGGCCAGGCACAGGAGGGAGAAGTGTGAAGCATTTTAGGAGGTCTATAAATTAATTAAACCCCTTTTAAAGGTTAACAAGGTCCACTCTGTCCATCATTAAAGTAACTTCATGCATTTAAATTTTAACAGTCAAACCAATTAGCAATAAAAATGTTGTATGAACTGCACTTTATTGGATTCTGGTCAAGCCAAAATTGGTTCAACATTTGATGTCTATTTTTTTTTTCCCTTTTCTCAATTTTAAACACAACCTCTATTTCCCTTGGGTTGTGAGAACACCAGTGAACTCAGGAGTGGAACAGTGACAGCAGCAGCCGGGGCCACTCTGACTGAGACCCCTCCTCACTCCTTGCAGCAGCCTGGCACCTCAATCCACACTTACCATGCTTGGAGAAAACATTTTGAACTCCTGGCAAAACCTTTCTGAAAGGAAAACTCTTGGGACTCTCGGTGACACCTCTCCAAAGGCATCCTCTGCTCTGCTGCTGCAGGGCCCCCTTGGAGCCCCTTCCCACCTAAACAGGCAGTGAAGGAAAATCATCTACAAAGGGGCCCAAAATGCTGACGCAGCAAGTTCCAGCCCCAGCAGAAATTACAGGATTAAGGCACATCTTGTGCCTGTAACAAGGACCATGTGAAGGGGATGTTTGCAGGATTGCAGGCTGCTGGCCCAGAAAAGGGACTGGCTTGGGGAAGCATGGAGGTACCTGATCAGGTAAAAATTTAGAGGAGCAGGAGAAGTTGGCCTCCCTGAAGAGATGGACAGTGGATAAATTCTCTGCACATGGACACAGTGGTATTTATTTCCTACAGATCCTTCAGCCAGCAGGCTGCACAGGTACTCCAGAACCTGAACTGGCAAAATGAAATGATAAAAAGCTACCAGGACAGAACTGGGATGCAGGGGATTCACTGCAGAACAGTGTAGATTTGGCCCCTCTGAAGGGCTGGCTCAGAATCTGTGCTGCCAGGAAACCCAGGATAAACCCATCAGGAATGGGGAATTAAAACCTGTTTGATGACGAACACTGGTCAAAATGAAAAATTATGGGGGGCAGGAGGGAAGGGGCAGAGGAGGTTAATGTTCAGCAGAGCTGAAGGGTCTGTGCTGGAGCTGCAGCTCCCAGTACCCCTGAGAGGGGTTGTGGAAACCAGATGTGGAGGAATGGTCACGGTGGGGGGAGCACGGGGCTGGTATCTGCTCATAATTACTCTTGATTTTGTGCGATGACATTGAGGCTGCAGGCAAACATGAAAGAACACTTGTGGGGACAGCAGCGCTTGCGCCGGCCAATGGATTAATAAAGAATGACTGACATGCAGGGAGTGGGGAGGCCCACATGGAAGTGTTTTGTAGGGTTTTGATGTTCTCCAGGCCCACAGAGACCCTTGCCAATGCTGCTGGTTGCCCCCCAGCACAGCCGCAGGAGCGCTATGCTTGGGAGACTCCCAGCCCTTCCACAGCACGCTCCAACACCTCCGTGTGACCATGGATAAACCACGGTCAGTAACCACTCACTCCTGGGCCAAGGTGCTCCTCAGGGAGAAGCCATCAGGTGCAGGACATGGGCTCCATCCACGCCACAGACAGCTCAGGGCTGCAAGAGTGGGGCAGCTTCCAGGAGAGGACAGAGATCCTCCTCCCAAAGCAGCTCCTTAACAGGTAAAGGTCACCCACTTTCACTTAAAGCAGAGCAATTAACACATAATCACATTAACAAAGTACTCTATTATGGATAAAAGGATTTTCCCTTTAGTAATAGCCCTGAGGCAACACAAAACCTGCACTTTAAGAAGCAAAGACTGAGGATTAGGTGCTGGCACTGGGCACCACCAGCACCCTCACACCTGGCTCCAGGTGTGTCCATCCCTGCCACATCTTTGAGTTTAGAGTGACCACTCCTTCCTCCCCTCAGAGAAGTGCCAGGCTCCTGGTGGATCTAGAGACCCAAATAAGATCCTTTCTGAGGAAGACCAGCCCCTACCCTGTGCCAAGCAGGGAATCACCCAGCAGGGAGGTTCACACCCACATCTGGAGAAGGATTCCTAGGGCAGGGAATGGGGCTGGGGGAGAGCTGTGGGAAGCACACAGCAAGGGGGAGTCACTCAGCCACCACCTGCCTCCTGCACTCTCTGCAAGCCTGCAGAGAGACTGTTACAACTTTTAATTTGTAAAACCAGGAGGAGAGGAGCGTGTGAATGGAGCGAGCAAGAGAGCAGATGGGCAACGGGCTGCCCAGCTTCACAGGCAAATTCCAGACGCTTCTGGGATTCCTTGCACCAGCAGGGTTTGTTTTGTCAGTGGTTTGGCATCCTTCCTCTCCCAACCTCCGTGTTGTGAGCAGGAGCCTTGCTGGGTGCAGGACTGGGAGAGCCACACTCTGCATCCCACTGGCTCTGCCAAGCTCTCCAACAGGTTCACAAGTTGCTTTGCTCCTTGCTCTGCATTCAAACCATCACCACCACCAGCAGCCCCGTTCTTCATTACCACAGGTCAATCCTAGTCACAGCCTGTGGCTTGGCTCCTGTCTGTTTAACTTGGTGTGGCTGGGAAGGGGTCACCTCTTCATGCAGATGGGGGCAGAGCTTCCCTACAGGACCTGGGTTGGCATCTGGCCAGCACAGGGGATCCCTGAACACCTCCAGGCTCTGCTTGACACCCACTGAGCTGGGAAGGTCCTGACCACAGCCCTGTGCTCAGTCCGGCTCAACACCTTCCCACCAGGGCACAGCAGCTCACAGTGGTGTGTTGGTGCAGGGGCTCTAGGCAGCACATGATGCTGCCCTGTGCAGGGACAGAGGAACCTCCCAAGGGACTCTGAAGCATTGTTGCTGGTTTTCCAGACTCACCACCGCATGTCCTGAGCTTCAGGAACTGGTAACTCTCCTGGAGGAGTAAACACAATCTTCAAAGGCTCCTGAGGATTTTCAGTTTGCACCCGGGTCATTCCTTCTGGGAGCAGTACCTTTGCATGGCAGCACTGATGGAGGTGGCTGGCTCCTGGCAGGTCCTGCTGTCTGCAGGGATCTCAGCTCCAGGGACACAGCTACAGCCCATGCCCAGCACTCATCTCTGCTGCAGGCTCAAGCTCCAGGGCCCCTTATCCATCCCCAGCCAGAGAACTGAAATCTGCTCAGCCCCAGACCCACTTCAGTGCTTTTATCCACTGGGTCCTGCCTCAGCTGATCCTGTTTGCCACCCTGATGAATTTCTTCTATGCCACCTGGGCCAGAACCCTGTCCCCACTCAGCCCCATCCCTGTTCAGTCCTGCTGTGCTGGTTCCAGCTGCCACAGCAGTGCCACCACATCCCATCCATGGAGAGCCTGTGGTGTGTGTGTGGAGCACTCACTGTGCATGTTCCTGTGTCCTCAGCAGCAAGAACCCTGCCTGAGGTTTCCCAGTGATTGTGGACCCATGGAGGGATCCAGAGGCAGCTTTTCCAAATGCCAGTGGCTCTCATGGGCAGCTGGAGGATGCAGCACTCACCCCAGCATGTCCCTGTGCACATGTGCCTGCAGCAGGGCCAGCTGGGCCAGCAGGGAATGGCCTCTCTCCAGAGCAGTAATGCTCCACACAGGATTGTTTTCCCTAGGCCAGGATTATCACAGTGATCTGGGCAGCCAGCACAGCTCCAATCCCATTACTCCATTAGCATGGGCGTTAGAAGGTGACACTCTGCATCTGCTTGACAAAACACAGCTTCAGACTCCGTGCTGAGCATTTCCACCAAAAGGAACACAGTTTTCACTTGGAGAGGATTTGCTATTATTATTGGCTTGTAGCTGCTTAGAAATAAACAGCAATAAAGACTTCACCAATTTACCCTCAGAATGTTCTCATTTGAAACACGCCGTGCAGAAAAATATTAACAAAATAAACTCCCAGCTTAGAAAAGGCTAAAGAGAGCTTTTTTTGGAGTGTCAATGTTTGTGGGAGTGTTTTCTGAAGAAGCTGCAGTTTGGATTGAGCAGCTGTTGGTGCCATGTCCCCCAGGACAAGGCACTGGGGACGGCCCAAGGGCAGTCCTGGCAGCACAGAGGGGTGGCAGAGCCCTGCTGCCCTGGGAAAGGCAATTTTTCCCTGATGGGATGATTTTCAGACACAGAGACAAGCCCCACTCCATTTCAGCAGTCCAATGCCAGCCTGAGAGGAGTGAACACGATAAGGTGGGAAAGCCTGAAATAAAGCTTAACCCTGAGATTGAAATGGAGTTGTTCAGCATTATTGGCTTGTAAATTGTACCTGTGATGAGATTTAGTAAAAGACTGAGAGGTCTTTTGGCGGTGGGAGAGTATTTATGATGCTTTTGTACTGGTACACGAACACTTTTCTGTTTTGCCCGTGTTCACACTGCCCCAGAGGCCGTGTCCTGTTCCTCAGGGTATTGTTATACACACAAGTGCTAGCAGCCAGCTTTGGGCTTTTCCAGCCTCCTACCTTTTGGTACTTTGCTGTAAAGGTAACAAAGGAGTCCCTGTCCTGGCAAGGAGGAGTGGGGTCCATGTTCCATCCTCGAGAACAGGAGAGGAGCAGTGTCTCACTTAGGGGTTGAAGGCTTCCTTACACTTGTTTTTCAAGTGAATCCCTGTTTTTCAGGGCAGGATGCTGTGAAATGCCCTGGTCCTGCTGCTGCCTGGATGGCAGAGGAGCCCATGATGCCTTGTCCTAGCCTTGGGGATGATGGTTGGTGACCAGCAGCATCAGGGATCTCCCTCAACCCTCCCTCTGGTTGCCTTTGGTGGCACTGGGGCTGCCCCTATGGGCACTGTGCTCTGACTGAGTAGCCAGACCACTGCTTCCACCAAAGCAAATTCCACATCACCAGAAGCTGAGTGCACCAAGGGGCTGACAGGTCATTTTCTGTGGGCATTTCCAACAACAAACAAGCTCCAGAGAGCACTCTCAAGGATGGGGAGTGCAGGAAGAGCTTACTGAGTGGAAACCTAGTTTAGAATTTACCCAAACATTGCCCCTTGTGTGAGAACAGAGGTCACTGGGAGTGGGGGGGAGCAGACAGACCACTGGAGCAATGGAGACATCTTCCTTTAGCACTCTGGTCACATACGCAGCCACCTCGCTGCTGCTGGCAGCCAGGCGCCTTTGTGTCCCTGTGCCCGTGCTGCTGACTGACACAGCCATCTCTGATGCCACACTGCATGCTGGAGGTGCTGCTGTTCCTGAAGAGCACAGAAATTTACCCTCCATGGGGATTCCTGGGTGTAGGAGTCCATGAATCCTCCAGCGTTAAAGCCCTAGCCCAGTGGGGCATTAACTGCAGACCCATCACCTCCCTTCTTTGAGCTTTCTGAGGCAAGAAGCAAAACCTGTGTTGGAGCACAGACTGACAGACTTCTCAGGAAAGACTGCACCTCTGGGATTTCTGGAATAAGCACTGTAGCAGGTTGCAGCATTTATACACTGGTCGTGTCGGGCCAAATGGGACACGCTGCCCCTGCTGACTGCTGGGCTGGTTGCCACTGGGAATCCCACAGACACACTTGGGATTCCCCTGTTTGTATTAACAACACAAGGAAAGCTGAGCAGGAGCCTGGCAATGTGCACAGGCACTGCTCCTGTGGGGCTGCAAGGGATGAGCAGGGCCTTGCACTCCTGTGGTGCTGACTGGCAGGCGGTGCCAGCCCGTGGGGACACCCTGCCTGTGTCTCTGCTCCAGACCATCTCCTAGTCCTGCCCTTGCTTTTCCCTCCCATGCTGGAGCTCTTGAGCCTAAAAAGCAGCAAGCCAGAGGACCGTGGCCAGGGTAGGAGCAGGGAGCTGAGCCTGGGATGCTGCAAGATCTGGAGGAATTGGGACATTGCAGAGAAAGGCAGCGTCACTTCCCACAGGAACGCTGTGATGGTGTGGATGGGAGGGAAGGGATCAAGAGCCAACAGATCTCCAAAATGCAGGATGGAGGCACTGCCCCATGACTGCTCTGCTCAGCTGGACTCTCCTGGGAGCCTCAGACTGCATTAAGAGCCTTGGACTATTCCCAGCTCCACGGATGAGCTGTTCCATGGGATACTCCCATCCTAGATGCCGTCAGGGTGGGACTCGGGCACTGTCACCAGGATCACATAAAACGTGATGGATCTCACTGTAATCCTTGGAGCCCACGTAAAAAGATACTCTCTAGATATCTATAAAACATGCTGGGATTTGCAATTAAAATACCTGGGTGGTGACTGTGCCCACAGCCTGCCTTCTCTCCCTCCCTCCCTGCATCCCTCTCTCCCTGCCTCTCTGGTTTGGAGCAGCTCCATGTAAACCCTGTTTTGCAATCACTGTTTAAATAACAAGCTGCCTTCAAAGGAATATATTTAGAACAGAGGGTCCCCCCCATAAGCACGCTCTGAATGTTTGAGTGATTTCAGCTGGTTTGGCGAGCGTTCTCTGTGATATCATGGGCCGAACATTTCTTTGCGGGTCTGTGAGCTCAGGCTCTGAAGAGCTCATGGCCCTGCAGCTCCTGCAGTCCCACCAACAACATTTCCAGCTGCTCCTGGGGCAGGCTGAGTGTGGTGGATGTGCCTGGTGGAGGCACAGCTGCCAGCCCAGTGCAGGATGGCACAGAGGGTGCAGAGTGACCAGGGCTGGGCACTCTCAGCACTCCCAGTTGGGGTGGTTGCTCTCAGTGACATCTGTGGTGGAGTTGTCCATGCTTTTGTGGCTTTAGGTGGCTGGTTATCATGGGCCCAGACCTGATGTGTTCCCTGTCAGTGCCCATGTGTGATTTTGACATTTTACCAAGGAGTCTCCATGAGGCAGAGGGTGGTTTGGCTCAGTGAAACACCAGTCTTCCCCAGAGGAGTACATTCACCCTGCTCACACATGCAACAGCTCTGACTTGTTCCTGCAGCAGGCAAGAGCTGAGAGAATTTACTGAATATCAAACGAATATCAATGTTTTCGTTTTGTAACCAGCTCCTGCTCGCCCTGACAGCCAGGTGCCACTGGCACACCAGCCAGGTGCCCCAGCACTGCCAGCTGCCCTTGCCTTGGGAGCAGCCCCTGGCTCCCTCTCCATGGTACAAAGCCAGTTCCCTTCATTATCTGCTGGCTGCAGATGCTCACAAGCCATGAACCGCTTTGGCATCGAGCATTTCAGGCGAGGTTGTGTTCAGATTTCTGTGCATTTTCCAGCAAAACTGAAGCAGCAGCTCATGGGCAAAAGGACACCAGAGTCACTTACTCCCTGCTTCTGACGGGGACCCACCCTGCGTGGCAGCAGGCAGAGATGGGCTTGGCAGAGCCTGCCTGGAGAGCGGGAAGAGCCCCAAGGAGATCCCTCACCTCCTGCTGGAGGAGCACCAGGATGCTGCTGACAAGGGCTCCTTTGTTCCATGGAGGGCTCACCTGAGCAGCAGGACAGCTCCCGGTGTCTAATTAGCAACAGGAGCCGTGCTCGTCCTCCCTGAGGCAGCCCGGTCGTGTCTCTGCAGCTCTCCGCATTTTTTGCCCAGGTGGTGAAGCTGAGGGAGGCGGTGCAGAGGGATGGGCTCCACTCCCACCGTCCCTCCTCGCCTGCAGGAATATCTGCAGCAGCTGCCAGCCCGGCAGCACCACAGCCTGATGGCATGGGACAGCCCCAGGGACATGGGGACAATGCAGGGCACAGGGACAGCCTGGCACCTGCGGCCACCCGGACTGTGCAGGGGGAGCAAAGACACAGAGAGACCAAAAATGAAGAGCTGAGTTGCTGTGCAGTCCTTGCACAGCTGGCTGTGGTGGAGAACTGGGTTGCTGAAGCTGCAGACCCATTTTTCAGCTGCTGTTGGAGTGTCTGGAGAGAAGGGATGTGTGTATATTTTCAGCGAGAGATCCCCCTCAGTATTCCCACAGGAATTTCTGAGACTGTGTTTGAATCCAGATGAGCCACGGCTGCTCCCAGCTCTGGGAGCAGAGCAGCAGCTGCAGGGCCCCAGCAGTGCCCCAGGGCTGAACCATGGGCACAGGGGCTTCCAACCAGCTCACAGAAATGCCTGGCTGAAGAGATTTTGTGCTTTAAAATGTGTTGATGTCCCACTGGGGCAGTGAGTTTAGAAGTCCTGTGCCCAAAAATTTTAGCTTGTGTTAATTTTAAGGCTGGGATCCTGTGGGATGCTCTGGGATGCACATGGTACTGCTGAGGTGCCCAAGCAGGGCTCAGCTGGGATGCTGGCACCCACTCCTGGAGAGCAGTGAGTGTCTCAGGACCTGAAGATGCCTCTCTTGGGCTTTTAAAGATTATTTACATTGTGCTGGGCACTCACTGCATGTACCCATGCCTGTTCCAGGACACATCTAGCTGTCCCTTTTGTTCTGAGCCCTCAAAATATTTCTATTGATGTAAATCTAGCGAGATTTACTCCAGCCAGGCTCTCCTCTGATGGCTCTGACCCTGGGATGATGCCTTCACCCCGACTGGCCAGGGACAGTGCTGGTCCCACAGGTGCTCCTGGCTCTGTCCCAGGGCTGCCCCTTCCCCTCCCACATGTCCCAGCTTTTGGAGCAGGGAGGGAGCAGGAGGAGGCAGCTGCTTGCAGGCTCCAGCATATGCTCGCCAAGGCTTTTCCTCCAAATGCTGCTCACGAGAGAAACAAAGAGAAGGAGAGAGAGATGAGACGTGCAGCAAACTCCTGGACACAGCCTTTGGCTCTTGGGTTGTGCTTTTCTCTGTCTCTGCTGTTAACTTGAGGCTGCATCCTTCTGTTGTGGCTGTGTTGGGGGAGAATGTGGCTGTGACCACTCTGTACCCCATCTCCCTGCAGGAAAAAACGAGGAGAAAAACACATTCATGACAAAAAATAGGAATCAGAGATGGGGGAGGTTCCTCCCTGTCATGCTTCTCTCCCTCACCATGCTGAGCCCCTCCTGGCTTGCTCTGGAAACGCTGGGAAGTGGAGCTGGGGGGTTGGCTGGGAGAGTGTCTGTTCCTGGAAATGCCCAGGAGAACTTTCTCACTGCGGCTCTCCAGGTAAAGCCCTGTAACTTTATCATCCTCAAATAATATGAAAGCAGCCCCCTGTCCTCCAGGCACACAAAGAATGGCTTGATCCCTTGCTAACAAAGCCTCTTAAAAGATAAAGAGCAAAATACAAGGCAAGGAGAGCATGCCTGGCAGGCAGACAGGAGCTGGCCAGTATAGGCCAAATTCTTTAGGAGTTGAGTTTCCGTTTGGGCTCAGCTTTCCCGCGGATTCTATACACCTAAAGAAAACAAACCGTAATCCTATCTGGGGCCCAGCACTCTATTTATTTCACCTGGTGAAAAGATCTTGCCAATTCCCCCACGCTGAAACCCAGCAGCTGCCCAGCAAGGGAGCCGGGCCATAAGTGTGTTCTGCATTACAGAAAAATTGATATTAAAATATAAGTGTGGTCTTGCAAAGGATGTATTTGCACTCATGGTGCGTGAGACATTCTTCCAGGTTTTCTCTGCTGTTTTGCTGTGTGATTTGGATCCCACTCAGTGCCTCTCCTCAGCCTCTGGTAATCCAGTTTCACAGCCATAATCCGCAGATTACAAGGGAGGAAGTGCTCAGTCTCCACTCTCACCTCTCAGCAGCACCTCTCAGGTGAGGGCACTGACCACATGGAAACATTATTTACACCTTTAAATTGCTTAGAATTAGAGTCTCTTCCCCTCCCTTTGCCTTCCTTTCGCTTTCACCCCTTCCTCCCTGATTCCCGTGGCTCTGGAGCAGCCAGGCTGAGCAGGGGCAGACAGGATCTGTCCCGTGCTGGGGTGCAGGTCAGGGGGGGTGGGTGACACCCATGGGTGCAGTCAGAGCCCACAGGGTCCCCCAGAGCCCCAGCAGTGCCTGCAGAAACACCCGCCCGCAGCACAGGCACGGTTGTGTTTCCAGCGAGCAAGGAGACAAAAAGCCAAACATTTTCCACTCTCATTTCTCTTTCCTGCGTTTTGTTACTGATACCTCCCCGTGGGCTTTGGGGCTCTGACAGACGAGCTCTGCAACGGATTAAAGGGTTACTGTGCTCAGCTGTCAGAGGTTGCCGAACCCGAGCGGGGTGGTGCAACCAGATCCTGCCTGTGCCCCGTGTGCTCCCCTGGCTGCTGCACCAGCCCCTGTGGCTGCCAGTGCAGCATGGAACAGGAGCCACAGCCACCAGCCTGACCTTCCCCAGCCTCCCCGTTTGCAGCCCTCCATTCCACTCGCCCTTCCAGACACACAGGGGGGTGACCCCAATGCCAAACCTGTGGGCACACAAAGGCTCTGCTGCCCTGGCCTTGTGCCCCACAGCAGTGGGGCTGTGGGGGCTCTGTCTGGCTGCTGTGGGTCTGGGAAGGGCTGTGGAGGGGTCCAGCATTGTTCAGAGCCTTGCACAGAATGGCTGCTCAAACCCAACTACAGGGTCCCACATGGATGGGAATAATTGGGGATAACTGGATGGGAACCCTGGGTCTGTTCTTATGTAGCCAGCAGGGTTTTTGATATCTGGGGTGATCTGCCCATGGCAGCTTGCCCCTGCCCACCCAAGCCCCATCCTGCTCTCCAGCTGGGCTTTCCAGCTGAGACGCTTCTGAATCCCCTGTAATTGGCAATGGTCATAAAAGAAAAGCCTGAAGTATTTGCAGTATTATCACAATCATTCCAGGCTTTCTGTGGAGATGGATGCTGCTGACAACATCTCCATAGCTGCTTCCCAGGCTGATAAGTCACCAAGTATGAAGGAGGAATGGTGCAGAGATACCATCAGCATTTCCATGACGTGTTAATTCTTAAATATGACCAAAGGGAAGGGACCGTTTTCCAAAACTCCCCCTTGCTGCAGCTTTGAGCAGAGCCCTGCGAGGAGCTCTTGGTTGTTGCACTCACATTTGGGTGACAGCTTCAAGCCAAATCTGCTTCCTGACAGCCTCAGGGCTCAGCAGGACGGGGGCTCTGGGTGCACTGGTGTCAGCCCTGCATGGTGGTACCTCCTCTCCAAGGAGCCCCAAGAGCAGTGTGAGTCTGGAGAGGTGTCACCTCTGTGCCACCCAGGGGCAACCAAGCTTTGCTGGTGTCATTCAGATGTCTCCAGCACAGAAAATTGAAAATTAATGGTTGGATGGGAATCCTGGATCTGTTCTTATGTGGCCAGCAGGGTTTTGGTGTCTGGGATGATCTTGATCATGCACAGAGAAGATGCTCATTTCTGGAGCCTCTTGGAAATGTGTTCTCTCAGGAGATGGGGAGGGATTCCCCATGGAGGAGCAGCAAATGGCAGAGGGGCAGGATGCTGCTGGGCACCCAGCTGGTGTGAACCTGGTACAAATGTCCTGGGAAGGGGCAGGGGACAGTGTGAGGCTGCACCCCACAGAGCTGGGGAGCTGCAGAGATCCATCGTCACACACAGTTATCAGATTAAGCACTGCTGGGCAAACTATGACTTTTTGAGGAGCAGGCAGAGCTCACCAGCTGTTTAAACTGTGATGGCTCTCAAATAACAAGATTAGGCAATTGTGGGCCACAGGAAGGATACCAGCAATTACTGTCTGATTGGTAAGAGCTGTAATTAAAGTGCAGCTTCTTTCAGCCTCTCGGAGCATGAGTCCGGTCCACGCGCAGCCATCCCTACATTTGGTTCTCATTTATTTGCCTCTCCAAACACAAAGTATGTGTTCTTTGTACCCTTCTGCACCTTGCCACCTCCAGCAGCTGGTGCTGGCTGTGGGCACAGATCTGGGTGTGGGGTTGCAGTGTTTTCAGGTGGGTGCCACCTCCCACCCCTGTCTGCCCTCGTGATTTCCACAACACCCGGTGCTCCTCTCAGGGCTGCTCTAGTCCCCAGTGAGCTCAAGGGAAAGAGGAAGACAGAAACCAGCATCTTCTCCCGCTGTAACCCCCTTCCCTGCCAGGGTGAGGTGATGCTCTGCCTGTGAGCTGCCTGTGTGTGCTGCCTGCTGGCCCTGGAGTGCTGAGGAGGGAATCTGTGAGATGGTAAAATGCTCATATGCTTGTAGGTTTGCTCATCTTCTATCTTTGGTGATTCAGTTTATGTTTTAAAATGTAAAAAGGCCTCCTACGTACATGATGTCTCTATTGTATAAAAATATCAGCCGTGGTATTTCAAAATATCTGCCTTTCCAACAGTGACTCCTCCCCGCCAGCCTCAGCCCCCGTCCCCACTGCTCATCCTGGCATCCCAGACCAGCTGGAGCACCAGGAGTGTGTGGGGACACTGAGAGCTGCTGCTGTCCCTCAGCTCTGAAGGGATGTTTACTGCACCAGGGATGTGTTGTCTACCAGAGGGTGGTTAACTCCCCAAACTGGGTGAGTGAAACCTGGCTGTGATGGAAGGCAGCTGCTGGTGCTGCTGCTCCTCTGCCTCACTGAACGTGAGTGAGCAGTGATCCAAAGGGAGCCATCCATCACCTCTGGTGTTTGTTTACCCTCAGCAGACAAGTCAGGCGGACTTGTGGGAGTGGCACCTGTGGGCTGGGGGCTGCCTGTGCCAGGCAGTGCCCTGATGTGCGTCTCACTCCCAAAGGCTCCCTGTGTCCAGGTCGGGGTCTGGCCAGCCCAGCTCTCCAGGCAGCCCTGCAGGGATGCTCCACATCCATAACCTGCCCTGTGACTGGAGCTGGGGGGTCTGGATGGTCCATTGCAGCAGACCTGGTGATGATTCTACCACCACTCTGCCACAGCTCTCTGCAGATGCCCCAGCTGGGACTATGACACATGGAGTCCTGTCTGGTCCTGTCTGCACAAACACCTCACACCTCCAAAGGGACTCTCCAGAGCACTGGGACACAGATAACTCTTATTGCTAATTCTGAGCAGCACTAAAATTCCTTTTTGGCCAAACATTTTGTTTGCTGCAGCTGCTCCTGTGCTGGGGAGGGATGGAGAGAGGGAATCAGAGCCACATTGCTTGGGAAATGAATCTCCCTGCCTGGGATTGTCAGGTGAGGCTTGGAGTCCCAGGTCTGTGCTCTTTCCTCTTGGTTTGTGCCCTGGAACTTCTCCAGATGGAGCTGCCCTTGCCATCCTGGCACATGGTCAGCTCAGCACAGGTTGGATGCTTTCTGCTAGAAATGATGAATATTTCTATCAGAATGTCTCGAGCAAGGAGTGGGAGAAGAAAGAAGCTTTATCTTTACCCAGATATCCATGATCAGCTGAGCAGGGGTCCTGTGTGGCTGGAAGGGCCATGGTGGGTCTGCCCTATAAGCAGAGTCACTGCTCAGCCATAGAGATATCCAGCTTACTTTCCTTTTCCAGGGAAGTTTGCTCATGACACTGAGCTGAAGGATGCCACAGCCTTCCCAGCAGTGATTCCACTATGGACAGTTAACACTGGAGAAATTAGTCTCTTGGTGATTCAGTTGTTTCTGATTAACTTAAATACATGCACCAAGTCCGGGCTGTGGAGCAAAGCTGAATTTGTGGTTTGTGCACCACATTCCCCTGTGGTCCTGGGGTGGTGACAGCCAAACCCCTGTGCTGCCTGCCCAAGATCCCTGTCTGTCCCAGATCCAGCCCTCTGGGATCCCTGTCACATCCACATCCTTGTACAAGATCCCTGTCAGCCTCACATCTCTGCCCTCTGGGATTCCTGCTTGCTTCAGATCCCTGCCCTCTGGGATCCCTGCCCTGCATCCCAGCCCTCTGGGATCCCTGGAATCCTCTGGGATCCCTGTCAGCCCCATATCCCTGGCCAAGATCCCTGCTTGCCCCAGATCTCTACCCTCTGGGATCCCTGTCTGCTCCTGCATCCCTGCACTCTGGAATCCCTGCCTGCCCAAGATCCCTGTCTGCCCTGCATCTCTGTCCTCTGGGATCCCTGTCAGCCCTGCATTCCTGACCAAGATCCCTGCCTGCTCCTCACCCCAATCCTCTGGGATCCCTGTCCCCCATCCCTGCCCTCTGGGATCCCTGCCTGCCCAGTATTTGATGTCCCAGCCGTTGTGGGTGGTGGCAGTCACCAGTGACTCTCTGCTGGGGACCCTCAGCTCTGTACCCAACTGTGCAGTGCTTTCAAGGGGCCGGGTACATATTACTTTTTTTTTTTTTTTTTTCTTTCCAAGCTCTTATTTTCTCATGCCAATCCTTCAGCTGTCCTTGGGAACGCGGCTGCCAACGCGGCGGCGGAGCGAGCCCGCGATGAGCGATGCCACAGAGCGACCCCTATAGTTAAGGTTACACGAGAATTTCTATAGGCTAAAAATTTTCCCAAACATTCACCTGCTGGGCTTAAATTTTCCATGCTTGTTGTTTGCCTGAAGGTGAATTGTTGTCAAGCTTGAGAAAAATTCCTTTGGCTGTGCCTGTGTTATGGGAGAAGAGAAAATACTCGCTTCCCACTGGAAAATCTTTAGCTGCTTTTTCCCCCCTTCTCCTTCAGACAGGGCTACAGAAAATAGCCTGGAGTCTGAAAAGCCTCGGAACTTGGCCTGGCCCAAGCACCTCAGTGGGAAGATTAAAGCGAAGGGAAAAAAGGGGTAAGAAAATGGGAAACTGGGCAAAGGGGCCGGGGGAGGGCAGAGCTGTCAGAGCATGCTCTGTCTTGCCGTGATTCCTCTCTCCTCTCTCTGTTTTTTTTCTCTGTTGCCTCCAGCATCATCACCAGGCGCAGATGGAGCCGGGCTCGGTGTCTCGGGGCAGGCGGAGCTTGCCCGGGGTGGGGTGGAGAGCTGGGGCTGGTGTTGGCTCCTCACACCCGTGCACACCAAGGGTCTGCCTTTCCTTCCATGCTGTGCAGCTCTGAGTGATGAAAACAACGGGTGGGCACTTTCCCCTGCTCCAAAACCTGTGGTTAATCGGGGACAGGACTCCAGGATGAGAAACACCCCGGGAATTCTCATGTTAAGAAACTTGTGTGGCTTCTTGTGAAGTTGGTCGTTTGGTATTTTTTTTTTAAGAAGTTGAGTTCCAAGCAGGATCTTTGTGGATGAGGAGTTGAAGTTGCACCATCAAAGGAAGGAAATATGAAAAGGTTGATTCTTACACAGTTTTTCCCTCCATGGTGCTTATGAAGTTTTAGAAAGTGATTTTAATTTTTTTTTTTATATAAAGGTGCAATTTAGTAAATTGGGCCAGACAGCAAACTGTGTAAGAACATCCACATCCCTGCATGTGCTCTCTGGGTTTTGGAAATCTGAAGGACGTGTTTGAGCATGAGGGACCCCCTGAATGCACGGCCGGCAGAGCTGTGGGTCAGAAGGAGTAAATGACTTATTCAGAGGGTGCCAAAGGTGGGATTTACACCTGACTCTCCAACCCCAACTGGGAAAACCCTTGTGGCATGAAGTGCACAAGCTGCTGGGTGCAGGCTGAGTGAGGATTGACTGCTGTGCTCTTGACTGGTTTGCAGTTATGCAACCAGAGCATCACATTCCTGTCATTTTTGCATCTCATGCTGGCTCCTGCCTTTGGCTGGCAGGTATTTTCTGGAAGGAGAGGTGATTCCTGCCTTCCCCCTTCCCTCCCTCCCTTCCTCCTCCAGAAGCTGCAGGCGCTGCTCTGCCTCTCCCTGCAGGTGTGGTGACCACGGGTTTTGGTGGTGACCATGAATTTTAGTGGTGACCGTGAGTTATGGTAGTGACCACAGGTTTTGGTGGTGACCATGGGTTTTGGTGGTCACTTGCCCTGTGCAGAGGGTTCTGCACCATGTGTGTTCCTGCTGTTCCTGATCCCAGTTCCTGGACAAAACCTAAAGAGGCTGCAGAAGCAAAAGGCTCCCATGTTCTGCAAAGGCATCCCAACCAAATCTCCCTCTCCCAGATCAGGGGGTGCTCCTTCCCACCCCAAATCCTCCAGGTGCTTCCCTGCCACACTAATCCCTCTCCCAGTGATGATTTTATCATCTCCAGATCTTGCTGCAGTATTCCACAGTTGTTAATGTATTTAATGTATTTAATGCTGCTCTTCCCGCTGCTCCAAGCATCACAGAGACAAATGAAACAATATCTGGGCAGTGCCCCTTCTGCAGGCAGGGATTCCTGGGAGAGGGACAATGTTTGCATTGAGCAGCAGCTCCTCATTGCTGTCTGCTCCTGGAGAGAGGAGCTGATCCTGCTCTTGAAGTGGTTTGGGCTGGAACAGAACACGCCTGTGCGGAGAACAGCACAGGGATTTTAGTCACTTCTTGAAATGGGGAAAATTGCCTCATTTTTCAGCATTTGGCCTGAGATCCCACACTTCCTAGCTCTATGTAGGGATTAGTTCATACTTTTTTGGTATTTTTGGCCCGAAATGAACGCTCCCAGCCAGAGGAGAGATAATTCCACTTGTGCTGATCCCCCGGGGCACATGCAGAGCTGCAGAAACAGGAAATAGGAAACGTATTACATACCTTTTCCCCTCAATTTTGTTTTCATAATGCATGGAAAACAGCAGAGCTCTGAATTATTTGAAATTTTAGAGTTATTTAATATTTATTTTTGAGAAACAATCTCCCTTTTCAGCGAGGCCTCGCGGTGTCAGAGCAGCTGTCTGGGCAGCTCCAGCTCCAGCTCCAGCTCCAGCTGGGGTGTGAGAGAGCTGGGGGCTGCGTGGCCCCCCATGGGGGTCCCTGTCCCCAAGCAGCACCACTGTGAGTGTCACATGCCATTCCTGTGCCTGGCAGGAGCAGAGGGCATTCCCCTGGCAGCACTTACAATTTTTGGGTTCTTCCTTGGAGGGATCCATCCATGCAGAGCAGACCTTGTGCCCTGTGGCTTTGTTAACAACCCCAGCTGGGGACAAGGATGGATCCCTCCAAAGAGGAACCCAAAAATTGTGAGTGCTGGGATGCCCACAGGACTGTCTGGGTATTGTGAGCCTTGCCCTCCCATTTAACACATCCTTTTTTCCCCCGTCTGTATTTATTGCACAAGCCCAGTGGATTCCTGCTTCGCATGTGCTACAATGGATATAAAATCAAAATGTCATTTGGAGACCATATAAAAAAAAAAGCAAAGAGCTAAAGAAAAGAATTAATGAAGAACTCATTATGCCAATCTGATGTTTTGGTTTCTAATTTTCTTCTCAAAACCCGGCCTTCCCAGATTTGACAATCCATCTAATTATTGCTTGGCCTTTGGAGCGGTTTAACTGGCACGTGCTGGGACTTGGACAGTTTCTTATTAGCGGTGGGGAAAGTTGGGATTGAAAAAAGCCTTGTGTTGTCTTGGTGTATTTCTGGGTGTCAGAGGCTTCTAAGTGCCTTACGTTTTTCCAATCCATTCTGCATCTCTCTAATTTTCAGGGCTTTCAACACTTTCTGGCGAGCAAAGCCTGTGGATAACCCGAGTAAATGACTTTTTCCATGAATAGAGATTGGCCAGGGAAAGCTGAGTGATAAACAGAATAATCCTTTTTGTGCTTTTCCCAGCTCCAATCTTCTTTGCACACCAAATAAACACTCTCAAGCTGCTTAGAGCAAAATCTCTAATAGGCTGTGGTGGTGCTGAGCAGGGCTTGGCTCTGTGTCAGACCGAGGGACAGGACAGTGGAATAGAGTCCTAAGAATTTTTTGGGAATTAGTTTACATACCCCCAAGCATAGTGTATTTTGGCACTTGGGCTGCATTACAATATAATCCACCAGCACTCAAAATAGCCTCAAAAATGGCTTTTTTGCTCGTTTCTTTGGCTTTTCCCAGAGCCCTGTGTGAGGACAGAGAGCTCAGTGTAGGGGACCTGGGACCTGCTTGGGTTTGGTGTCTGTGAGTGCCATGTCCCCACCTGGGTCTGGCCCTGGGACACTGCTGTCACCTGCCAGCCCTTGGGGACCTGCTGCAGCCTGGCTCTGGGACACAGGGAGTGTTGAATGGAGTCACACCCTTGTGTCCTCATGGCCTTGGAAGCTCCATCTCCCTCTTTGTCAGCTTTGGGAATGGAAATTATTTGCTGTGTGAGGGTGTTTTTTTCCCCAAGTGGATAATTGTAAACCCGTTGAGTTGGCATGGGGATGTCCAAGGGGTGCAGAGCTGGGTTCAGGATGTTTTAACTAATGATTTGACACTGTTATTGAAGAAACTGAACCAGTTTTATTTAAAGACCTCCAGACATCTCCTTGGAGAGCAGAGGATTGAGGCTGCTGCCTGCAGGAGCAGCGCAGAGAGATCCTGTCCATGCTCCTCAAATCCAGGGTTTCCATCCTGCAACTTCTGCCTCTGCAAGTCCAGTAAAACTCTGCATTTCAAAGAGCCCCAGGTCCTTGGCCTGCAGGAATCCTCTCTTTATTGGTGTATTAAGGGCAGCTTTGTAGAAATAACTTGTATAAAACCAGAGCATTTCTCATTCTCCCAGGTGGGAAATGAACAAGCGGGGTAATGTTTGCCTGAAGCCCAGGCCAGCCCCAGAACAGGTGGTGGCTGTTATTGTCAAGTAAGAAAATGATTTTGTAAGTAATTAGTTAAACTGCTCAGCCTACATCTCTCCAAAGAAATATCCCTTTAATTCATGGAGCACATGGACTGAGATGCATCTGCTCACTGTGTGGTGATGTGGGGCACAGCCAGGTAAATCTGCTCCAAAACAGCCTCTGTGAACTGTGGCTGCAACTGAACTGTCCACAAAACTGCTGTGTTTGGCCAAAAATATATACATCCTTTGTTTCTGGCAGATAATTCAGAAAAAAAAAATTTTTGCTAATATTCCTTTGCAAAGAGTTCAGACTGACATGAATAGTAACAATAAAATTAAAAAACAACATAAATAGTAACAACAAATTAAAAAAAAAATTCCCATCTTGCTCAGAAGTGCCTGAATGAACCCAAACCTGACGGAGTGTGTTTGTTCCCCAGCTCCTCGGCAGGGAAGCACAGGCAGGAAGCCTGGGGAAATGTTTTTAAAGTGTTTACAGTGGCAGTGAGATGCACTTTTCACCAGCTCTCTGTGCCCAGCCTGCCCAGGCTGGGGGTCCTGTCAGAGGGACAGAGGGACAGGGGGGTCTCTGCCACCACCATTGCTGACCTGGAGCGTGGTGGAAGAGCACAGTGGCTGTGCAGGGTGACCCTGTGTCCCTGCTCCTCTTTGGGGCAGTGTGTCTCAGAGATTTGGCACAGCTGCTTTAATTCCAAAATTAAAGAGTTGTAGATGAGAGCCACCACTGACACCTCCTGTGCTCCCAGTGCCACCTGCCCTGCTGGGCATCAAGGACTGGGCACCCCAGCTGTGCTGGGAGGTCAGCTCTCCTCCCACAGAGCCAGCCCAGCACACCTCTCCAACCCATGGCAGAAGGCAAAATGCTTGCCTGCTTCCCATGTCCTCATTTCCCTCCGCTTTGGGCACCTTCAGCAGTAAAATGGAACAGCAGTGCAAATCTGCATTCTGTCAGAAGGGCTTGAGTCCTTAACTGGAGCTCTTCTGGTCTCCTGACTGAGGCCAGATCCCTCATGGCTCACATGGGAACACCAGGAAATTCATGGTTGATTAGATGGAACCAGGCTTTGGCCCTATTTAGGCTGGAGTGGCCCATCCTTCACTGGAGGAGTCGTGCCCTGTCTCTGGCTCGCTCCTGCTCCTGCGCAGCCCTGCCCTGTCTGCCCTGGTTCTTCTGTTAACGGGAAGATCCTTTCCCTGGCTCTGCACCAGGGGCAGCCCCACCATGGGATCAGGCTTGTGCCAAACCAGGCAATAGGAGATGCTGATGGGGGAGCAGGGGAATCCTTGGCTCTTTCCGTGGTCTCCATGGTTCTCTGTGTCCAGGCTCGGTTTTGGCAGCTGCTGCTTTGCCTTCCTGGGGTCAGCAGGTGGGAAACCAGCAGGCTCCTGCTCTGCTCCCACCTGTCCTCTGCCTTTCAGCCCTTCCTGCTCACTCTGAAGGCCTGGAGAGCCTTGCCCAGCCCCTGTGTGCTGGCAGGGGAGTTCAGAGGTCTGGCAAGGATTGCAGACGTGCAGCCCCTTTCCGTATGGTCCCCTCACAGCCAGAGTGGCTGCCCTGCGTCACCGAGCCTGGCTGCTGGCCCTGGAGCAGTGTGGCTTCACCCTGCAGCCCCTTGGTGGCATTTGGAGACAATGATGCTGCAGCCTCCAGGTGAGTGATTGTGATCGTGGTCACAGGGAACTGAGGATGAAGGAAGAGATGAGGATCTGACTCCATGTTTCAGAAGGCTTGATTTATTATTTTATTATATATATTACATTAAAACTATACTAAAGGCATAGAAGAAATGATTTCATCAGAAGGCTAGCTAAGAATAGAAAAAGAAAGAATGATAACAAAGGTTTGTGGCTTGGACTCTCTGTCTGAGCCAGCTGTGATTGGCCATTAACTAGAAACAACCAACATGGGCCAATGAAAGATTCACCTGTTGCATTCCACAGCAGCAGATAATCAATGTTTACATTTTGTTCCTGAGGCCTCTCAGCTTCTTAGGAGGAAAAATCCTAAGGAAAGGATTTTTCATAAAAGATGTCTGTGACAAGTGATGGAGAGGGCAGAGGCTGACTCAGCCCCTGGTGCTGCCTGGACATCCAGGAGTGCAGAGAAGCCCAACTTGGTGAGTGTGGGACCCTGTCCCTGCAGATCAATGCAGCCTTTCTTCTGGGAGCGCTTTCCTGCAGCCTTCCAGCATAACCTGTCACTCGCTGGGTTCAGCCCACGCTGGGAGGTTCATACCCAGCCCCTGCTGAGGTTCTGTGCCAAGCAGGGAGGGAGGGAGGAGGTGAATGTGGTCTGTGCTGCCACGGAACCCAGGGAGCGCTGCGCTCAGGGCTGTCCCCAGTTCTCCATTCCTGCAAGAAACAGTGTCTGGCTGCATTGTGCCTGGAGCCTGCTAATTAGCTGTAAGTGATATAATGCGACTGGGATTTCAGCTCAAGCGTGAATGACCTATTCCCTGCTCGCCCTGGCGCTTGGCATGAGCGTTGCTCACGGACAAAGCGTGCTGGGAGGCATCCCCTGCCCTGAGCCTCACAGCCCGGCCCGCTGGCACCCAGCCTGACCTCACAAGTTCTTCTGTGCTCTGTCCCTTGTTCCTGTGGCCCTGGTACTGTGAGCACAGAGCATGAGATCCCTGTTGGCCCCACAGCTCTGGAGTGACGGGTCAGGATGAGGCATTGGGATTATACCGAATTTCTGTGCGGCTTCAAAAGGGAAAATTGGTTCCAGTGGGAATGTGCTGAAGAGATGGGGCAAAGAACCTCTATACCTTATTTTTGGGGAAGGCTGTGGTGAGGTCACAGCTGGTGTTCCAGGTCTGGGGTTGGTGGAGGGGCTGCTGTAGGTCCAGCTCTGTCCCACCTGACTGCATGGGCAGCTGAGGCCAGGGGACATCCACCTTCAGCAGGAGAGGGGTGTTTGAGATCCTCATGGCAGATAAGCTCCACAGAGAGCTGGTGGTGCCTTGAGCTCTCTGTTTTCCCCAGATTACCATGAATCTACCCCAAATTCAAGCTGTGTTTGCCAAGGATACCCAAGGTGTGTCCCTGGGGCTGGATGAGCACACATGGCTGTGAGGGTCTGTGTGTGTGACCCTCTGAAAAACAGGACAAAAATTCATCTGCAAAAATACACCTGGCAAACTCCAGCACCTAAAATTAGAAGTGCAATTTGATATCTGAGTGCCAGCAGCAGATGAACAACAGGTCACAGACAAATGTAAATTGCCACATGATTAACATTGGATGAACTTTTAAAATCTGGATGCCAACAGATGCACGATAAAATTTTCCTACAAAATAAACATAAAGGGGTTGCTCTGGTGCTAGTCCTCAGTTTCTGCTGCATGTTACAAAGGCAAAGCTAATTGTGGGTAAAAATATCAAGCAGTAAATCCTCTTACCAGCAAAGGTGCAGTTTCCAAACCTGCCACTGCTCAGGGTGATCCTTCCCAAAGCCAGATATTCACAGTGTGTTAATCTGCTTGGCCAGAATTTCCTACTGCAGAAATGATATTGAGTAAGTAAAGGATAAACACAAGAGCACAGGAAGATGAAATTGAAGGATATTAGTGGGTTCTGTGCTGTCACAGGGCATTTTGGGAAGGTGTTTGCTCCAGCACGTGCCCCACAGACTCACATGGCTGTCAGAGTGCCAGCCTGGAGCACGCTGCCTGGCTTTCAAGAGGAGCCAGCCCTCTTTGATGATGCAGAAATCATTTTACTTATTGAAGCAGTGAATGTTAATGATTATTAATTGGAAAAGGCTCTCCAGGGGCTATGTGTGTGTGGGACTAGTGAGTGCTTTGCAATTCCAGCATGAAATGAGTTACTCCACAGCATTAAAATGAGCAGAGCTCTCCCCAGCATCCCCAGCAAGTAATTGAATTGTTACTGCGTGGCACCAGCCTTTCCTCCTCACTCTGCACTGACACCAGGAGCTGAGCCCCTTCGCAGTGGGCATTCAACCTGAATTCAACCCAAAATCCAGATGGAGAGATATGTTTCCAGCTTCTTTCTGAAGCAGTTGCAGATTTACCCTGTGTGCCCTGGAGCCCCAGAGCTGCTTTGCCTCCGGAGGGTTTGTGCAGGGGTCACAGTCACACCAGGGCTAGTGGGGACCAGTGACCCCAAGGGGAGCTGGAAGGACTTGGTTTGAATGCAGAGAGAACTATGAGGAGCCAAAGTGGTGCCAGGGATGAGGACAGAAGTGGCTGCAGCAGCTGCTGATGAGAATAGCTCAGTTTGCCCAGAGGAACACAGTTTTTGGGGGCCTGTGCTCTGCAGGGTGTGCAGAATCCCCTGCCCAGCAGCAGGCTGAGTGCAGAGCAGTGGATCTGAGCTCCAGGTACATGCTGCACGTGGGAAGTGATGTGGGATCAGCTGAAGGTGTGGGACTTGGGGAAAACTTGTCTTACAACAGAAATGGCCTCTTCAAGGCATCCCTCTGTGCTCTGTGCAAGGGAAGGTGGAAGCAGGATCGATAAACCAGTGGTGACTTTTAAATTGTGGGAAGAGGTCGAAGCCAGAGGGACAACCTCTGATGCTCATCATGTGGAGGGGCTTGTGCTCCTGCTGGAAAAGTGGCTGCTGCCACCTCCCTGCCTGCTGATGGAGTGACCTGGGGAGCTCCCCAGCCCACGTGCTGTAAACACAGCCCTGATTTTCTCGGAAAAGGAGAAAAGTTGAGAACTGGAGAATGAAATGCCTGATGAAGGGCACGGGCTGGGTCCATGGTCCTGCCGCCCGTCATGCCAATGATGTATTGCAATAACACATCAAGGGCTGGTGGCACTTGGTGACTTATGGCTGCAATCTGTCACCAGGTCAGCGCTGCTGACACCCTGCATCAGCAGAGCTCTGGGAAGCACCAGTACAGCAGGACAGGGCAGGGCACAGCAGCTGCCCTCCAGCCACCTGGCTTGGTCAGGACACTGGGGATGGGACAGGGAGGGCAGCAAGGGGATGGGAGTATTTTCTGGGGAACAGCAATATCTGTTGTGAGGGGAAGGCCCTGGGGCAGGGCACACCTCTGCATGGGCCTATATCCCTGCTTCCACTGTCTTCCAGAGGCTGAAGGAGGCATGGCATAGATTGGAGGGGGCAAATCATTCTGGGGTGGTTGGTGCAGGAGCAGCTGAGTCTCCGTCCATCAAGAGACTCCCAGTGCCCAGCACAGCCCCCACTTCCATTATCCACCCTGAAAAACTGACTGGCAGCTGAATGTCAGCGCTGGGACTGAGCCACTGTGGGCTGGGTGGGCTGGCTGCCCTCAGGCCTATGGGACTGGCATGGGGAGGTGGCACAGCTCAGCACAGAGCCCTGAGGTCTCTCTCAGTGGAGGGGCTCCTGCTGGGGTGTGCAGCCTGGAGCAGCACAGCCACAGGCAGGGGCTGTGTGGTCAGGCAGGACCCCTGTGGCTCACAGCCTGCTCCCACATGAAGATTCCAGCAAGGAGTGGTGGGTGCAGCAGCTTGAGCCAGACTTTGTCCCTACCCATGCAGATGGCAGCTCCCTGGGCTCTGCAGGCCGAGAGGCTGTGAGAAAAGAGGCCTTTTGAGAGCTACAGCAATTTTCCCGGTGAATAGGAGTTGCTGTTCCTGTAACACGAGTTGTTCACACACATGCAGTAATGTCCTGTTTGGGGCTTATGTAATGGGATGGAGGGGCTCCAGTGAGGGACAGACCCCGTGGAGAGGCGCTCGCGCCGTCTCGGGCTGGCAGAATGAGCCGGACTTTTCCAGGCCCTGCTGAGATGTTCATTTATAACTCCCACCGTCTGGAGGAAACCTTGCCAATCAAAACACGCCACGGCTTTTCCAACGGGTTAGGAGCACTCCTCTCAAAGAGGGTTTTTGAGGGGGGCCCAGGATATTTGATAGGAGTTAAGCTGTAAAATTAGTTTCAGAGCAGCGGGTTGTCTCCTTCCCAGCACGCTTGGCTGGCGGCTGCGGGAGCATTAACCCCTCACGGCTCTGCTCCCACCCTGCACTGCCAGGACACCGTGTCCATCCTGCACCATGGGGACACCGTGTCCACCCCGCTCCCATGGCCAGGGACAGCTGTGCCTGGGTGGTTGGGCCATGTGGATGGTCATGGTGGTGATGTTCTTCTTGTAGCTCCAAAAACTCCACCCAGGATCTATAGTGGAATGTTCTGCTCCATGCCCCAAGACTTTGCTCTGCAGCAGAGCCCTGCAGGAGCATCTTTAGCTGCAATTCAGGTAAACAATTGTTCTTCTAATTCTTTAGCTGAAGAATGTTCCAGTTCAGGTAAAGGTTGTTCTAGACATGGTGAATGTACAAACTGACATGGCCTCAGGGGAATGGGCTGGCCCCAGACTTCCCCATATGCCTGCATGGAGACAAAAACTGACCCACTCTGAAGCTGCACAACCCTTGCTGGGAGGGCTGTGGAGCAGTGGGTGATGGAAGAGGGAGCATAGCAAATGCCATTTCCATTGTTGGGAAGCATCAGGAACTATTGGTCTTTATCCTCTTTGCACATTCCTCCTGCGGTCCCTCCTGAGCTTGCTCAGCCCCAGAATGAATTTTCCCTTGCAGCTGGCAAAGGCAGGACCTGCAAGGGAGAAGGGGCTGGTTTGGAAGAATCTGAGCACCTGAAACACCTCAGCCTGGCATGGGCACTTGCAAAATCCCAGAGCCTGTCTTGGAGTTTAGTTGTGAAACGAATGATCTCTTTGTTTTCTGCTGAATGATAATGAATCACTAGAAACTTGAAACCATTTTAAGGATGAATAAATGACACCTTCTAAGCTCCATGTTTATCTACTATTCTGCTACCAGAGCAATTTCATAGCAGAGCTATCAATGAATTTAATTTACATAATGGTTTATCATATACTTCAATATTTCAAACACACTTCATTAGGCAGCACCACGAGCAGTTCCACACTCCCTGATAGTTCCTGCAAACTTTGCTGTGAAACACAGCCTCCCCACTATAACTAATGCTTTAAAAAAGGAGGAAAAACCTCCACAAATTCCCTAGAGCTGGGCTCAAGCAGCTTTTCCTGCTCTGCTTGCACAGAAGGGGCTGCCAATGGGTGGGGGACTGGTGTGGGGACAGTGTTGGGGGGGACAGCAGGAGGGGGACAGTGGCGGGTGCACAGCAGTGCGGGGTCTGTGTGCCACAGTCTCCATCGGCATGTGAGGTTCCAGGGACAGGGAGGGTGTCCCCAGCCTGGCACCGGGATCGGCCACTCCGAGGGCAAGGGAGCGGTGCCGCTCTCGGAGGGCACGGGCAGCGTTCGGTGTGAACAGCGGCGTTTCACTGAAGGAAAAAACTAAAAATAGGAATTGCTCCAGCTTCCAGGGGGCCTTACCGAGCAGCTCAGCCATCCTTGGGGGCTGCGTTCCTGCCACCAACACCGGCCGTGGGAGGGAGCGGTGTGTTTTGTGTAAAGTGTCTGCTGCAGGCAGGCGGGAACGTGCGGTCCATGCAGCGCTGGCTGCCCAAGGCACTCATCTCATTCCTGCTGCTCCCACCCTATTCCTACTGTCCCCATCCCACTCCGGCTGTCCCCATCCTATTCCTGCTGCCCCCATCCCGCTTCTGCTGTCCTCATCCCGCTCCTGCTGTTCCTATTCCGTTCCTGTTGCCTCCATCCCATTCCTGCTGCCCCTACCCTATTCCTGCTGCCTCCACTCTATTCCTGTTGCTCCTATCCCGTTCCTGCTGCCCCCATCCTATTCCTGTTGTCCCCCTCCTGTTCCCGCTGCCCCTACCCTATTCCTGTTCCTCCCATCCCACGCCTGCTGCCCCCATCCCATTTCTGCTGCCCTCACCCTATTCCTGCTGTCTCCATCCCGTTCCTACTGTCTCCGTCCTATTCCTACTGCTCCTGTCCCGTTCCTGCTGCTCCTCTCCTGTTCCTGCTGTCCCTATCCCTCTCCTGCCACCTCCATCCCGCCGGTGCCTGGCACGGGTGAGCCCCAGCTATCGGCAGTGCCTGGCACGGGTGAGCCCCAGCTATGGGCAGTGCTGGCACGGGTGAGCCCCAGGTATGGGCAGTGCCTGTAACGGGTGAGCCCCAGCTATTGGCACTGCCTGGCACTGTGCTGCCTTTCCCCTGTGAGCGTGTGCAGCACGTGTGTCACATTTCCGATAGCATCCCCTTACATAATTTACAGCAAGGATAACATAAAGGTTATTTTAAAAAATAAAACAACCTCCTTTACATTTATTAAATTTGCTGGAGCATCCCATATGCACCTCTGCAAACTCCAGGATTACCCACAGGGGTCTGATCTGCATGTCACATTAGGCAGATGGAATATTTTATTTATTCCACCTAGGTTGTAATGGAGAATTTAAACCATTTGCTGCAACACGTTTGTGTTCCAGGAAACGGTATTGGATGCTGCTGAGTGCCCTGACACTCTTGTGGACCTTAAACATATGAGATTTTTGGGAACGTGCAGCTCAGAGCAGCTACTCCTTGGTAAACATTTTTGCAGCAACATAAAGCAGTTCTAGTGCTGCCAAATATATTTATTTTTTACTCCAGCCCCTATTCTTTGTTAAAAATAGGGTTTTACTTAGAAGAAAATTTGGGGTTTGGTGTATTAAGTTTTGCATTTAACTGTATTTCACACTTTTGACCATTAAAGCCATTGCAAGGGATGGACATGAGGAAACTTTAACCATTGAGCAGTGTCTTCTTGCCTTTTCGTAGCCTGTCTGTGAAGTGTATTAAAGATTCAGCTGTGCTCTGATAAGAATCATGAAGGATGTATATGTTTGCATTGTTTTTGGCAAGAAACATCCAAATGATCTGTATTTATTATATAAAATTGATTTTTTTGGCATGCATGCTATTTTTCATGGATTTTGGCCTCGTACCAACACAAACAGGGTGATCTTGAGCAAAGCCATGCATTTCTAAGGCTCTGTTTGGAGAATTTTTAAAAGAATCCGGGGTCATGGATTTGTCTGTGAATTTGCTCTCCCTGCAATAGCAGCAGTGGTGGAAAACCACATCTCCAGCATGGCTGCAAGGTGTCAGTTGCTGTTCAGATTTCATTAAGGTTTGCAGCTGATCTTTGCAAGGGGAGCTCTGGGAGCTCAGGCTGGCGAGGACTGGAGGGGGCAGGGGCTGTGGGGGGCTCAGACAGGGACAGGAGCCACTCACCAGTGCCAATACAGAATCACAGAATTGGTTCTGTACTGGCACTGGTTAATTCTGAGTTGATGGCACAGACTTGATTCTGTTTGTTTGAGAGGACCTTAAAGCCCATCCAGCTCCAACCCCTTGCCATGAACTTCAACACCTTCCACTATCCCAGGATGCTCCAAACCCTGTCCAACCTGGCCTTGAACACTTCCAGGGATGGGGAAGCCATCACCTCATGTCCCAGCTTCTGCTGCCAAGAGATTCCTCTTCTCTAGAGAGGGATGAATTGCTCTGCCAGAGCTATGTCCTCCAGGTACCTGCCCAAGCTGAGGGTTTCTACACTAAGAGCATTGTGGTGGCTCAGGGAGGTGTCAGAGGAAGGCATGAGAAGGAACCTGGCTGGAAAATCCTTTAAACTCCTCTCTGAATTGCAGAGATATCAACACCACAGGCTGCAGGCCAGGACCTGTGGAGCCATTCTGGAAAGGACAGAGTGATGTCCCCTGTGCCACCAGTGCTGCTGAGTTCAGTGTCAGCTGTCCATGCAGAGGTTGGGGATTTGCTGGCACCAACAGCACTGGGGGTCAGACCTGGCTGGACCTGCCAGAGCTGGGTGTCAGGAGGACCTGGTGAGAGCTTGGGGTCTGAGCAGCTTAAATCTGTGCTTCAAAGGAGAGCAAATGCCCGTCCATGGCAGGGCGTGGTTTGAGCGTGGGACAGAGCATGTCACCTGCAGTGTGGGGACCCTGGTTTGTCACTGGGGAGCTGCCCCAGCTGTCCCTCCCCTCCCCTCAGCCATTCATCCCCTGGAGCAGGACCAGCTCTGAGCCTGTGGCAGTTTCTGCTCGCAGAGACACCAGGCTGAGCCCGCAGCCACTTCCCCTGCAGATGATGGCTATTTCGGTTCCACAGGTGGTGTTCATATATTCCTCTTCAGCCTCCACTTCCTTGCACAGCCAAGTGCAATGTAAATAACTCAGTTGTTGTTTAAAAGGGAAGGAGGACTTGAACAGGCAGAAAAACCCCAGGCTGATATTTCAGCCACAGCATCGAGCACAGACATCTCATACTCCTCTGCTAAAGCCACTGCATTCTGCCAGATCCAGAAAGGTGCTGAGGACATGAGGATTGTCAATGGGGAAATCCCCATGGCTTTTAATGTCTGGAAAGACACTGCAGGTACTTGAGGATGCTGTCCCACACGGGTCTGCCCCCAAAACCAGAGTGCTTCAGCCCAGCAGGGTGGGGATGATGGGGCAGACAGGTCAGGGCATGGATGGCATCATCAGGGTGCTGCTGTGGGGCCTGCTGGCATTTGGAGGCTTATTCACAGCTTCTCCACAGCTTCTCTCTCTCTTCTTTTGTGCTGGGTGCTAAATGAGCAGCAGTGCCTCATAATGCCCTGTCCCTGCCCTGCTCCTTCTCACTCAAACCCCAGGATCAGGGTCTGATCTATTTTGATAGAAACTAATTAGGGGGAAATCCCAGATCAGGAGGGGATTTGGGTGGTAGGGACCAGCTCACTCCTCTGGATAGGACAGTGAGGGGGTCCCTGCTGGTGTCTGGTCCAGGGGCTTGGCAGCATCACCCCCAGCTCTGCTCCCTCACAACAGAACCCTTGAGCTCCAGGCATGTCAATATTAACCTTTTTGAATGACTTCTCTCTGTGTTTTTCTCTTGTTTTTTGAGGAAAACCAGAGTGAGGCAGTGCACAGATCACTCAGACTTGAAGGATGTGCTTATGCATGGAGGTGATCAGAAAAGGGAATGTGGAACTCTGGAAGTTGACTCCTACCACCCACATACCAGAATTATGATTAAAATACTGTGACCCTTTGTGTGAAGATGTTCAGTGGGAACAACAACAACAAAGAGAAGTGTTGGTTAAAAACTTGACACACTTTTTCTCTGAGCCTTGCTTTGAACCATCCACCCTTTGGGATTTTCTCAGTAAGAGTAAGGGACACACTTTGGATGGAAATGGTAACCTGACTGCAGGGAGAATCCAGGGGCTCTTTGGTAAGGTGCTGTACAGAAGGGTGGAGGCCACGCAGCCTCAGCTTATTTCTAAACATTCCTCAGAGAAAGGCCTTCTCTTGCAATTAATGATGATAAAAATATAGCTTGTATGTCTTGAAAAACTCTGTTGAACCTGGAAAACAGCCCTCCCAGAGACTCTGAGCTCTTGCCTTTCAGAACATTGTTTGTGGAGATAAAAATATTTCTGCCACACTTGTCACAAGTATTTGAAAAACATATTAATCATTTAAACAAATATTAGCTCCGAAAGCCTATAAATACATTCACTGGGAGGAATATACCCTTTGTTGTAATATTACAATGAAAAATATGCTAATATAGTTGCCTAATTGCTCATGTTTGAATAACCTCTTTTGTGACAATAAATGTTTGTGGCAGCATCATTCAAACACGAAATGGAGAATCTGGTGCCAGCGCGGATTACGTGTGCTGCTGCCACAGCTCCTGATGTGAGAAGAAAAGTGTCTCTTCCTTCCCCCCGTGTCTGGGAGCTGCTGTGGCTGGAGAGCAGACGTCACGGTGGAGATCAGCAGCCTGGCATCATGCCCAGGCCCAGCAGCCCAGCACGGGCAGGGATGCAGCACCAGCTGCTGCTCCTGGCTCCTGGCACGTGGGTGAGGCGGTCAGAGCCCTCTGGGTGAGCAGTGCAGATCCAGAACCAGTGCTGACAGCTGGGAAGATCCAAAACTTTGCCATGTTTGGCTGCAGAACAGGCTCAATGTGAGTGCAGGGCAGGGGCTGCTCGCTGCCAGCCTGGCACTGCCCGGGGCTGAGCTGCTGTGCCAGCCTCACCTCACTGTGGCCACCCGGCAAACCTCCCACCAGGAAGAACCTGGTGTTGGTTTTCTGCTTCCCTTTCCTTCATTTCTGCCTGCATTTGCAGCAGGCTGTTGGATTTACAGAGGACGCTCTGGAGGGTGACACAGGGATAAAGCCTGAGTGAGACCTGGCTTCTGGGGGCCTGCCCTGAAGCAAAGTGCAGGTGTCTCTGAGCACAGCCTGTTTAAGCAGCTTCTCAGCTGTAGTTTCTGCTTTTGGGGTTCTCAGTGACACCATTCCTCCCTCTCCTTGTTGGTCCTGTTGGCCTCACTGGCACATCGCTGGCTGCTGAGCCAATGAACCCCTCTGCACTGACTCCTGGGCACTGGGCAGAGGCACTGGGGGCCTTTGTGTACAAATTCAGTGATTCTATTTACCCCTTTTAGCCTGACTGCACGTTCAGAGTTTAAATAGCAACAACAGAAGGGAGAATATTCACAGACTCTGTGTGTCACAGACTCACTTTCCAGAACCCCTCCTGCCCTTTCCCAGGGGATGCCCTGAACTGGGAGCCAACCCTGCAGTGCCATGTGGCACATCCTGGCCGTGCTGGCACAGTGGGAGCAGTGCCAGCTCCTCGAGCACCCTTTATGCTCCTGATTCTCATGAAGATAGAGATCTGGGTTCTCTGGTTACAGCTGGATCTGGCTCTGAGCTGTTTGTCACATCCTCTGGCTCCATGGCATGACTGAGGCTGGTTTTGGTGTCTGGCACTGGTGGAAATCCCCATGCACAGACAAAAGTGGGGAGGTTATTGTAGTTTGGCAGGAGCTGATGTCCGCAGCAGCATTTCTCAAAATGGAATTGGCTCTCAGAAAGAGAGATATGGCTCAGTAAGGAGTCATCTCCCTGTACATTATCCACTGTTCCTGGTCTGAGGATGAAGGGAGGTCTCTCTCCTACCCCTCCTCTGCCTTCAGCAGCAGAGAGAACGAGGAAGACTTAAACACAACAGTAATGAAGGAAAATATCGTAAAGTCCTCTTGAAATTCCCATCAAACTCAATTAGCAGGGCAATGATACACCTAAACAACTGCAATGGGTTCACTTTTTATGCTTTGCTGGAGAGCTTCCAAGTTGATAATTAAATTGCACTGGGCTGCAAGATAAGTGGCTGCGAGTGTGTCTGTGCAGCAGCTTTGGAGGTGGATGGCCCATGGCAGGGACAGGAGCTCCATGGGACCAAACCTCACCCTGTGCTCTCTGCCAGGTGGAAAAATGCTTTCTGAAGGGCTGGGATGGGCATTGGGCAGCCCCTGGGTAGGGGCTGCAGGAACCTCTGAGAGATGGGAACCTACAGGAGCACAGCTGAAACAAACACACAACCACCAGTAACAGGGGTGAGATAAATGTGGTGAGGTTGGGAGGGTTCATTAGGGCTGAGCCTGCCTGGGTGAGCAGGCAGAGCTGTGCTCACCATGAGCCAAGGGCTGGGGAAGGCTCCTGCTCCCCTCCCCGTGTGCTCGTGGTGGACTGGATGAGCAGGATGATGCTTTTTGTAACAAACACTTTGCTTTCCAAAAAATGTACTTCTGGGATGAGTGACAAAATTTGTTAATGTGGATTTAATCTGGTGACTAGCAGGACAAAATGAAAAGTGAAAGGGGTATTTTTGGCAAAACAAAGGCTTGGTTTCAGCTTTGTCAAGATGAAGCATTTGAGCCTTCTGTTCTGGAAAGATGCTCCGTTCTGAGATAAAATTCAGTTTGATCAACAAAAGGAAAGGAGTGGGAAGGAAAGGCAGTGTCCAGACCTCATGAAGCAGGTAAAATCCCCGAGTGCTGGTCAGGAGGCTGTGACTGGGACAGTCACAGCATCTGCCTCAGTGCAGAGGCCCAGATGTTTAAAAATAAATAGCCTGAGGTACAAAGAGGTGGCTGTCAGGGGGCTGCAGCTGGGCTGCCTCCCTCTGCCAGTCTCCACCTGTATCAAGGGTGATGCTCAGAGGCAGAGACCCCCTGTCAGCAGCTGAGGATGGAGAGGAGCAGAGCTGGTGTGGGTGGGGGGGGATGAGAGGGCACTCCACAGGTGTGAGCTCACCCTGGAGGTGTCCAGACCTGGCCAGGTCCCTCTCGTTCCTCTGAAGCATTCCTCTCTGCTGGCACTGCAGCCAGGCTCCTGCATCCAGCACCTTCCCACTGTTCTCCTTTGTGCCCCCTTCTCACTGCTCTTCAAGGCCCCATCTGCTATTCTCCTGCTAATCCTGCTCCCCCTGCTTGCTCCCTTCTCCTTTGACTCTGAGACCCGAGAGTTCAGCTCAGCATGGTGAACGTTGTCTGAGTGTGGCGTCTCATCTTGCACATTTGGGTAAGTCAGCCGTGGAATTATCCTATAATGTGGAAATCATACAATTTCTCTCTGATCTTCCCTGAGCTGAGCATTTCATCTCACTTCTACCAAATGCAGCATGACTAAATAGGCAAGAAAGGGATTTGAGCCCTTTTGTTACTTAAAATGTGAATTAGATGTTCCTGAGGGAAGTTTGTGCTGCATTTGCGAGTTAAAAATGCATCAATTATCTGTACATGGACCCCTTCCTGAGCGATGGAGGAGCAGAGCTGGTGCCTTCAGAGGACCCACCACCCACAGAGGCTCCTGCTTGCAGGTGGCATCGTGTATCCGAGGTGAAATGCATTCTCCTGCTCAAAGGAGGGCGGGCTTTGAAGTCAGGTCTGACTTCTAAGGTCGAGCAGGTTGTCCTGGGCCTTTTTTCCAGGTGAGTTGTCAATATTTTCAGGGATGGGGAACCCACAGCTTTTGCTTCAGCACCAAATAACTCTCACTGTGAAGGACTGCTACATTCAACTGGAATTCTGCTTTTCATGCAAACTGCACTCACAGAGAAGAAGTTGATGTTTTGAGGAGAAATGTTGTCCCATAGAAAAAATAGGACAGGCTTCCCCTGCCTGGGGGCTGTGCTGTGTCTCTCTGACACCCCCATCCCACCCTGTGGGAGCTCCCATGGGTGTCCAGTGCTGCTGCTGCTGCACAAACAGAATAATTTCCCATTTCCTGGGCTGGCTCCATGTGCTGAACATCCCTGGATTTGGTTTGGGGCAGGAGCCTTCACACCCGAGGTTTCACCTCGCAGCCATGTTCTGTTGGCTGGATGAGTGTGTGAGAATGTGCAGCTGCAGGCTGTTTGTGGGATGTGCTCCTGCTCTGGATCTTCTTTTGGGACTTGGAGTTAATTAAGGAGTTGGAAGGAGCACTGGGTAATTTAGAGGACAGTCCACAGGGTTTGAGCAGCAGCTCAAAGCAGGGCATGAGAAGGAACAATCAATGGCATTGGAATGTAAGCCAAGGGACTGTTCTCTAGGTAACAAATAAAAGCTCAGGAATTTGGGCCCCTTTTAACCTAACTATCCTTTATTTTTGTGCAAAATATGCAAGTTCTTCAATGTGAAAGTTTTTGGATCCTCTGAGTTGCAGAAGCAATGTCAAAGCCCTGAGTCTAAGGTGGTTTGGGTTGACGTCTTATGCATTTTCTCCCAGGATTACAGTCAACCCTCCAGGCTGCCAGTGCTGCTGAAGAGAAAGGGTGACCTGTGCTGGTGTTTGCAGGACAGAATCAGGGGCATTTACCCCAGAATGATCCCTGCCATTAGCACAGTGTTTTACATTCCATGCATAATCCAAAACACAGACTGTCCCAGCAGCATTGCTGTGGCACTGAGGTGCAGAGCTGTGGTGGTTCTGCATATGATGGGAATTTGCATCTTGGATGCATAATTACAGGGCAGTGATCTCCTCACAGGCAACACTGGTCACTCCTTAAATTACACAGGGCACAAATACCAAGGTGCCAATAATTATTTCCAGTGAAGCCACATCTGCTTTTCCTGGGAGCCAAGGCTGCAGTGCTGCTGGAGCAGAGCAGGAATGTCTTGGGTGTCAGGGAGAAGCACCCAAAGTGTCCCCAGCAGTGCTGAACATTTCCTCAGGCACAAACCCATT
Organism: Zonotrichia albicollis; assembly: GCF_047830755.1. Classification (NCBI taxonomy): domain Eukaryota; kingdom Metazoa; phylum Chordata; class Aves; order Passeriformes; family Passerellidae; genus Zonotrichia; species Zonotrichia albicollis. Next base: position 5,123,003 of record NC_133836.1, on the reverse strand, counting down.
TTTCACACCAGCACTGTAGCCCCTCGTGCCTCCTTCTCCAAGTGTCACATCTTGTTTGTGCTCAAGCCTCTGGTGGCAACATCCCTCTGGATAAATATTGTCTGACTGACCTCTTGCTTGTGAATACTTTGCCCTTAATGCTGTACTTGAATTTTCCCTTATCTGTTTTAAGGCTCTTAATCTTTGATGCTGAAAATCTGTGTCCCTTCCTGTTTTGGGTCAGTCCCCTGCTACTCTGCTTCTTCTGGGCTGTTCCTGTGTGAGACCCCCAGGAACCACTGCCTGGAGAAATCCTGGCTGCAGCATCTTTTGGGGAATGGGATCTTTTTCCAAAGCCCTCTGTGATGAGCAGCCAGATGTTCAAAGATGTGGGAACTGTGAACAGGACTTGCAGCTGCCAAGAGAGAGGGGTTGGATGCTGCACCTTCAGCCTGGTGGGAGAGGGAGGCAGGCAGGCTCTGCAGTGAGCTCAGCTCATCCTGCAGTGAGGCTCACCTGAGTGTGGCCACTCAAAAATCCCTCCAAAATGCAAGCAGCAGCCTGCCCAGCCTTTTCCTGGGCATTTCCCCCACTCTTTTGGTTTGGTCTGTCTGTGCTGAAGTTCCCCAGTGAGGTGGTGCTGCTCAGGGGCTTGGTGTTGTCTCTGTTAGCACATCCTGGGGTTCCAGCTGTGCTGGAGGATGCTGGTGTTGGAGCCCATCTCCATCCCACAGCTGGGTTACGGGGACATGGATGTCACCTCCCCTGAGGGAGAGCTGGGATCCCAGCTGCCTGCCAGGCGTGGATCCAGGTGCTGGGGGAAGCAGGAGGTTTCTCCAGAGCTCCACAGCAAAGGCTGCAGAGCCTTCCTGCCCGCCCAGCTGTGAGGCTCTGCAGCCACTGGGAAGGATCCCAGCTGCTGGAAGTGACAATTTGACTAAGCAAGCTGAATAGGGAGCTCTTCCCAGTTCCAAACACTCTTTCTTGAGATGAAAAAGGTTAAAGAAACGCAGCTGCTTTCTGAGTTCAGCTGAGCTGGAGGGTGGGATAAAGGTTCCCTGGAATGGGAGGGAATTAGCAACATTTTGTCTGCCTTTCTGGAAAAATGCTCTGGCAGTGTTATCTCTAAACAAACACCATTGGTGTGGGGAACAAGCATTGTATCTTCAGCTCTCTCGGTGCCCTGGGCTTTTGGCACACACCACATACAGAGGGTGATGGCCCAGCAGAATTCCGGGTTCAGTTCCTGGAATCACTGGCTATGACAAGATGTGAGTTTTCTTTAAAAGGAAATGGTTTTTGAGAGCTCAGCTCCCAGATTCTCCTGAGGAGACCCAGTCCTGATCTCCTGAAGTGGCTGCACACAGGGAAGCCCCAACTGCTTGCAATGGTGAAGCACAGAACGAGTTGCAGACTGGAAATTTAAACCAACATTGATTTTTGTTGTGTCCCTTTAAACCTGATCTAGATAGAGTTGCACAGGGAACTCCTGGGACAGAATTGCTACCACCTAATTGATTTTGATTTTATTTTCACTGCAGCAGTGTAATTATGAAAGCCAGCCGTAATTATTGAAACACAACTAGAAGTATTTCATTATTAAAATACCCCTATGACTTATTATTAATTCATTAAATAAATTTGGATTATATCCCTCAATAATTAATGCACTGAAGTTTATTCTGTGAACTCTTCCTTTTACTCATAATGTGTCAGCTGTTGGTATTAAAGGGAAAAAATTCCCACCGAAGTATCAGAAAAAAACAGACAACTCATTATAAAGGGAAGTGGGACCAGGGGGCTTTGGTCTGGTTTGAAAGGGTCTCGTGGGAAACTGGAGCTGGGCTGAGTCTGTGCAGCTCAGCATTTGTTTGGGAAACATTTCTGCAGATCCTGAAGTGCTGCTCAGACCTTGTCTGCACATTGAGAGTGGATGTTGCCTCAGGTGCTGCAAGGGGAGGGGGCTTGGTGCCTTCTGGGGAGGGGGACAAACAGAGAGGGAACTGTTTTCCTGGAACAGGGAGAATTTGAGCCACTGCTGCAGGGTTGGGTCTTGTGGTTTTCCCTCCTGCATCCCCTGCTTGGGTGACAGCGTGAGCAAGGTCAGGCCCCTGCTTTGGTTTGGCTTTCAGGGAACGGAGGTCTTTTTCTCTATTTCAGAGGCTTGTCCCAAGCATGCTGGGGCTGTCCTGGAGGCAGGACATGTGGGTGTCCATCCCAGCTCTATGCACACTTCTCACCCCCAATCTCTCTGGCAGCACCAGAATTCTCCAGAGGGGATTCTCTCCCTCCAGCTGCAGGATCCACACACAGTTCCCAGTTGCAGTCCTGGATCTAGGCAGATGTGCCTGGATGGAGCAAACCCAGGGATTCAGGGATTTACTTGGCTTTGATGGGGCTCCTCTGCCCAGGGAGCACTGGGATCCCTCAGCAGAGCACATCTGTAATGGCACTGCTCCCCAGCTGTGCTCCCAGGAAGGCTTCACTGGTGATGCTGGCACAGGATGAGCCTGAAAGACTCAGCTTTCCCACTCAGCACATCTGTGTTTCACACATTGCATTGGATGGGTGTTTATAGGGAAAAACAGACAAAAACATTGACTGAAGAAGAAATGTATTGATTCATAATCTGCACTTGTGCTGCAGAGCTTGAGTCAAGATGGGGAGAGAAAATTTCAGTGTATTAGTTGTCATTGGATGCTGGGAAATCTGTGTGATGTATCCTGCTTGGGATTAAGGTAAAATGCAGGTGTTTTGGTGGTGGGAGAGCTCTCCAACTGCCCATGTTGTCACAGTCTCTTCCAGGGGATGCACAGTCTGAACAGAATCACAGCATTACCAGCTCTGCATGGTCCCAGGAACTGTCTTTCCCTCCATTTCCTTCGGTCAGACTGAACTTCTTTTGGTCTCTGCCTCTCCTTTAGAATCTTAGAGTCTTATTTGCATAGAAGGAGTTCTGTCCTGTCATCCCAGCATCCCAGCTGTCCCTTTTCTGTCCTTGCTCCCTGCACTGGGGATGGAATGGGCTCTGGTTTATTCCTCATGATTTGTGCTGTCATGGATGGAGGAATTTGCTCTCAGGCTGAGACTCCAGTGATCCTCTGCCTTTTGCCCCTTCTTCTCTTCCCTTTCCTGGTATGTGTCTCTCAAGGACAGTCCTCAATGGTGCCAGGGCCAGCCCCACCAGCATCTCCCTGAGCTGGGTCCCCCTCGGATGTGGGGCCTGGGCTGGAAGCAGTGCTGGTGGCAGAACATGGCTTGGGAGGAGTCACTGGTGCTGGAAATTTAACCTGATTTTTGTTTGCAAGCAAATCCTCATCAGCACCTGATGTTAAGAGCAAACTTGTGCTTTCCCAGCCTCCCTCACACTTCCTTCAGCATGGAGTTTAATTATCAAACTGTGCTGTGGTTCCCGCTCCAGAATGCTCCTTTTCCAGCATCCTGCGATTCTTTCCGACCTCAGAGGGTAAAGCACTTAAGTTGCCCTTGAAGACAAAAAGAGAAAGTCTTGTTTGAGGTGAAGCCAGTATCTATCCAATTTTCAGCTGCCGTCACATCGAAATGAGAAATCTGAGGCAGAGCCAGGCACAAATAGCTGATAACAGACTTTCAGGTGCACCTCTTCACTTATCGCTTCTGGGGTCACCTCTGTTTCTAAAGACTTGTTTTCCTTAAAAAAAGATTGCTTAGGACATTTAACCGTGTGGTGTGATAACAAAGCCCTGCGAGGCATTCCTTCAGTGCTTGGGCTGCTGCAGAGACGCTGGTGTTCCTGAGTGTGCTTCTGAGATGGTTCCATGGATGGGATTGGATGGAGCTGGAGCAGCTGAGCCCTCCCTGGCTGCTCCATCTCTGCTGCTTGGGCTGGGTCCTGGGCATTGCTGCATGGCGGTGCCTGTGACACACTGGCCGCTCCTTGCTCCTACCCAGCCCTAGTGCAAATCTTTACCCTCCACAGTGAAATCTCCTCTCCCATAGCCCCCTTGGGATGGATCTGATCCCCCTGAGGGCCCACAGCAAGCCCAGCCCAGCACAAGAGAGAGTTCTGGACCAACAGAGGCACAATTTGTTCAGAAACTGGGCGTTTGGCACGTACAGAGAGCTGCACACAGACTGGCGCACAGATTTGTTTAGCAAACAATAACCTGTGTTTTGTGCATGAATAAATAATTAACCTTATTTAAAAGAAGAAAAAACCCGAAGTTTTGCTGTCTGCAAATATTTCTCTCCCTCTCTGGGCTCAGTGGTGTCCCTAAGCCCCTCAGGAGTGTGCCCTGTGGTGCAGGAGGTGGCACCTCTGGCACTCTCCTTTGCCAGTGCTGGTCACTGAGTGGACACAGTGCCCAGCAGAGCTCCCCATTCCCCCTCGGAGTGCTGGTGCCAGATTCACAGCTGAGCTGGAGGCTTGTGTGGGCTGTCTGGATGCTCCTGTGGCTGCTGCTGGGATGAGGGGAGCAGACACCCCCCGACACTTTCCCCCCTCGGCTGCTGGCTCCATTCTCACACTCCAGCACAATGGTTTTCTGTGCTGCGTTTCCTCATGTCTGCTCTAGCCCAGATTTCTGTGGAACAAGAAAAGCCTTTCTCCCATCTGCTCATGAGATCATTCCTTCATCTGAACAATCCGGCTCTGAGGAAGCTTTTGTGGACAGCCAGCCTTCGAGCGCTCTGTTGTGCTCCACCATTTCTGCTCCTGCACTTAATTAGACTCACAAAGTGCAGTGGGTACAGGACGTGTGTCAAGGTGCTGCAGCTTTGCTTGGCTGAGTGAGGCTCCCCAAGCACGTGGCCCAGCAAATACATTACTCCTTGTGTGGGGACTGAGTCCTGCCTCAGTCCAGCCAGCCCAGCACCACAAGGGCTCAAACTCCCTCAATTTGTTTCCCTATTTCCCCTGTCTGCTACTGATCTGGCTGTTCAGACTTCTGCCTCCTCAAGGCTTTATGCTGGGAATTGGCTTTTTTGGTGCTGAGGATTCTGTGGATTGGGCATAGTGGGTTCTTTCCACTGAGGAATGAGCTCTGAAGGAGCAGACAGGACCCCTGGGAGTTCAGCAGGGGGAGGGAGGCCAGCAAGTCCTTCTCTTGCTGGGGAGTCACCACAGCCACCTAACCATGTGCTGGAACAGCAGGCATGGAATTCTGAGACAAACATGCACCTTCCTGTGCCAGGGAATGATCCTATGTATTTGTGGAATTACTGAGCACTAGATAGCCCCTTGGTATTGCATGGGTCACCAGAAAATGTTCTGCCACTGTTCTCCCAGAGCTGCTCCTGCTCTGCCTCTTGCTGATGGGGCAAAGAAGACATTGAGCTAGCTCCAGTGGTTGCTCGGTATCATTGAACAGCACCAGGGCCCCTTGGTGGAGGGGAGTGCTGAGGCTTGGGATACTGAGGTTTGGGGTGCTGAACCTTGTGTCTGCAGCAGCCCTTGACCACGGTTCCTGGGCTGCCCCTCCACCATCTTTCATCCTTTTCCACTTCAGAACTGTTTCTCTTTGGTGTCAAAGAATAACTTTAGGAAAGGACCCCTAAATCCCAACCTGACTGGGGATGAATGGGGTAAGAGAAACAGGAGGAATTTAGGTAATGTGTGACTTAAAGAAGGAGAGCCAAGAATGTCATCCTTGGAGAAGGAAAGGAGAACTTGCAAGTGTTTTCATGCTGTTGTTATTTTCTGTATGTGTTTTAAGACAGATTTGGCTCCTGCCCAGACCTCCCCTGTTACAGCACATGTACGTTCAGCCCATAGCTTGGCTCCAGCCCTTGACCTGGAGAAAAGGCCTCACTGCTTGTAGTGATGACCATCCCCTCTTATTTAATCTTCAGAGTCCAAGCTCCTCCTGCCAGTGGCATCAAATTTCCTTATTCCTACAATATCCTTGTTCTTCCCAGTCAGACATGTTCTTGTTTTCTGAGTCACTTGGAAGCCAGGTGTCACTCCATTGACTCAAGAGAACCCTGAGTCTCTTGAAGGTGAGGAAGGCACTACATGGTGCAGACACACCACAGCAAATTGCATCTTTAGCTGCACAGTGAAGTGTTGGGTGCCTGTGGCAGGTCTCTCATGGTGGGGTGTCTCCCCATCCAGCAACCATGGCACCACTTCCAGTGCTGGCAGAGTGGCTGTGTCACCAGCCACTGTCCCCACAGCTGACCCTGACCTGGCACCTCCCCCAATGTTGGTCGCAGGAGCCCCACAGGCTTGGCATTAATGTTGAGTCCCAAACAGTGACCAGGCTCCAGGCAGAGCTGATTCTTCATTCCATCATCCCCCAGTTTCCAGGGCCAAATCCAAGTCAGAGAAAAGGATCCTCCATCTGTGCCTTGGCAAACGCGCAGATGCAAGCCCAGATGGCAGCTCCCACTCTGCCGTACCTTCTCCCTGTTCTTTTCATGGTGCCGAAGCCTTCTTCGGGATCAGATGCTGAGCATGTGTTCACTGGTTGTGTGCAGGGACTGGAGCTCCTGTTTCAGCACAGGGACGGGATGGGAGGCCAGTCATTGGTGCTGATTGCTAATTTGAATAGTTGGGGTTTTTTAGCTCTGGCATTGACACATCTACCTTTGAATATGAAACAAGGCCATGGCATGGCAGCTTGCCAGAGGATTTTGACACTAGTGCAGCACATTTCTGTGGACTAGCCAGGCTGATCTTGGTACAGGCTGGTCTGGGATCCAGCCTGGCACAACCCTGTGGTAAGGACACAGCAAAATGTCCTGTGAGTGCTGGAGCAGAGCTCCTGCTGATGCTGCACCTCTGGGTGGCCGGGACACCCTGGGAGCCAGAGCAATTACCCGGCTAATTCCCGTTGCAGAGCCTCACAGGCGGCTTCCATCGCGCTGGCACATGCCAGAGAAATGCTACTGATCCCTTGCCAAGGGCGATCCCTCCTGCAGCTGGGCCGTGCCCGTGCCAGGCCAGCCCATCCCAGCGGCCAGGGACGCGCTGGAGCGCTGGAACGCGGATACCCTGCCCCGGCTGGCATCAGCCAGGGACATCTGTGACCCCCCTGCCAGCCCCCAGGGAAGGGAATACCTGTCAGCGTGCCAGAGCCCTCAGATGTCTCTTTCTTATGGAGAAGATTTCGGGATAAAAGGTTCAGTTTAATTTATTCCATCAGTGTAACAGTTAAGCATTCAATTCCAATATTGGAAACAGCTTTGCCAAAAAACAGCGAGGGGAAGGCAGTGAAGACTGGCTGAGCTCAGTGCGCTCTGTGACCCTTGCTGCCCCTGCCCCAGTGGTTTGTTGGCTCTGGGGTCCTGCTGTTGCCCCCTTTGACATGGGGGTTCCCCCCCTCCAAAACACAGAGCTGGTTCCTGTCACTATTTCCATCAGAGGGAATTCTCACCCTCTGTGCTTCAGCCTCTCCCTCCCCTGGAGATCAGCTCCTCAAATTGGCCACTGCATAGTCCAAGTTCTTGCAGAGCTGGAAGGGGTTCCCATTTTCTTGTTTTTATCCTGGTGCTCCAATACCTAGAGAGCAGAAAAATAAATGCTATTTTTGAGACAGGTGAATCACTGAGGAATTTCAGCAAAGGTGAGGGAGTGCCAGAAGCTGTTGCTGGGAATCTGGGCCCAGGCAGTTCTGGTGTTGGAGGAAGGAAAGAGAAAGGCTGGGGAGAGGAGAGCATGAGTGGATGCATAAATGAGCACAAAAGTGGATGTGTGAGAGAGCTTGGGACAAACCTCAGTGCTGGAGGCACTGAGGGATGGGACCTACTGGGGGTGCTCCCACTCTCAGTGTCTGCCCATGAGGTTTGCATATCATTCTTCTGGCCCAGCAGCCCCTCTTGGAGATCAGGGATGTGTCTGTGCCTGCTGGACTCCAGCCTGTGGATTACAGACTTCCAGGAGCACCAAATTTCTCCAATTTAAATAAACAAATCCTGAGGATAGGGCTTTGTAATTGAAATGCTGAGAGATGCTTTCTGCTGGCATAGGAGGGTGCAGTGCTGTAATAAGCTGTCCCTCCCTGGTGCTGGGAGTTATTGAGGTTGCTCCACATCTATGACAGTTTAATCAGATCCTGAAAATCAGGGACATTATATTTTGCACCTGCTCATGAAAAAAAAAAATGAACGATGCGGCTCCCCATCATGGATCTTTTATGTACAAGGCAGGCTCCCGAGAGCACATCATCCAGAGGGGAAATGGAATTGCTCCACAGATGAAGACTAAGCCCAGAGTGTGGTTGAATGTCACACTGGGTGGAAAAAGAGCAGCTCTTCTCTCCTCTACCCTGCCTGCACAAATGAGAAGCAGAGGAATATTGTGAAGGTTCTTCCAGGGAAGAAAGGAAGCTGCAAGCTCCAGATACACTGGGAGATTTTTAAGAGAGTATTTTGGAGGTAAGTTCCCTCAGGATGACCAGGGCACAGGAATGAATACATTTGCTTCTTTTTGTTTGTCTAATCCTGGTATGTGAGAGCATCCTTGCTGAGTTTGTGCATTTACCTCTCCCATTGTCAGTGCTTAAAACGCATGAAAAATACAGCCAGGAGCTTGAAATACAAATCCGTTCACTTATAAGTGGCCTTAACATCTGTGAAAGGCTTCGAGTCCTTAGACAAGAAGCAAAATAATGGATTTACTTTTGATTTCTAAAACACCACCCAGAGGTGAGGAGTGAATTCCACAGAAATCAGAATGGATTTGCTTTCTTTTTCCTGCAGAAGAGCAAAAGCAGAGATGTCAAAAAGAGTTCAGCAGTCAAGTGCTCTCATTACCTGTCCCATCTGGGACGTGAAAAACCTCGCCAGAGAGCCAGTAATCACAGAAATCACAGAATCATTAAGGTTGGAAAAGACCTGCAAGATTATTGAGTAAAACTTTTGACCCCAAAATTTTACCACCACCTGCCAAAAAGCCCCTGGAGCCTGGTGCAGAATACTCACCTCTCCACTGTCCCCCCCTCTGCAACCTTCTTGCCGCTGGGATGTTGAACATGCAGCAGCATTCACTGAATCTTTACCCCCAATCTCCACAGGCATCAGAAGGGAACATTTTATTATTTGTTTTATGACAAAATGACAAACTAAAAACATTTTTCTCAGGGGCTGGTCACTCAAATCCCTCATCCTGGGCTCTTCTCTCCCACAGTGGTACCAGCAAAGGTGGCATTGCTCTGGCTCAGGCAGCCCTGTCCTTGTCCCCATGGTGGCACCTGCATTTGTCACCTGCAGAGGTGGAGCTGGGCACCCCCAGTGCCACACTGAGCTTACAAAGTGCTGCACCAATCCTGCTGAATAATGAGCAGGTCTGGGGCAGCCTCAATCTGGTAATAGAAAGAAAGGATCAAATATTCATGGCAGAGTGTTTGTTCAGTTCTGCCAGTGGTCATGTGAAAACAGGCACAAAACTCCTGCAGTTTTCTGGGGTCTAATATTGAAATAATATTAGGGGTCTAATACTGGGGTCTAATGCTCAAATTACAGCTCTTTGTTGCCATGGTCTGCCTTGGGTGTGGGGAGATCTGACAAGGACAGAGTTCCTGGGATGCTGCTGGGGCTGGGGCCAGCTCTGGGCTGTGGTGTCCCAGCTCTCAGCATGAACTCCAGGGAAGCAGCACAGTGGGACAGGAGTCCTTTCCCACACAGAGAGGCTACATTCCCTCTCTTCCCTGCAGCCCATCAGCTTTCCTCTTTCAGTTGGAGCCAGTTGTCATCCTTCCATCCATCCCACGTTGGCTTTTCAGTCCTCTGAAAGCCTTTTCATTCCTTTCCTGCCTTCCTAAAATAGCACATGCTTCTGCTGGCATGTTCCCTGGCTGCCACGTGGGAAGAAGCCTGCCCTCCTTGGAGATTTCACACCTCCGGGAGGAGGGTGTGCTTCCCATTGGAGAGCAGCCGCTGCTGGCAGAAATCTCCGCCTCTGCACAAGTTCCTGAGCCCAGAAGGATTCTCATGGCAAATCTTTTCCTTTGCTGGAGAGATGTGATAACTCTTGGACAGGGTCTCTCCTAAGAACTTGTCACAGGGGAGAACTCTACTTTGAAGTTCTTAATCCCACTCTTCCCTCGGAATGAGCTCCCCAGGACAGAGATCTCAGCTCTCCACAAAACTGAAATGCTTAAAAAAAAAGAGAGTCTTAAATATTAGAGGAGATTCTTGCAGCAGTTTTGAGGAAGCCCAGTGAAGCTGAAAGTGCTTGTCAAGTCACATCCCTGCAGGTCCCCTACAGCTGTGAGCAGGCAGCTGAACATCTGCAAGGCACCCTTCCCGGCCTGCATGGGGCTCATTCTTCTGGCAGGTTTGGTGAGAGGGCTGGGATTGGCCTTTTTGGCATATTGTGAGTTCTCCTTCCAGCCAACTGCCAATCTGCACTCTGGCAGCCACGCTCGGCAGAGCTCACTCACCCGCCCTCGGGTGCTGGAGCTCAGGTGGGTGTTGGGATGCCCTCCCAAGGCTGGCAGGGTCTGGCACTGAGGCCTGGCCTTGGCACAAGGGTGGTGGGAGTCCCACCAGATTGAGCCTTTCCTTGTCTCCATTTTAACAGCATCCAGCAGAGCCAAGAGCCTTGCTCTGTTATTTAAACAATCCTGTTTTTCCCAGGCAGGACAGCCTTGGAGAGAGCTGCTGAGCTGTGAACAATGTGTGGCATCCTTAGGAAAGTGGAGGGAGAATCACACAAACAAATCCTTTCAGTTACAGCTGGCCTCTGCCTGCCTGTAGCCTCTTCCAGGCCACAGCCTCTGCCTGCCCACAGTCTGGATTGGGAATGAAGAGCCCAGATTCTAAAAAAATGCCCCAAAAGCAAACAAGCAATTTCTCTAGTTTTCACTGTCCCCACAAGTGAGACGGACAGAAGGGAAGGCCTATCAGAGTTGTTGGACAGTTGAGTGTGCCCAAGCATGGGGCAGAGCAGACACATCTGATGTCTGCAGTGACCCCTCTGCTGGTGTGACTTCAGGCATGTTGGGAAGGAGGATTCATTCATCTTCTCTGCAAATGTTGCTTTAAATCCAGGTGGTTCAGCATAAGAGACACTTTAGGAATTATGCAGCTTTCTGACTGATGAGCTCCTCTGCTGTTGCCATCATTCCCCTAATAATTATGCCCATGCACAGCTCTGTGTTTGATTGTGCTGGAAGATGGATTCTTGTTTCCTGCAGGCATGCTGGATAAAATGACTTCCGTTTCAAAGCTCTGTTTGCAAAGTTCCCTTTGTTCCTGCTGCGAAATTCCTGCGTCGAGCAGAGCCCATTCTGCTCTGCAAGGCTTTTGAGCACCATCTGGGTGGGTTCCCTGGGTTGCCTTCAGATTGTTCTCAGGATGCAGTCGATGCTTGTCAGTCAGGCTGATGCATTGGCCAACAAAATAACACCGAGAAGAATGCTTGGTTTAATCTGTCACAGAAAAAAGCAGCAGCTCAGTTTGAGGGCCGAGTTTTGGGTTCTCAGTCCAGCTTTTACCTCTCCAAAGGCAGACCCAGGTCTGGCTGCCAGAATCAGACCCAGTGCTGCTGGGGCCATTGGACTGATACTGGATGGCAATAAGAGAACAGACAGACCTTTGCCCTTTCTTTCTGCTTCCTCAAAATCCTTCTTTTTCCTTTTTGTTCTTTCACATAGAAGGCACAGCTCCCTGCCCAGCAAAGCTCCCTGGCTTTCCTGCACAAGGCAATTGCAGATTTTCTTTGCTGGGAGGAAAGCTGCATCTCAGTGGCCCAGGGCAGGCAGAGGCCCCTCAAGGTCTGCCCTCATCTGGACTTTTTTCTGAAATTTGGTCCCTCTGAAATGGCTGTGGAAGGACTCACAAACTTGTGCTTGGAAGCTGAATTGCTTTTATATCTGAGCACTTCATGGCTGATAAATGAAATGAGAGCTGGGTCTGTGTGTGGCAGTCAGAAAAATCATGTGTACGTGAGCAGAGCTTCAGACTCAGGCTGTAACTGTTACAGGAGATTGGTGAACACTTTCATTTTAATTTTTCTAATAAGTTTATAGAATCACAGAGTCATGGAATCACAGGATAGTTTGAGCTGGAAGAGACTTAAAAGATCATCCAGTTCCACCCACTGCCATGGGCAGAGACACCTTCCACTACATGAGGTTGTTCCAAGCCCCATCCAGGCTGGCCTTGAACACTTCCAGGGATGGGACAGCCACAGCTTCTTTGGGCAACCTGTGCCAGAGCCTCACCACTCTCACAGAGAAGAATTTCTTACTAATATCTAATTTAATTTTTCCCTCTTTCAGTATGAAGCCATCCTCCCTTGCCCTGTCTCTCCAGATCTTTGTAAATAATCTCTCTCCTTTCTTGTCAGGCTTTTCAGCTCCTGGAAGGCTGCAATAAGGTCACTCCAAGCTCATGCACCTTTACTTGCACCCAGGCACTCTGCCCTGTGCATTTCCTTATGTGCTTCTGGTTTATTTTGTTCCTGTCCAGGGTGACTCTAGGATGTGAGACCAGTCCTGGCCAGAAGCTGTGAGAACTGATGCTGGTGGCATTGGGGAATCCCTGTGCTTTTCACAACTCCCGTGGTTCCAGCAGCTCTGGCAGCTGCCCAGCGGCACCCTGTCCTCCAGGCAGGCAGCAGGGCAGCCCCTGCAGCTGGCAGAATTCCTGGATGAATTGGGAAAGTTGAAACATCTGGGCTGTTTTCTGCCCGCTCACACATCGGCAATCAGCCTTGGAAAAGGTTTGGAGAGACACGGCTCCAGGACCCTGATTTAGAATTAATTTCTGCTGTGAGCTTCGAGTCCAAGTTAATCACTGTTGGATTTGGGATTACCATGCTTGTAGGAAAGGCTGCTAAAAGCCCACTTTTGTCATGATCCAGCAGCTCACAGGGCTTAGCTCTTGACTGAAGGAAAATGTGCATGTCAGGGACTTTTGTGATCTCCGTGGGGCGCTGGAGCTGCTGCACTGGGAGAGGAGAAGGAGAAGGAGGGCCCTCACATGTCGTTTCATTTCTAAAATGATTAAATTGAAGTTGCACTTAAATTCAAATCAGCCATTCAAATTAACAATTCTAATGTTCCTAAGTATTGATCTGTTGGTTGAGACCATTTGGAGCAGACCATAATTAAACCACAAAAGCCTGGACACCAGAAATGCTGAGGGAACAGCACAATAGCTTGGGAAGAGTCATACAGTCCTGCCCTTAACCCATTATGTCCCTTTTTGCTGGGAAAAGCAGACACTGTGCTGGGAGCCTTCCTGATGGTGCATGAGAGGAGCAGTGCCAGGGTGTGTCACAAGCCCAGTGTGGCAGGAAGGTGTTTTCACACAGCCAGTGGGACAGGACCCTCTACTACCTGCTGTGCTGAAGGATTTTGGCTAAAAGGTCTTTTCCTCCTTTGCAGGGACTGGAGAATGCAGCCCCAGGGGCTGGAGGCTGAGCTCTGGTTGAGGCTGAGGGGAGTGATGGGCACAGTCTGCACTTGGTGGGATTTGATGCCTTCCCACCATTGCAGACTCATTTCATGTTGGTCCTTATAATGCCTCTGGCAGCACATTGTTATTTCCACTGGGACAAATGGAGGGAGGGCAGCAGGGAATGCCTCCAGCCAGCCCATCCCTGCTCCCAGCCCTGCTACAGGGTCTCTATCACCCCTCCCATGTGTCCAGAGCTTTCTGAGCTGCTGCCAGAGAGAGGTGAAGCCCTGGGATGAAAGAAAGGGCCAGGAGGGCTGCAGGGCTGCCCCAGGCATTCCCTACCCGGGCACTGGGCAAGGCCTTGTGCCCATAGGGACATCTGGGCTCTTTTTATAATATATATACAAATATATATGATAGTAACTTTTTCTGATGCTTACACTACTTCCCCACGACAACCATCTGAGCCTGTTTATTGATATGTTTTCTCCCCTGTGTGCACTGATTCAGTGGCTTGCACAAATTCACCAGATGATCTGGTGGAACAGGGAATCAGCTCCTGGGCCAGTGCAAGCCCAGGGCAACAGCTCTGGCTGCTGCAGGCTCCAGGGGCTGGACATGGAGCTGCCAGCCCTTCCCAATGGGTCTGTTCACCCAGCTTTGATAAACCCCAGCCTTGATTTCTGCACAAACACTTCTATCAAAATGGGAACCTAAATACTGAATAATTGCAAGGAAAAAAGCTTTATTCCTGCATTCCATTTTGGCTTTAATTACAGAAGGTTGGCATTTTTCATACCATTTAAAGAGAAACGAGACAGGAAAAGGTCAAAACACAAGGGGCCTTGAACATCTCTAATCCCGTAATGGAGAGCAATACAAGGCTCTAATATTTGAACAATCAACGTGGACTTTTGTTATGAAGCCCAACATGTGATGGAAGAAGGTAAGAGGCTTTTAGATCTATTAGAAAACTGGTGTGCTGGGAACGGAGGGAAATGATGATGGGAAAATTAAAATTCAGCTCCAGCAGAAGGTTGCAGTGTTCAACTTGCAGCTCAGTGCATCGATCTGTTCCAGCATTTGACTTTCAACCATGACAAAACTGTGGGCAAATTAATTGTTCTCCAGGATATTAGGCATCAGAGTCTATTAATCCTCTCTGGAGTCGGATGCTCCATGAATACTAATGCAAACCCAGCGCTGCAGTCGTGTCTTTTCCCGCTCGAAGCTGCCGCTGCTGCTGCCATGGGGGCAGGGAGGGAGGGAAGCCTGGGTGCCAGTCAGCCATTTGCTGCTTTTATTCAGATTTAAGGCTGATTACAATTGGGAAGAATCGTGTAATATGGCAAATCCTTCTCTGAGCCAGGCAGGCTCTGGAAACCAGAAAGCGAGAGGCAATGTTACGTGTTTTCCACAAGGAAAAAGTGAAAGGCATAAGTTATTTATGCAAATTTGATCTGTATTCAGACGTGTTTTAAGGAAGATCTCAGGAAATCATTTCTTAATTACACATATAGATTGCACTTACTGAGCCTGCATCTAGGCTCTTTTCTCCCAGACTAAAACATGTGGAATAAGTAGCTCGTTTCTTGTGATTGTTTTACAAACAGATAAAATGTCTCTCCCTCAGTATTCCCCTTTCCCAGAACCCTCCCTCTCCTTGCCCCACACCTCTCAATACTCTTTGGGGGCAGGAGCCCAGTTCGGAGCCTCCACAGATTAATTCTCAGCTCTAATCTGCATATTTCTCTCAAGGAAATGGAGGCTGCAGGAAAGGGATATTGAAGATGTTTTACCTCTACTAATGCTGCACATTTAAGTAATCCTCTGGAATTCCAGAACAGCTTTAATCATCCAAAGCCCAGTCAGGACCATACTCCGTATAATTAATCCACATTGCATAATGTTGCCTAGTGAAAGCGAATACTCTTCCAAATATTTGTCCAGCCTGTGTATCCGACCTCATCCAACACGTGGGATTCCAACTTCACGTTTTGCTTCAGAGCCAGGTTGCACTGAAGCAGCAAAGTGAGAGCAGCAATACTGGGGTTTGACACGAGCAGCTCTCCACTGACAGCCTGGTGGTATGTTCCTGTCTAAGGCATGGAAGTTCCCTGTGGATCACGAAGAGAATACCTTACACTGACAATGCCGGATCCTTTTGTTTCCTTTTTTCCCTTGCAGTTTCTCTCCACTTTGTTCTTAATGCTTACAGATTGCTGTAAGGAGAGTGTTTGAAGTGAAAGAGCAGGGCTGAAAGATTTGGGTACAGGGGAACCCCAAAATAGCATTTGCTTGGGGTGGTGGGTAAGGTGTTAATCGCTGCAGAGGCTGTCCCAGTGCTGGCACCACACAAAGCAGATTTTGGAAAGCCCATCTGAGAGGAGGAGACGTGGATGTGCTGAGCTCCTACCCAGTGAACTGGGACTACCCAGGGATAAGCTTTCCAAGGTTCCCATTTTCCCCCGAGTGGAAGCACTGCAGTGCAAAGGGAGCAGAGCTGCTCGCCTGCGCTCTAACTGAGGAGATATTTATGTCTGTGCAAACACAGCACGCGCCTTCCGCATGATTTGGAGCTAAATGCAGTGTTACTTAATTAATGCATATGTAACACACAAGGCTATTACACCTATTAGAGCTCTTGAACAATTAAAATTCCAGTGTCCTCTCTCTGCCACGGGGTGTCCACGACAAAGGGCTGAAAATCTTCCGTCCATAAACAACTGGCAAGAGCCAAGAAAAACCCCAGACTGACCAACAGCCAGAGACAGTTCTCAGGTTTGCATGGGTTTATGAAAGACCTGTGGGAGTTTCAGACCCAGGGAGGGAGTGATAGTGGGTACATCCTCCAGTCTCTGCACTGCCTTGTGTCCCCTCAGAGCACCACGCTGCCCAGAGGGAGCTGAGACAGGGCTGGGAGGATAATGGCCTGAGCAATGGCATAGTGGTTAATGATGAGTTGTGCTCCCTGGATTTGACCAGCACCAGAGCAGGAAATCCCCTGAGAAGACAGGAATAAATAAATCTTTGTGAGAAAATTTATTCTGGAGATGTTTGCAGGCCAGATTCAGTCCTCAGAGGCTAAAGCTTCCTGGAGCCCCAGTGCTGTGCTGGGTGCTGACTCTGCTCACAGATCACAGCATTGCCACCAGTGCCCTGAGGGACACACCAGCTCTGGGTTGTGTTGCTGAGGCTGCCCCCTTGCTTAGGATGCTCGTGCCTTTCCAGACAGGCTGAGGGACCATGGGGACTGATGCTCATGCAGCTCTGGGGTGAATCCCAGGGGCAGGGGATGAATGAGATCTCCATGGTGTTGCCGTGGAGATGGCTCAGAGAGGGGACAATACTGGTGCCAGCCAGTCTGGCTGCAGGCCTCCTGGATCTCAGCAAGGTGTTCTCCAGCATGGAGCTGTAACAGGTCCTGGTCTGGCACGATGTGGCCAGAGAGGCTGGAGCAGAGGCCTGGCATGAAAACTGCCTCCTGCCCTGAGCTGCATTACCCAGCCCTGCCTCCCCATTTCAGAAAGCTGACTTCAAATAAAAGAGCCCTTTGAAAAATCATGAGGCATTTTATTCATGATTACGTTTTGTCCAAAGTCTTTTGACAAGAAAATAGGTGATCCAGCTCAGAGAGTGTTTCTTTTCTAGTACATAAGAAACCCATTACACATCTTTTTTAAAAACCAAAAACTTTCTTATTCCCTTTGAGCAGTGTGGCCAGCTGTCAAAGGAGAAACTCAGACTCCAAATGGATTTAATACAAACCAGACCCCGATGCCTTGTGCATTGTTTAACCATGGCTTCAGTTTCCTTCTCCTCCTTTGCTGCATCAGGTACTTGCCATGTAGAGTCATAAGTTTTTAATGTTTAAAATATAACACATTGTTTCAGTTAATGTAATTGTCCTGCCCATTTCCCCCACTGCTCCCCACCTCATCCCCTGGGGTTTTATCTCCTTTCTCTTGGTTTTGGTGTGCTGGCAGCTCTCTGGGGGGAGCCTGTTTCTGGGTCAGCTCATCATGGTGGTCTCCAATGGACAGAGCTGTTCCTGACCTCACCTGCACCTTTTCCATCATATTCCTTTTCCCTTTTAAATAAACTGGCACAACCTGGAAATACCTGGAAGCTCTGCAGGAATGACTGCCTTGTCTCTGCATCTCCTGTTGGAAACTCCCACTGCTGGCTTGGGAATCCTGTGCATCCAAGCCCCTCACCAGTTGTTCCACACCTTCTCCTCTCTGGTCAGCCACTGTGGAACTGCAGTGGGGACATGGGTGAGATGACCCATGGACAGCTTTGTTTCCAGCACCTTTAAATTCAGCTGGTCTCACCCCTTCTGCTCCCTGATGGTGCTGGGCACAACGTGAACTGTGGTGTGCACCAGACACAGACACACAAATATTTAATTACAGAGAAAGTAACAATTTATGAAGTTCATTGAATGAAAAGCTCTGAAGGAAAAGCCACTCAGGAGGAAATCCTAAGTATCCCACAACTGCAGATCAAGGAACCTGGCAGTTGTCTGTTTATCTTGGCTTCTATTGGTGCTTCCACATGGGGGTTTTGGATGCTACCCTGGCAAGAGGCAAGAAGTCTGCTTGTACATTGTTGTGGAGAACATGGGGCTTTTTTTCTGGGGTGCCTGAGCTGAAATCACTGATGAATGATTCTGCTTTATCCATGAGAAAGGGGAACTAAAGAACCAGACATGGCTGTCCCCAGCAAACTCATGTGTACATGAATTTTTGAGTTGAAGAGGAGGGAACTGGCCAAGACATGGATGAGATGGTTAAGAAGGATTTTTGATGACTTGGTGAGCTGTGGAACACTCAGGAATGGTGAACACCTGGCTGGAATCACAGGGCTGTAAGTTCATGTTCAATAAACCTTGGAACAGAGGCTAAAACTTTGTGAGGGCACTGGTTGAGCTACAAGAGTGTGCAAGGGATTGAGATTCCCCCTGGATGATGTGAGTCTGGACGTCAATCCTGCTCGGAAGTTGAGTGTGACCACTTGATGAAGAGCTGAGGAACTGGGGTGTAGTAGATCCCCGTTGAAAACATTTATGGAAGGTAGATGTGTCCATTGAAATAAAATGTATTTTAATGTAAGTAAATACAAAATCATCTCTCTCATACTGGCCAAGAATGATGGATTTGTTGCCAGAGCAGGAGATGGTTTCACATTCCCTAATAACTGCAAAGCGTCTGAGCAGACACAGGCCACAGGCACAGTGCCCTGACCTTGCGATAAAGAGCTAATTCATTCAGGGCATACACAGAAAGGAGTAGTAAGTAGGAGCAGTGCAATGATTTTATGGCACTGTAAAGTTCCCTGGCATTGGTGAGAGGGACACCAGAATATTGCCCATGGCTCCGCTGTCAGGGTTTGTAAAGGGATCCTGAAGATGTCAAAGAAAGCCACAAAATTGTTTATGAGATGAAGAGAATGAGTTACAGAAGAAGAGATTAAAGAGCTTAAATAAGATCCAGAAGAAGAGCGAATGCCTTCATTAAATCCTGAAGTACCTTCTCAGGAGAAAGTACCAGGGATGGGGGGACCCCAAATCTTGCAGCAAAAGCAGAACAGAGCCAAAGGCTACAGGCAGGAGCAAGGCATTTAACATGGAAATAAGGCTCAGACTGAGGGAGGGAGAGTAATGACTGACTGGAAAAAACTACCCGGGAAAGTTGTGTATTTTCCATCTCCTCACACGTCCGAGACAGGCGGCATGGCCCGTGGGGAGTGAGGTGTGAGCTATACAAGTTGTTTGCCCACGCCTGGGGGAGAGAATGGGCCTGGACCCAGAGAGCACTGGTGGAGCCGCAGGGTGTCTGTGGGGGCAGCTGGCCCTGCCCTGAGGGCTGTCTGTGGGGACTGGAGGCCTTCACTTGAGGAAAGTCTGTGGGGGCTGTTGGCCCTCACCTACAGGGTATTTTTTCTGAGTTTTTGTGGGGGTTACTGGCCCTCACCTACAGGGTATTTTTGCTCAGTGTTTGTGGGTCTGCTGGCCCTCACCCACGGGGTGTTTTGGGGGCTGCTGGCATTTGTGGGGGCAGCCGGCCCTCACCTGAGGGCTATCTGTGGGGGCTGATGGCCCTTACGTGATCAGCGTTTCTGGGGGAAGCTGGCCCTCACCCATGGGGTATTTTTGCTCAGTGTTCGTGGGGTCTGCTGGCCCTCAACCCACAGGGTGTTTTTGGGAGCTGTTGGCCCTCACTCATGGCCACCATCACAGCCAGCATCGGCCCTGGAACCAGCCAGCTGTCAGGGCCTGCTGGAGCCTCATTTGTGGTCTGTCAGGACTACTGGCCTTCACTTGTTGTCTGTGGGGGGTGCTGGTCCTCACTTGTGGTCTGTGGGGGCTGCTGGCCTTCACTTGAGGTCTGTGGGCACTGCTGGCCCTCACTCATCCCCACCATCACAGCCAGTGCTGGCCCTGTCACCAGCTGAGCACTGGGGCCTGCTGGGGTCGCTGCCCTTATTGTTCCCACTGATGTTGCTTCACAAAGTGTTTCATAATTTCCCGAAGAAACAACAGCATGATCCTTCTGCGGGAATGAGAAGTGGCAGCTTCAAAGCTTCGAGGAGTGGAGCAGCTCACCCAGCAAGGCAGAGGCTCTGGCATCGCATCCTGCTGCTGTGCAGCCTCCAGGGGCTTCGCGCAGAACCAGCGAGGATGCTCAGAAATGGGAAAGAAAAGCATCAGGAGGGAAACAACAACAGCAGCAACAAAGCTTGGAAATATCAGTGCTTTGCGACAGGTTTGAAAACAAACACAAAAAATAAATGAAAAAAAAAAGACCAGGGAAAGAAGTATCTTCTTAAAATGAAGCACTTAAAAGTGCTCCTTTGGGGCTGGAGAAAATCTCTGTGGCTGCCAGTATTTTGAGAAAAAATGTAAGTTAGTGACAAAATAATGCATTTCAATTTCCCTGGCACAGCCACCTGACAAAACCCCCGGTTCTGCTGTTTGCTCCCTCTGCCCTTGTCAGATGTTGCCCTGGCCCTGGGAGATGGTGGTGGCACAGGACATTACTACTGCTTTGAGGACCAATGGGGATGGGATGCAGCACCACTACACCAGATCCCACTGCAGTGGGGACACTGGGCTGTGGTCATCAGGGAGCTGGAGAACGTCTGCTAAGAAGCCTTAGTCAATGGCCAGGGCAATGGTGCAGGAAGGTGATGCCCTCACCATGAGCCCATGAAAGGCAGCTGTGACTCAGTTACCCTCATGGCCCATGTTTCTGGCCCTGCCTGCAGAGGCTCCAGAAGAGCCCTGTGGAATTAGCAATGCCATGTCTTGATTTAATTTTCAGTCTACTTTAACTCTAACAAAGCAGCAAATTGCTTCCTGTAGTTGTTTTACTTTTATTTATAGGGTAATTTGCATCATGAAGACAAGTTGCCCTATCAATAACTGTGGAGCAATTAAGGTCACCTGTCCCCTCCTCTCCTTCCGAGGGTCTCATCTCTCACTTGAATGTCTCATCTTGATGGAGGATTGTGATGGATTGGCCTTTGGGAGGCTGGCCCTGCTCTCCGGCTCCACACAGATTCCCAAACCACAGGCCAAGCTGCTGCTCTGCTTTTGCTGTGTGATATTTTCCAGAAGAAAGGGATTTTTTGAGGGCATTACAGTGGGATTTATTTTACAGAGGAGAAGGGTGCAGGCATTCCTTGACAACAAAAGTGGAAGGGAAGATATCTGGTTAAGCAATTAATTTTTCATTGTGAAACACGGCAGGGTTAAGTTCACTGCTGAGACCAGGTTGCTCGACTGAAAGAATTAGGTCTGACCCCCATAAACACATTTTCTCTTTCCCTCTTCCCACTTCCTTCCCTGCCAGAGAAGCTGGGGGATTTGGGGGGTCAGTGGCTGGAGAAGTGGAAGCCAGGGAGCGCAGAGTGAGAAAGGAGAGAGGGTTGAAGCTGGACACAGAGTGTCTCCGATGCTCCTCTCACTTTTGGGGCAGTATAAAGATGTAGCAGGTGTTGGGAGGTCAGGATACCTGGCTGATGTGCTGGATAAATGCACATCTAGGCTGATGTGCTGGATAAATGCTCCGTACTTCCACCAGAGGTAGGGATGAACAGGACAGGCAGAAGTGCCCTGGCCTGTGTGGGTGCTCTGCACATTGAGCTGAGCTCTGGCTTTTCATCTTGGCTGCAGAAGCTGTGCTTCTCCATGAGCCTGGGCTTTCTAGGGATGTCATCTCCCACACAGATGTCACCCCAGGCATGTCGGGCACCTGGCTGAGCAGTTCTGGTGCACAGAGCTGCAATTCCCGTACCTCCTAAGACAGCACATACTCACACTTTTCATTTATTCCACTTCAATAAACATCTGAAGACATCCGTAGGAAACTTGTACTTTAAAGTAAAAACATTTCCCAAACACCTCTTGGGGAAGCTTTTCCTTTTCTACAAGTAAGAATTTGAGCCTGTAAATGTGAGGAGTGGGAACAATGCTTGCAGTCCTCCCTGGGCAGAGTTTGGAGATCTGCAGCTCAAACTCCCTGGGTGAGATCTGAATCCTCTCAACAGCAGCGTACAATAAATCCTGACATCCTCAACAGAGCAAACAGACAGCATGAAGCAGAACAAGCGACCTGCTGCTTCTCTGGGGACACCTGGAGTGTACCCCTGAGAGCTCAAGGTCAGCTCATTCCACCATTCCTTCCAAATCCCAAGTTCCTGCTCCCACTTGCTATCAGGGGATAACCCTCACCAACACCACCCTTCTGTGGCTCTGCTCTGCCTCTCCCACTCCCAAAATCCAGCAGCTGGTGGCTTCACAACCCAGGAGCCATCTAAAGAAATCTCTATATCTACTTAGCAAAGTGCAGGGAGAGAACCTGGACTTGGGGGGGCACAGTCTTTTTCTTGCAAGCCAAAAGACCTGAATGTCATTTTCCCATGTTCCATGCAGTATCTTCTGGTGAGTCATTGATGGGTGAGCTGTGAAGGACATTTGGGAACTGAGTGGGAACTGTTTGTTGATCAGCTCCTGCTGATGCTCCATTGCAAAGACCTGCGAAAATACCCAGAGATGTCTTGATTTCCAAATATTTTCTTACTTCCAGTGCCTGTGCCTGCTGTGGACTCAGATCCCCCATGAGCTTTCCCCCCTCCTTCCTTGCCATCCTCCCCTGCCTGTTTTGTGACACTGATGCCACATTCCAGTTTCCCAGCACCAGATACACCTGGTTTATATTTTTTAAACCATTTCTCTGGAGCTGGTGGCTGGCAGAGAGCTGCAGGGCAGTGCCTGTGCTCCCCATTGCAGGGGCATCTGGGCTGTACCTGCCAGGCACACAGCCCTTCCTTCCCTTGGATTTTGGAGATGGTTGCTGCTGCTGTCTGCCCTTCCGAGTTATTGGTTTGCACATGTTCACAGGGAAACAGTTTTAAATATGGTAATAACGAACATCCAATCCACTACCCCAGCGCTCGGGGACAGAGCCGTGGCAGTCAATCTGCAATTCCAAATCTGCATATTTATGCAGTTTCATTAATTATGTATTATGCAGCATTAATCCCAATAATATGTGTATGCTTGTTCAGTAGAACAGAGAGAGGAGACTTGCCTCGCAGAAGAATTAATCAGAGAGCCATTCACAGATCCCACATCGCTTTAGGTTGCAATTACAAGTATTTTTACTTAAAAGCTTTTGCATTAAAAAAAATTAATTTTGCAAGATTTTGAGGTCCCCATGTAGCCACAAAAATATAAGTTGAGCTCTGAAAAATGGCTCCACCGTGTCTTCTGGTAGCAATCACAGCTGAGCAAAGAGGGCCTTTGAAGAGGGATTCCTGTCAAACAGGCTGTTAATTATCTTGGTGGAAGAAGAAACTGAATTTCTCGGGGCAGGGAGCAGAGTTTGTGTGCTGTGTTTGTTCAGAGGTGACCGAGGCCACTGCTGGCTGCTGCAGGGCTCTAAGTAATCAATAGAATGCCTTTAGAGTAAGCAAACGAGGTAAGTTCACTAATTGTGGTGTCCCACTCTCCGTTGTGAAGGCAGTGTGTAGTCAAGGGCCACTCTCCAGTGTGGGACAAATGCCCCAACCAGCTCAGTCCAGTTCTGTGACATCCCTAAAGCATCAGAATTGCTGATCATCTTATTCGTAAAAGCATCATTGCTGCTTTTATGAATAAGAAAAAAACAATAATCAGGCAGCATACTGGAAAGGAAAGGAACAGGGTATATATGTAAATACCCAGTGCCAGACTTGTTCCTGAAGTAGGGATGGAGACCCCAATCCTGCAGCACCGAGACAGGTCCCCACAGCCCTCCCAAGGGCTGGAACCAAGTGTGGCCATTTCTCCCAGTTTTTCAGTCTCTTTCTCCTGTATGTGAAAAAACAGGAACTTTTTTCCAAGGAAAAAACCACAGAAACAGACACAAAATGGAAACTTGCGCCTGATCCTTGCTCCCTGCAACACGAACTGTGTCACCAGTAATGTGGCAGCTGTTGGTGGGCATGGTGGCATCCTGAGAAGGTCTGAGTGCTGGGGTGCTCCATACTTGGTGGCCATGCAGAATGCCCTGTCCTGCCTGTCTGTGCCCTCACCTGCCTGTGCCCATGCCTGTGCCCACTCTGCTGGGGAAGATGATTCGGAAGAGCCCAAGAGGAGTTGGCCCTGGCTGGAGTGAGGGATGGATAATGCATATGCAGTGGGTATGACTGATGTAATAAAATAATATCGTCAAGACATTTAGATAGGAAAAAATGCAGCAAGGTAATTCCTCACGCTGGCGTAATTCCTGACACTGGCTCCAATTTGTTTTCATTAGTGGTTTGCTAATGCATTTATTAGCCATTACATACATACAGCAAAATGATGAGGTTTCCATATCTATATATGCAAATGAAATATGTCTGGCACATCTGTGGATGGGCTGGGTGAACACCGGGCTCGTTCGCATTTTCCTCATGAGACTTTTCTGGATTATTTTTTCGGACTGCAATGGAAAGACCACCCACTTTTCCTCAAGTATTTTATTTTCTCTGTGCAGAGAGCTGGGGGACTGTGAGAACACAGGCCCCTTTAAAACAGGCAGAAATATACCAAGAGCTTCAGGCTCTGACAAACTCTTTAGAAAATCGGGTGATTTGGGTCCAGCTGTGTAAATGTTTTCAGTTTCGCTGCTGGGGCCCCGAGTTTGATTCGGTGCCAAGACAAGCCTTGCTCAAGTTGTTTTTGGCAAAGGCTCCTGGCTGAGGAATGTCAGCATCACTTTCAAAATATGATGGTTTGTAATTTGGACCACAGAATGAAAACTGAGCTGCTGGTACATTTTGCCATCATCTAATTACCAGGTCCCCAATTACAGTCAAGGAGCAGCTCCACAGCCGGGTGCAGGGAAGGTTGTTCCCATTGTGAGGCATTTCTCCATGTACCATTTCCCTGAACACATTCCTGGAATGCAGACAGGTTCCTCAACACTCCAGCAGCGGTTCACATGGATGTGGGTAGGGGTTTGGGTGTGGGTACCAGCGTGTGTGCTTCACTCACCAGCTGCTCAGCCCTTCCCAGTCAGTGCCTGGTGTTGATGGAGCCACTGCCACATTCCCATTGCCATTCCTTCAGCAGTCATCAATCCGTTGCTCATTGCCAAACAACAACACTGCATCAGCCACAGGGTGCCATTGATAGTTTTGTGGGACCCTGGGACATTCTGTGACACCCCAAGAACACTCCCTCTCCCCATCCCTCACTGATCCTGTGCCTACTGCACACTCCCAAGGATGCTCGGGGTGGCAGGATGCTGTGTGGATGCTGTGAGGTGCCTGCCCTAGCTTCACCACCTTCCCACCATATCCCAACGAAACTTGGGATTTCTGTGAAGAGCAGGAGTCAGAATGACCATAGTGGCTCCCATAGCAGCCTTGGAAGCTGCTGCTGATAGGGAATCTGAGCACAGAGGGCTTCCCACAAAGGCCTCCTGTATCTATAGGGATGGAGCAGGAGCTAGTTGATGGATATGCTCATCTCATTATTCATGTACCTAATTACAGTCTCAGGGTTGCAAAGCTTTTTAGGTAATGAAGGTTGAGAGAAAGAATTTACCCAACTTTTGGAATATCCATGAAATATTATTTGACTCTTGAATACAAATCAGGGAGCAGGACACAGGCAGCAGGAAGCAAGAGAGGGCATCTTTTTGGGGTGGGCAGTGGGAGGAAAAGTCATCCCATTGCACACATTAGAGCTGGTATCAGCCATTGGCTGACATAGGTTGAAGGACCCCCAGGAGGTGGGTGGGAGTGGAGGGTGCTGCTCTGCACCTCTGAACTCTGGCACTGGAAAACTTCTTGCCATTTTCAGTTCAAATCAGTTAACAGGCAGCTCATACCTGCCTGTTCCCACACCATGCTGGCCTTTGATCTGGTAAAAGAAACTCAAAAAGGCCAGAGGCATGTGCGTGACTCAGCTCTGGTGACCTCCAGCTCCCTGCTCCTCTCTCTGACCAGTGGCTCATGGGCTCGCTCTGGCCAACAGTCTGTAGAGTTCCCTTTAATTTTGTGTGTCTCTGTGTTTAAGGTCAGTGAAAGCAGGATCTGCTCAATGCCTTTGAAAATCAGACTGATAGTACTTCAGAGGTCAGACAGTGTAAAATGAAAGTGCCCAGAACTAAAAGCCATTTTTGGTTATCTGGCCCATAACCTCTCCATGGTTTTGCGTCCTTCTCTGCAGACTGGAGTGAATAACATTAACCTCTCTTGCTGGAGGGCAGAGCAGCTTACAGACTGCTTACAGACTGCTCCAACATGAACCAGTGGTGCTGAGAATTCTTTTTATTATAAGGACACAAGCTCAACTGACACCTGCATTTTCTGTGAGCTCTGCTCCCCTCTCCTGCACAGGGCACTCAGGGAGCACCAGCAGTGCCCCAGCCATGCCTGGGCACTAATAAAGCCAGACTTTATTCTCACTAACATTTTCTTGTGTGTCCATCACCCCAGCCTTGTCCAGGCCTGTTTTGTGCTCAGTTTTCTGTGTCCTTTCAGTTGCTGTGTCCCTGGAGAGGTTCCTCAGCAGATCTCCTGCAGGTACCTCACCTGCCATATTTCCTGAGGGATGATGACTGAACACCTGATCCTGCACAGTGCTCTGTGCAGCACAGGGTGCAGGTAAAACTTGCTGCCTGGTAGATAATGTGCCCAGAAATGAGAGCTCCCCTTGGTGTGCCCTGGGTAATCACCAAAGATAAATGTGGGTGCAGTGTCATTAGAAATGCCTCCTGCTAATGCAGCTTAAGTGCTAATTCTTGTAGCTCTTCCATTGTAACAGCAAGAGGTTGATCTTTAATTGGGTTTCATGCTCTAAATGCTTCGATGACAAAGGTTTGAACAGGTGAGAAATGACTTACAGGATCTGGATGAATATCTGTGAGCATTGGGACTCACTATCCACTGTCCCTTCCAGATGTGATGAGAGAAAATGGAACTGGAGAGGCAGCTTGGGCTGGTTTGCAAAAGGTGACAGAAAATGGTGAACATGGTTGGATTTTGCCTTTCACCCACAGCAACATCAGGTGGTTCTTGGGTTGATTAGGAGGGTTTAAAAAACCCTTAAGCTTTGCTGGAGGAAGGGTTGTGACCTGGGTGGTGGCACTGAGCATAGTTTGCCACCTTCATGTCCCAGGAGTCCCTGTGCTGGCCCCAATCCTGCTGGCAGTACAGAAATTCTTCTGCACCAGCCGAGCTTCTTGGACCTCTCTGAATCACCCAAAGTGTCAGTAATGTATTGGTCCTCATTGCTAACACATACTTAAAATGCTAATAGTGAGTAAATGGCTTTCCTTTTCGTACTTCTTAAAATAAGATTTCTTCTTGTGGCTCTGGCTGCTGCTACTGTGCCTTTCCTTTATTACTGTCTGTGTAAGATGGACTGTGGAGATCTCATAGAGATTTTATGGGAGCTATTTTATTTATAAGAATTTTCCTAGTATCAGATGGATCTGACACTTCTGGAGTCCTCTTTGCCATTCCCATGCAGGAAGACAGCAGGAATGTTAAGACCAGGGGTCCCACCCCCCAACATGGCCCTGGGGCTTTTGTGTCCTCCCAGTCAGACTCAGGGCTGAGCTTCTCTAGGGCTGAGCATCTCTTGGGGCCAGGAGGAGGAGCTCAAAGTCACATTAACCAGAGAATGCTCAAACATCTTGTGTGACCCAGCCCACCCTGGGAAACACGAGGTGATGCCACCACTGAGCTGCCAGGTCCCCAGGAGCTGCCGAGGAGCTGTCCCTTGTCTGGCAGTGGTAATTAAAGGGCTCCCCGGGCTGTCTCTGTGAGGGTGCTCTGAGCCTGGCCAGGGTGAATTTACAGCAGGAAGAGCTCTCTGCATTCCCTGTTGCTGGGATTTGCATATCACACTGAGGGAAACAAGACAAGCAAAGCGCAGCTATAAATCACCAGGCCAGAAGGTCCATTTTGTTCCTATTCCAGGTAGGAGGATTTTTTAAGCAAATACAGAGGAAAAGCCCAGAGCCCCCAAAGCCCTGTGTGTGCTTGCTTGTGTCACCCTGCCGTGGTGTTATGGTGATGGGGAGCAGCTCAGCCCTCTGGGTCTGGCTCTTGGCTCCTTCTTCCCTCTGTGATGTGGAGGAGCTGATGGCTCAGAAGGCAGCTGGGAGCCAGGACAAGGGGCTGGCACTCACTCACCAGGTACCTGACACCTGGGTAGGTGTCAGAGCTGGGTGCAGCAGGTGCTGCTGCCTCAGGGAGAAGCAGCAGCTCAGACAGTGCTGCTGAGCCATCAGCTCCCATCACTGCTGCTGGATTGCTGCTTGCTCTTCTCTGTTGGCACCTCTTCCCCCAAACACGAGCTGGTTTCTGCCTACAGCATTTCAGAGCAAGTGAGGACACCAGCTCAGGCGATGGCACAGCAATAGCAGATGAGCCTGAAACTGGAGGGTTTGCAACTGGTGCTGAATGTTTAGGAGAATCCAGCCCACTAGAGCCTTTAATTCAGGCTGAGATTTGCTTTGCTTGAGGTTATTGGATATGCCTGAGCTCTGAGCAGGAAACAGATCATTCATCCTTTAAAATCCTTCCCCCTCCTTTCTCCTCTCCTCCCTCTCCCACCCAGGTGGGAAGCTCAGATGTGTGTGTGTGTTGTACCTGTGCCACTAATGACATCCCGTGCTGCTCATCCCAGGTGATGGCTTGTGCAGAGACAGAGCGCTGCATCCCACAATGGCACAATCCCCTGGGATCGGCAGGTGGATGTGCTCAGATCCATCAGGGCCAGGAAAGTGCCCTTGTTCAGTAACTGAGGCAAATATGTGTGAAATAGGATCGCTGCTATAAATAGCAGCGGGCTCATGAGAACATTGTTTATCGCTGCGGTGGGTGGTGTGAAGGCTGCCCTGCACTTTCCAGCAAGGCAGGAATGATGCTATCCCACTCCTGGCCCATTTATAGCCAACGGAAAAGATAAATGCCTTGGGTGGGAATTTTGAATTCCATAAAGACTTATTCATTGTTTTTAGCCCTCTCTTGCTTTCTCAGTGAAGACTGCAAACCCATCAATCACACCCCATAAGCTTCTTCATGAATCACATCCAAATGCTTGCAGAAATGCCCACCACCCCAAAGCCTATCAAAGTCAGCTCCTGCCAAGTGAGAGCATGGATCCCTGCTCCCAGGATCCTCTTCCTGGGAAAAAATAGCTGTTCCTTGTGCTATTTCTGGGTGACTCTGTAGGCACCTCCCATGGATGCACTGTTATGTTTTCTGCTAAGGCATATTAACATCTCCAGAGGACTCTGGCTGTCAGCTCCAGCCCCAAACAGTTCTATGATGCTGAATTTTAAGCACCAGAGTCAACAGCATTAATCACGTGCTTAAAATGAAGCACTTTGGTAAGTCTGCAAGATCAAGGTCTTAAACTGCAAGACCCTTGGAGCAGGTCTTCCTTTGTGCGTGGACAGATTAGCACTCAAATAAAAAACGTTGTTAAGAACTGCCCAAACTGCCATGGTCTGTGAGTGAGTGCAGTCCATGGGAGCGAAGGCAGCAGGGGCAGGAGGATCCACCTCTGCCAAGGCTCCTCTGTGCTCCTGTCCCTGTTATCCCTGTTATCCCTGGGGCTCTCCAGGCCCCTCTCCGCTGCTGGATGCTTGCTGCCTGGTGGATGAATTAAGTTATCCTTTCCAGTAAGTGCATTTCTCAGTCACATTGTTCACCAGAGGAGATGTGAAATCCTCGCAGCGTTCCCTCTTGTGCATAATGTCACATTCCCAGCTCCTCTCCCTCCTGCCTCCCGCCATCAGCTGCGCCGAGCTGAGAATGCCCACGAGCGAAGGCACGGAATATGCATGATACGCTCCATCATGTAGGACCAAATCATTTGCTCCCTCTATAAATCTATAGCCAAATCACTTTGTTTCCACATAAGAATCTCACGCTGTGTAAAACTAAAGGAGGAAATAATCGTGTGTCTGTCGAGATGTTTATCTCAGTCCTTCGCAGCCTCACCAGCTCCTCATCTTTTAATGAGGGAAGGAAAATCAGTGCTCTCCTCCTGCAGCAAGGGGTTTGGGGAGGAGATGCAAATGCGTTCCCCTCCCTGAGTTTGCCGTGTTGCTGTAAAACAGCAAACTTAATAAATCTCGCACAATTGGGCACAAGTCTTGTTTCCTTAAAAGCGATGTTCTCTATAATTGTCTATGACACAACATGCTACATATTAGTTATTTTTCCCTTAGTAGATCATCAGAGCACAGTGAAGCATTGCAACCGAGGTAATTGAATGTCTTCTTTAAAACAATACACTGCAAAAAGTCTCCTGACAAGTGCCAGTGTCTTATTTTAAACAAATAACACCATGGATTTGGGGAGAGGGAAGATTTCTGGAGGAGAGGGTGGTTTTGGACCATGGACAAATGGGGACTTGGCATCTGCTGCAGGAGAGCAGGTGAGCAGGCACAGGTTGGCGTGATCCATGGGCTGGTGGGGATGAGAGATGCCTGAATTCTCGGCAAAGCCACGGAGGGGACCTCGCGTTTAACTTTGCTGCTTTAATGCACATTCATTTAATGCTCCTGCCTGCTCCGTGCTGATCCTTCAAGCTGAAGCAGTGCTGCAGGTGGACAGATCCTTTCTGCTGCCATGTTCCCAGGGTGCCAGGCTGACTGAACTCCCACCATCCTGGGATTCTGAGGCCAAGGGATCCTCAGCTGGTCCAACATCACCTGCACCTCCTGGCCTGTCATTTAATTCCTGACCTGGTCTGGCACAACCTGCACCCCCCGTCCTGGCTTTTGGAACCAGCATATTTGGGCAATCTGGGGGAGCAGTGAGCAGTCCCCTGCCTGTACCTGAGCACTGGGAGACATGAGGACCCCCAGCCCCCCAAGCCCCTTTCCTGTGCATTGATGCACTTGCCTGTAAATACAAATGTGGGTCTATGTTCCCGGAGGGCTGCGTTCCCTCTGCAAGGTGTGACATTTCCTGGAAGGAATTTCAAAGGGCTTTGTGCAAGGTGTTAAATAAGCTCTTAAATAAAACTGAACCAGCGAGTGCTGAAGCAAAGTGAACATTTAAAAATGTATGTGTACATTTAATTAGTCCAGGAACAGCGATAAAAGGAACTGCTAAGACACGTTTATTAAAACTAATGCAAGACAAAAATATATCTTAAAATTTTGATGTGATAAAAAGACTGTTAAAACATTAAAAAGTTTCCCCGTAGGTTTTTAAAAAAATTTCTTTTAAGCATGTCACAAATTCTGTGAAAGAATAATTCTTCTTTTATCCTCTTTTTCTTTT
Source organism: Zonotrichia albicollis (assembly GCF_047830755.1). Lineage (NCBI taxonomy): Eukaryota > Metazoa > Chordata > Aves > Passeriformes > Passerellidae > Zonotrichia > Zonotrichia albicollis. The sequence continues at coordinate 5,091,905 of NC_133836.1, read as the reverse complement.
CCTCTTGGCTTCAGTTCCTTGCCCTCCTGTTTTGCTACTGAGCAGGAAGGAAGAGGTAAAATCTTTGGCAGTTTTGAACAGTTTCAAAATTTTGGTCCAAGTTGGATATGAAAAATTAAAAATGTCATGAAAAAATGTAAATATGGTAAATGATTTTCCACCCACCATAAAAATGAATTTGAGCACAAAGATTCAAACCCTGTGCTGGTTGTTGGAGCCAACTCAGCTCCCTCCCAGGGCTGGATCTTCCAATTCCTCCTGCTCACCAGGAATGGATTCTGCCAAACACTGCCAGACCCTTCCATCCTGAAAGTCCCAGTGTAATGCCAGTGCTGCTGTAGCAGTGGGGCACAGGAAAGAAAATGCATGTTCTTGTTTCACTCAACGTGTTACCAGTCCCTTGCACAGTAGGTGTAATCAGTCTCTCACTCTTCTTGTCATTTTAATTCCTGTTTGCTGTTGCAGCTAGGTCTGAGCCCAAAAACTGAGGATGAATCCTGTCTCCCATGGGAATGGGTGCAGTATCCACCACCCCAGTCCTGGTCCAGCCTTCTCAGGGTGGTGATCACCACAGCTGCTGGGAAAACAAGGTGAGAGTGGAGGGTTTCTGGGTGTTGGGAGTGGCTCTGGACCCCAGGGCTGGCCAGGGCTCAGCAGGATGCCCAGTCCTGCCATGAGCATCCCTCTCTGGCTAGAGGCCATCCTGGCTGCAGTATTCCACAAGAATTCCAGCTGGTGACCAGCCTGGCCCCTGTGATCTTGCTGAGGTGTGAGCAGGCAAGGACAGGCTTGGGAACCCCATCAGAACCAGCCCAGGCAGACACAGCACTGGGGTCCTGTGGGGGTGAGCATGGAGATGTTGCCTTGCACTTTGAGCTGTATGAGTGCCTTTGAGCCCCTGCTTTGCTCACCTCCACTGCTATTTTTATTTACTCTTTACTAATCCTGTTAACAGGATGGGAAAAGACTAATTCACTTAAACTCCAATGACTTGTTAATAATTGATGTATTGACACGAGCGGGCTGCCTGATGACCTTAAACAACCACCCAAATCCTGTGCCGAACTGTTTGACCTTTTAAGCCAGTTCAGATTCTTCCCACAGAAGAAACTGGTGTCCGCTTTGATTTAGTGCAGGAAAATCCCCCTTAACCTTCAGGTGTCGGTGAGGATGTGTTTAATTTACAGTAAAGCCAAGTCATGATCAGCAGGAGAATGAAAAAGTCCTTCTGTGGTGAGAAGTTATTACCAGTCCCTCCACAGCAATGATCTCTCCAGCTCAAGAAGCCAATACCTCTTTAATTATTGAAGAGATGCCTCCAACAAGATGTGGAGCCAGCAGCTCTGGGAACAGGCACCACAGAAGTTCTGTGACACCCTAGTGTGGCAGGCTGAGCAGGTCACAGCTGTCCTCAGGCTCTGAAGGAGCCTCTCATTTCTGGAGGAGCCATTCCAGCTCCCCTGCACATCCCGGTCAGCAGCTGCTGCTCTGGATTAGGACCCTCTGAGAGATTAAAGGATGATATGTGGTGCATCATACAAGGCATCCCACCACTGCTCACCTGTGTGTATGTGCAGGAACAGATCAGGATCCATCTGTGTGTGTCCAGTCCTGCACACATCCATAGGTGTGGACCCAGGTGCCTGTGCACACCCATGCTTTTCCCAAAATGTGCCTTGTCCTCAGGGTGCTCCCAGGCAGCACTGGGAATCCTGTGAACTGCCCCTTGTCACTGCCTCTCCTTTCCATTGCTCAACTGGGAGTGTGCAGCCCTGGACAGTGCGTGGCTGCTCCCTGGGGTGCTGAGGCCCTTCTCTGTGCAGGGATCAGCACCTCAGATTGTAGGTACTGGTGAATCTCTGGGTTTGCCGCAAGAGCCTGGTGCTTTTGAGGGAGTGCCCAGCCAGCTGCACCGGGCACAGCACTCTGATGGCAGCAAACTGCTGCAAATAACCAAATACCCTTTAGATTAACTGTGGTCAGCTGCTTTAATACTTTGAAAGGGATCCCAGAGTGCCCAGGGGATAGAGGCTGAACAGAGGGTGCACAGAGCTGCCCTCACCAGCTGTGTCAGAGTGAGGGGGAAGGTGACTTTCCCCGTGCAGGGCTGTCACCAGGGCATGGCCATCCTTTCCTCACACCATGGTGCCCTCCAAGTGCCCCTGGAGGAGTCTGGCATCCATCCTGCTGTGGCCAAGCCTGGCTCTGTGCTCCCAGGCGTGCCCGTGGGGAGAGGCAGGCGGTGCAAAGGCTGCTCAGCAATTATCAGCAGGAAAATCTGAGACTTCACCAGGCTGCTTAATTAAGCCCCCATGTGGCCTCTTGGAGATTCATCACACGGCGCTGGAAATTGTTCCCACCACCCTCGCTCCCCTTGGAAGGGCAGGGAGCACTGGGAGAGCCTTTGTTTGGGGTTTTTGGAGCTTGCTGCTCCCCTGCAGGGATGTCCCTCGGTTTGTACCGCTGTGCTGTGCGGAAAAGCCCAGCCCAGGAGAAGGGATGAGGATTTGTCCTGATGGGAACAGTTTACTCAGCCCCTGCTGAGTAAAGAAACCCATCACTGCTCCTTTGCCTGCTCCCGCCAGGAGAAAGCCAAGGATGCTTTCCAGCTGTGCCTGCCCATTTGCCCAGAGCCCTCCTGGAAAGGGGAGATGATCCCAGGGGAGAGGGAGGTGCAGAGCTGGGGGCTTGTGGGGACACCCTGGGGTGCTGTGGGGGCACGAGAGGACGGAGCAGGAGGAACCAGGGGGTGGTCACTGCCCTGTGCCCCCCAGCCAGGCCAGTCAGAGGCCCCGGTGCTGCCGGTTCGGTGCTGGTCCACAGTGGCAGGGGAGGCTGGGGGAGCTGCTTTGTAGAACTGAAGAAACTCCTCCACCACAGAGCCTGCAAGCTCATTTACATACTCCTAGTTTAATTCTCCTAGGGTATGCAAATATATGCAAACAGCAATCCAGAGAGAGTCAGAAATAGCACAGAACATTAAAATCACCCTACTTGAATATTGTTTTATGCAAACGATGTACGCACGCAGTGTGTAGCTGATTTAAATAGAAGCAATGTCAGCATGGCAGTTATTTACCCTTCCAATGATCTTAGCAATTTTTTTTATTAAACTTATATAAAATATATTGAACAGGCACCAAGAATGTAGAGAGTATTTTAATGTTAGCCTTAACTAACACTAAGGAAAGGGCAAGCTTCTCCAGCTGCCTGCACGGAGGGCAGGGAAGGGTTATTTTTCATCATTTCCCATTTGCATGAATGATACAAGGTTTGTAAACCCTGACGCTGCTGGTATCGATTATCCGAGCACCATTCCCGCACCTCGGAGGAGCGTGGCCCCGGTGCTGTGTGGATCCAATGCCTTTGTGGTGTGAGCACACGGTGTCCTGGTGTGGGGATGTGGCCAGGGGACACCTGGCTGAGTGGGGACACTCAGGGTGCATGGCTGTTCCATTCCCGACCCACACTCCTAGTGAGGATGACAGTGCATCCTGCAGCACATCCAGCATTCCCTAAATTCTCACATCTGAGGAGAGAGGAGGATGGGGTGTACTGCTACAGACCAGCTGTGAAAGGACCAAAGCAAACCCCCCTGGGCAGCAGGGAGGGCTCCTGCTCCATTACAACATCCCCAAAAATGCCCTTGCTCCAAGGAGTTCCTCACATGGGCAGGACTGGACCCCACAGTGCCCTTCCCGGGGGCTGGGCTTGCACCAGGGCAAGCTCAGACTGTCACACAGGGAGATGGACTCCTTGGATTTGGTGGGTCACTCATTCACAGCCTTGGCCCCACACCAACCTGTCCAGTCCACTGGGTGGGCTCTCCAATGGGAGATGATCCCTAAAAAGCCTTGGCATAACTGGGAGCACTGCCAAGGACCTGGGCACGCTGGGCACACCTAATGCCTCTTGTCAGGGTACCTGTGGGCAGGGGACAGTTCCTGGGTGAGCCCCAGAGGTGTGATACAAAGGACATCCCCATCCCTTGTGGGAAACAGCTTCTGTGCTGGGGCTTGCCTTGCTGATATGCCCTCATTGTACATCAATCCCTGGAGGTGAGCCCAACAGCTCCCTGCCACGTGGAGTAAATCAGCATCAAAAGGAGGGAGGAAGGGGAGCACTGGGCAGATGGCTCCGTGTGTCACACGAAAGACACTGGCTGTGCTCCACCATTGGCATGGCATGGGCTCTGCTCCACCATGGATATATCATGGGCTCTGCTTTCCTGGCCCCACTGAGGGGTGCACCAAGCTTGGAGTCAATGTCCCTCCTAATTAAACACCAAGGGCACCATGGATGTGCCCCACATGGAGCATTGGCTGGGCACAGGGGAGGCACCCTAGGGCAGGACCAGGTCTCACCCAGCCTCATGCAAGGCTGGGACAGCCAGAGCTTCTTCATATGCTGACAACTCACATAGGGCCACTAAGTCAAATTCTAGGATTTTTGCTCGATGTTTAGCAGAACAATAAATGGTGCTGAAGTCCTTTTCTGCAGTAAGTTTTCTGCCAGGTGCCTCCATGTATGAACTGCACATCTGAAGGTAGAAGTGGGCATAGAATGCATTTTGCTTACTTCAATTTGTTTTAAATACTGTCAGGCCAGTGCCTGGCTGTTTGAATGATCACGGCTGCAGAGGAAACGACTGTGCAGGATATTTCTTCAGTCAAGCTCACAGTTGCATTTTATCACCAATTCTGTTAAAGACATGTGAGTGGTTTCATTTTTGCCTCAAAAGCCCTATCTCCACGGAGGCAGTTAAACCTCTAATTTTTAAATACACGTAGAACAAAAAGGCTCAGAAGACACTGAGTGAAATATCGTGTGTCTGTGCAGGTCTGAAGGGGAGCATGTTGCAGCAGGCAGCGCAGGGCTGGGAGTCACATCGCATTAGCACCATGTGCCAAGAGCTTCCAGCAGCCCCAGGAACACCCAGGGATGCTGTGCACACGCCAGTGCCTGTGCCCGGAGCACTGCACACAGAGCTCCTCAGCCCCTGCTCACTGCAGCCACCTCAGCACACGGGAGAAATCATGTCCACTGCCAAATTTCACCTCAGGGCATGTGGAGGCTGGAAGAGCCCATGGGAGAAGCACAGAGCAGAGCTCCCCTCTCCACTGGGAATGTCACTCCCTATATAGAAGCTGCTTGTCCACTGTGTCTGCAGGCGCTGGGAATCACTGTCAGCACTGTCAGACAAGGGTTGGTGTGGCTGCACAGCTCCCAGCTCACAGAGTGCTTCCATCCTGCCTCCATCCTGCTTCCATCCTGCTTCCATCCTGCATCCATCCATCCATGGAAGCACAGCCTGGTTTGGGATAAAAGGGACCTTAAATGTCCAGTTTCAGCCCCCTGCCATAGGCAGGGACACCTCCTTCCATTATCCAAGGAGAACAGAACAGCTTGGTTGGATGCAGGAGAGATTTCCTTTGCTGTCCCTCGGTGCTGAGCAGCATCCCAAGGGCAAAAACTGTGTGGCTGTTACTGAAAACAGCCTGAATGTGTAAGAGAATGTGTCTGGTGAGGCTGGAATTCCTCCTGGCAGGGGGTGCTGGCTGTGCCTCGCTCACAGCCCACTCCAGCCCCGGGGGCCCGCTGCTGGTTCCCTGCCCAGAAACGATTTTCTCCGGAGCAGGCTGTGGTTGGGAGGGAGCAGCTCCAGGGGCTCTGCTGTGCCGTGTGCCAGGGCCTGGTTGCCCTCTCGGGGCTGCTGTCCTGGGTGAGGAGCTGCAGCCCTGGCACTGCCACACTCCTGGGGGCTGGTCTGAAACCCTTTGGGGGTGGGAACTTTGCTGCTTAGTTCCCATCACATTATGGATTACTGGCAAGCTGGAGATGTCTCCTTTCTGAGAAGCTGCTGCCAGGGCACTGCCATCCATTTCCATGAGCAGAGCTGCTGTACAGGTGGCTCCTTTCCCTTGGGATTGCAGGATGCCACAGGAGGTGGGCTGGCAACCTTCCTGTCCCTCCTAGGCTCATCCCTAGGAACTGCATCACCCCATGGGGATGAACCCATGCCCCATCCAGCCCTGCCTTGCCCAGTTCCCACCCCACAGAGGCCTTGGACCCTCTGGAGAGCTGGATCTCAGAGCGGTGTCAGCCTTGCCATTCCCAGGATGCTGGGCTCCCTTTATTCCTGTATTTGTGCTGTCAGCTAGAAAAGTCACGTTATCAAGCATGTCTCAAATAGCCTGGATCCCAAAATCCTCCTGGGAGGAGCAGTCGCTGGGGAAGGGGAGGCAGAGCCAGGGAGTGATGTCCCAGCCCCATCCCAGAGGAAATGTTGGTGCCTTGCACAGCCCCCCACAGCAGGGCAGCCTGGGGAGCCCACTCACACCACAGCTCTGAGCCCCTACAAGTGTCAGGAACCTGCTCAGGTCCAGGGATGATCCCTGGCACCAGAGAAAACTTGTAGTGTCTCTGAGAGAGCAACAACAACAGCCGCCGATGTAGCTGTTGGTGTTTTTATCACTGCAGCCTTTGGAGGGTGCTCAATGGGGACCTGGTGTTTATTCAGGGAGATCCTTGCTGCTGCGACCTTCCTGAACTGCCACATTCCTTCTAATTATGATTGGCAGCTCATGGAAATTCAGGCCCTTGATTGGCAGCTGAAGTAACTTTCTTCCTTCCCACAATTCTTCAGGTTCCTTCCCATCAATAGACATAATGTTGGCCACTTTTCTGGGATAAATAGCAACCTTTGCCCCCCTCCTTTATTTGGCAAACGCTCAACACTTCATTCTTTTCAGAAAGCCCCTTGGAATGCAGCTGAGAAGGGCCTCAGCAGTGCTGCACTCCTCCTCCTCCTCCTTCTCCTCCTCCTTCTCCTCTTTCTCCTCCTCCTCCTCCTCTTCCTCCTTCACAGAACCAGTCTGGGGGGACTTTTGTACCAGAGCAAACAAAGGCTCATTGGCAACACTTCTGGATTTGATTTCAAAATAGATTTGTCACTCTGGAATAAAATAAACCTATTTTTCTGCCTTTTTTTTTTTTTTTTTCTCCTAATTTCTCCCTCCCAGGTTTGCCCAGCAGCTCTGATTCTGGAATTGCTGGACAAAGATTTGCTTGGGGTAAAGGGAAGGTTGCTTCACTTCATCTTGCTCTGTTGAGCTCCAGAGCAACACCCCTGCTCTGCAGCAGCACAGTGACCAGTCAGCAGGGGAATCTGGTTTGTCTCAGAGCCCAAACCACTCACCCCTCCCCATCCAATGGTTGTCCTTTGGCCTTCCCCCTGAGCTCAGTCTGCACCCAGGAATCCATAATTTGATTCCACTTTTTAGCTCTTATGATCCTTTATAAAAACCACCCAAGTGATGCAAAAGCTCAAACCGCAGTGAAGGCACAACGTGGCTCATGAGAGTTGTTCTCTCCAAGGAGAGTAAGGACATTTTGAAGAGGGAACTGGATCCCAGAGGTCCTGGAGAAAGGTCTGTCCTGCTCCCAGGGGTGTCCTCTCCCAGCTGAGGGGTCTGGAAGTGCCAGAGGGGCAGGACCCAACACGAGCAGCGCTTGCCACAGCTCACTCTGCGTTTCAGTAATTAAATAAAACTCAGTCTCAGCTCCTGAGAGCTTCTTGTGCTGAACAATAGCCAGTTACAAAAGGATTTGAAAAATGATGAAGGGAATACTCAAGGGCTGTGTTCGAAAAGAAGCAAGGAGGCTCCCAAGCTGCAGAGATTGCCTGTGTGCACAATACAGACACTCACCCTCCACCAGCCCCAGACTGAAGTGTTGCAGAGAGGGATGACAGACCTTGGCACTTGGTGCTTCTCAAGAGCAGGCTAGATGAGGAGACAATTAGCAAAATACAGGATCATTTGCATTTTCAGGAATACTTGAAGGATTCTCACTCTCTGCCAAATTAAAAGGGGAAGCGGGATGAAACACATCTGGGATGGCTGGATGAGCCCTGAAAGCACAAGGGCTAGAGTAGGGAAGCCCCAAGGACTGAGAACCCATGGGTTTGTATCCTCACTGCTCCCTCACAGGGGTCACCCTGGATCCATAAATGCTGGCACCTCCTGCAGCCCAATGGCTTCAGGAACCAGACCCAGTTTTTGAGTTTGTCTGTCAAAGTCATTTGCAAGATCTGCTAAAGGTTTCCCACAGTCAGAAGAGCCTTTGCTGTCCTCCTTGGCACAGTGACAGTGAGCTGAGCCAGCCCCAGCCCTGGAGAAGGACGGGGCAGGGACAGGGCATCTTTCCCTATGCAGGAGCCCTTTGCCATGAAACATGGAGGAATGTCGTTGTCCCAACACTTCTGTCAGATTTGGTTGAAATCTGTTGGGAGATTACAAAGTTATTGCAGCAGACATGCAGCCAGACCCAGCCAGGCAAAACCCATGACAAAAACTGCATTTCATTAGAGAACTGAGCTGAAGCCATGCTGGACTTCCCTTCCTCTCCCCACAGCCCCAGTGTCACTCCCCCTTCCCATGTCCCTGCTCACTGGACAGACTGGTTCCAAAATACTCCAATTGCTTCCAACTCTTCTCTAGAACAGAATGGGCAAAGGAGGAGGAATGTGAGACCTTTGCTTAGATTCTTAGGGATGAGACCAAGAATATGAAAGCCCTCAGAGCTCAGGGCAGTGAGGGGTACCCACAGGTTTTGGGGACCCCAGAGAGGCTGTGAGCCTGTCACGGATTGGGGACATTGTGTGTGATGGATTATGTGCAAAAAGCTGAGCAGCTGATGATTTTTGGGGTCACTCTGCACAAACTGCAGCCTTCCCTCCTTTGCACCCAGGCGATTTCTCTGCTGTTGTGCTAATTCAGCCCCGCTCTGCCTTTCCTGCACAGCTGCACAGCCGGGCTCCTTCCTGCCTGTGGGGATGCTGTTCTCAGGATGTGGTTTCTCCGGAAGTGCTGGAGCGTGGTGGGTGCAGGAGCATCCCAACGGCCAGAGGCGCTCTGCCACCAGCTGTGTGCCCACAGAGCCACCCCTGGTGTGTCACAGCACAGAGGACACAGGGACATCCTCCCAGCACTGTCCTTCCCCTGCTCCTTGCCACTGGCCGCACATCTCACGGCGCTGGCACTGAGCTCGTTGGTTCTCTGCCTGAAATGAATTGGGTCAGCTCTGACCTGCACGTGTCCCTGGGATGGTTTTTCTGCCACATTAACCCAGTGTCTCCTGGAGAAGCCCAGGCAGCTCCAGAGATGATGCCAGAATAGGCAGCAGCCCTGGGAGCAGGCAAAATCCTGTCACCGGCATCAGGGACTCACAGGCTTGGCTCAGCCACCTCTGCCTGCATCATGGATAGGTGGGGATGAGCAATTGGGCTCAAGGAGAGGAAGGAGAGGACCCAGAAGGAGGGAAAGGGGACTGAGCAACCCTACATGGCAAACCCTGGAAACACTGCCCAGTGCTGCAATGCCACCAGTGGAATGCTCCTTACACTGGGTATTTATCAGAAAGGGAATAGTGGGAATGCTGTAGCAAGCCCAGGACGGGGCTGGGTTTATGCTGGGGGTTGAAGCATGCGCATCTCAGCAGAATAAATGCAAATAGAGAGGCAGAAGCATCAGCCCTCCAAGGCTGCTCTGGGTTTGGGTGATTGCACACAGAAAAGGCTGATCCTGCACAGGAGCAGTGCAAAGGGCTGGTGCCCCTGAGGAGAATGGGGATGTGGATTTTTGTGTCAAGAGAGAACTGCCTCTCAAAGGGCAGAGAGAGTAAAGGTGACACTCGCCTTGGCGTCCCTGCATGGGGGCAGGACACTCCCCAGGCCCCTGAAAGCATCCTTCACTGCACAGCTGCAATGGGCCCCTTGGGAAGGGCAGGGGAGGACGAAGAGGGTTTGCAGTGCTGGTCAGCACTCCCATCTGTGGCTGTGCTCCCTCTGTTTCACATGGAGCTCAAACCACTCCTTATCCCACAAAGCTTGTTGGTAGAGCTGGGTTGCAACAGATGGATACAGACGGGTGGGGAGAAGGGGAAGCAACACGGCAATACCAGCAGCACGAAGTGTGCTCACCAAAGCACAGCAGCAGCCGAGCTTTGGAGGCAATGGAGAATTCTGAGGAGCGTTTGGGTTCCTGTGGGATGCTTGCAGGTGGTTTGTCTGAAGCATGACAGCCAGCATGAGACAACACACTGATTTGGGAACCCGGCAAGTGGCTGATGAGGAAAAGAGCACTTGGCTGTTCCTGGTCCTGTGAAAGCAATGAACTTGCTCCTGCAGGAGATGGGAATGAGCAGGCTCTGGCTGAGAGCTGAGAAACCACATCCCGTCCCATCCCATCCCATCCCATCCCATCCCATCCCATCCCATCCCATCCCATCCCATCCCATCCCATCCCATCCCATCCCACGTGCTCAGATGCCTTGCCATCACCCTGAGCTGTTCACATTCCAGGTGAGGTGGATGCCCTGCAGTTCCAGCAGCTCAGGGCTCAGACCAGACCCCCCCAAACCTGGTGGCACTGACCACTGGCAGCAGTGTGGCACTGGGTTCCTCTCAGCTGCTGTGGCAGCAGCACTGGGATGTGCTATATATTAAGTGGAGTGGCAGCTGCGATATTGCCAACTAAAACTAAGTACAAAATTTACAGCAGTAAATTCTTCTCTCTTCAGGGTGGTTAATTATCTTAATTACTTTTATTATCTTTTATCTTTTAAGATCCCAAATTGCTTATTTCTGCTTGTGTTGCCAAAGGGGGTTGCATATTTTTTACTGGCGCACGCTGTGCAGAAGCTCTGATACGCGTGTCTGCGTGGTACACTTTAAAAGAACTTTGATTTATACAAGACTTCTCCTCGGGATTTTAATTGTACTAAATAGGGAAAACAAAGTTCAGTGAAATATTGACTGACTGAAGAGCTGACAAGTGGCTCTTTCCTTTTGTTTAAGACAGGGATGAGGCCACTCCAGCTGCCTGCTGGGTGAGCAGGAGGGGATTTGGCTTCTTTGGGCCACTTTCTAAGGGCTCTGGGGAGTGTGTGGCCCTGGGAGTGGCACAGGGCCATGGCAAAGAGGTCTCAGTGTGCTGGGCAGGCAGCAATGAGCTGGGCAGGCACTGGGCTGGGGGATCCATCGGGCAGCCCATGGTGCCAGGGGCTGTGCCCATCGCAGAGCCCATGCGGTGCTCAGCCATCACTTTGGGCACCACCATCCCTCCCCATTCCATTCTCTTACCCTTCTCCTATTTCCTGCTGCCTCCAGGAATTTCCCCCCAAGTCCTGGCCCCAGGGAAATGCCTGGGATGCGATTCCAGCCCATGATTTCATCCCGGGGGACCACAGCAGAGGCATCGCTGGCAGCTGCCTCTGGGAGCTGCCCCAGCGCCAGGGCTCCTCTCAGTGTCCCCTGCGGGCACCTCTCCCCTGCTGCCTCTCTGCAAATATCCATCCCCGGGGAGCTCCTTTCCTCCCCTCTTTCTGCGCCCCTGCCTAACCAGCATTCTTTCTTAACAAGGGGGAAGAAATTTTCGGGAAAGGTGCCTCATCCCCTGGGGATCAGCCTCGGTGGATCTGAGCAGAGAACAGCCAGGCACCAAAGGGGAAGGAGGAGGGAGGAGGAGGAGGATAGGTCTTTTTCTATCCCACAGGGGAGCCTCCTAAATGCTCCCAGGTGCTTTTCGAATGGAATGGCGATTTCCTCCGTGTTTATTTTCAATGCTGTCCTGCCTGGGGAGCTGGGGGGGGCGTGGGGGGAGCCAGCCTTGCCCCAACTCTGCATGCACTGAAGGTCCCTCTCATGGCATTCAGCTGACAGGGAGGGAAAGAGCTTTTCATGTGCAAAACAAAGGGGAGAGGGGGCTTTTCTTTGCTGCCTGCTGAATGCCACACACCCCTGGCCAAGGGGGGCAGCTCGGGGCTCTGAACAATCACGACATGAAAAGCAGAGAGGGAGGGAGAGAAAAAACTCTCCCCTTCTCATGAGAGCACTGTAGACTCTTGTTGGTGGTTCTGGAGAGCTCCCTGTCACCCCAGGAGAACCGTGGCTGTGATTACTCCAAGCTGTACATAACCCCACACCTTACAGGTATTTTTTTCTGTCTTCCTCATCTTTTAACAGCAAACCCAACAGAACTGCTGCAGCCCTGCTTCCTCCCCCATTGCTGTGCTGGCTGCCTGCTGTCAGATGAAATTTATGCTGTGGTTTAGGAGTAATTTTTAGTTTGGAAGATTTGTCCTCCTGCCACCTGCTATAAATAACCCCCATGTGGTGGCAGAGCCCCGTCTGTCTGTCCTGATGACACCGTGGCATGGTTGGTGATGGTGCTGGGCCCATGGCACAGTTTGCTGTCACTTGTGGTGCCTTTGCTTCACCTTGCATGTGGCTGGCACAGGCTCTCAAGGCCTGGGCACCCCTGATTTCCTGCTCCTTTTTGCCTGGGGAGTATCCAGATTTTGGCCATCAGCTTGGAGCTGTGGAGATGCTGAATCTGCAGCTTCCCATGATGTTTGTGGCGATCTACAGCGCAAGGGGCTGTGTTTAGGCAAGGCCACCTCTCTCTCCTTTTGGAGAATGAATGTTCTGTTCCTTACAGATGCTGGAGGGGCACCTGGCATTGTGGTGAGCCCAACACTGCAGCAGCCTGAGCCTCTCTGTGCCTCTGGAGCTCTGTGCTTTGCCAGTGCAGAGTGGTGGCAAGAGCAGACACATTCTAGATTTTGCTGTCCAAGGGAAGGAAGATTTGCTGATGCTCCATATCCAAGCCTGCAGCCTGAATTTAGCAGGGCTTGAGAAATGGAAGTTTCAGTGTTCCCTCTGCATTTTGACAGCTGAGGCGCCTTCCTTGTGTTTGTGAGCCCAGAACATCTGAGGGAGTTTCCTTTTCAAAAACAAACATCCTGAGGGAGAGGCTGCAGCCCCTGCAGCGCTCATCCACAATGCTGCCACAGAGCTGGGCATGCAGGAGCCTTGTTCCCTGTCACTTGGGTGCCCTGTGGCACAGGGCACACATGGCAAGGCTGGCAGGGACACATGGCCACCCCCAGCCAGACTCAGCTGCTCTGAGCACCTACGAGTCCGGGCAGAGCGGGCTCTCTCTCCTCCATCTCATTTCATGCAGGAACCAGCAACATCAGGATTTGCTATTTATTTTAAATTGCAAACTTTTCAACTGGAAAGGAACAATGGGGAAAAAAACCAACGCGCCTGGGTCGACTTCCATGTATAAAAGTATCCCATGTCTTTAAGGCAGTGAATTTTAAAAAGGCACATAATTAGCAGGCTGCTTCCTCGTCTGTATTCTCCTCATCTGCCTGCCCACATAAACATTCGGCACACAGCACTTCCAGACACTTTTTAATAGAATCGCTTAAAACAATTAATTACCAGAGTTTTCATTCAAGCTGCAGTGGAAAAGATACGCCGGCAATAAAAGGCATTTATTCGTTGGTTTCTGGAGGCCTGTTTGTTATTAACATGTAAATTAAATCATCACAGATGTTCCATTTTTAATCTGGGGATGTGAAGTGCAGGGCTAACCACGGCCCAAACAGCCTGATTTTATTACACACACATTCATTAGGAACCAGCAGTATTATTGGATATCATTTTTCTTTGATGCATTTTTTAAACCAATTATCAGTATAATTTGTTCATTTCCCTCCCTATTTGTTTTTCTCTTGCCATTTGTGTCAGGATTCTCCAATCAAGGGCGATGCCTTTGGCTCCTCGTGGCCACCTCCTCACTGCTGGCCAGTGCCACCATGGAGCTTGTGCCTGGCTGTGGCCTCATGGGCTTCTTGCTGCAGGTGACCATGGGCAATGCCCATTCTGGTGCCAGCAGAAGAGGTGGTTTGAGGTGGAGAAGCTCACTGTAGATATACAATGCAAGGTGATCCTGGAGACTTGAGGTCCAGCAAAATCCAAAGGGAGAAAAAAGGGGGCAAAATTCCACTGGATTTGGGGTGGGACAGTGATGACAATAATGCTGGACAGCTGGGCAGGGGTGCCACTGCTTCTGTGTGTGTCTAAAAGAGGAAAGCTTTCTCTTCCTCCTGCAGGCAAAACCCAGGCTCTGGCTGCCGAGTGCCACCTTGGGGTGCTGCCCAGGGCAGGACCATCAGTGCAGGATGGTCACCCATTGCCCCCAGAGGGGAGCAGGGTGGCTCCAGCAGCTCCATGCCAGCTGCCTGCCTGCCCCCAGGCACTGACTGCATCCCTGTCCCCAGCTGCAGGAGAGCCTCAGGAGCCCCAGGAGGAATTCTTGATGTGGAATCGATTCTGATTGCATTGCTGCAGTGAGCCCAGGAACAGTTCTGGTCTAAAAGCAGAGTTTAGATTAATGAGGAATAAATAGCTCTGGCTCCTGGGTGGTGGTGGGGAGGGGGGCTGTGTGTGGCCTCCCTGTCCCTGGAAGCATCCAAATCCAGGCTGGACAGGACTTGGAGCAACCTGGGATAGTGCAAGGTGTCCCTGCCCATGGCAGGGGGTGGGATGGGATGAGCTTTGAGGTCCTTCCAGCCCAATCCAGCCTGGGATTCTGTGGTTCTATGGTGGGCACTGGGCATGGAGCCAACAGGACAGCACTACAAAGAGGGTCCTGCTGGGGTAAGGGACATCCTTACCCATCAGACTCTTGGCATTGCACATCTCAGTCTATTAATGCTTTGATTTTGGCCACTGACAACCTAGCCTGTGGTGGTACAGACAGGGAGATAGTGGAAAATCATCTGAGAAAAAACTTAAGCTTTTTGGGACTGCAAAACACATAAATATTTAATTATCACCTGGAATAAATTTCCAAAGTGAAAAGGCAGTTTTTGTGCCCATAGAAGCATCTCATGCTGGAACGCTGCTCCTGTAAACATGGGTGCTTGTCTGAAAAACAGAGAAATTACTGCTGGAATTTACTTCACAAGGATTCTTTAAAAAAACACCAGAAGGCAGGTAAAACCAGACAAGGAAACCAGAGTGTGTCCACTAATAAAAATAATAGTTTTCAACCTGAATAATTTTTTTGCAAGTGTCCCATCAACCTCATCTTTACCTGCACATACACATGCCAGGCCACAGCTCTGCCCATCCCATCCCATCCCATCCCATCCCATCCCATCCCATCCCATCCCATCCCATCCCATCCCATCCCATCCCATCCCATCCCATCCCCCAGGAGCTGTCCCCACAGGAGGACACAGCCTGCCTGGCCTTTCTCCTGGCGAATCATCCTGGTGGCTGAGGCTGCCTCGTTCCACTGCCACCCTGTGTCCTTGCTGTGATAACTGTCAGAGAAAGGGGGGTGGGAGGAGTCTTGCAATGACCAAAAACTCTCGGAAATGCTTTCATGCTAAAAATCCCATGTTTGACAGAAGTGTGAGATACCTTGAGGCCTTCTATTGATTACCTGGGAGCAGGAGAGCACTGGCGCTTTGAGCTGTCACAGTTCCAGGCATTTCTGAAAACGATAGAAGACTGGAACAAAAACACCACTAAGGCTCCTGACACAGCGTGTTAAGCAATAAAACATGTTTAATTGTGTTGTCTTAAGGCTATAACCATTTCCTGGCTGAAGGTCACTCACTACCCATACTGCCAGTGGGAGAGAGGAGCTCTGACAGGTAGGAATCCAAATAGGAAGGAGATATCTGGGAGATTACGGTGTGAACAACACTGAAATGCCAATGCCAGAGTAGTTAAAGTGAGCGGCACGAGCAGCAGGACATCTCCTGGCTGGCAGATCTGTACAGGGGATGTTACAAGCACAGCTTGGGGCTTTGATCAATGACCCTCTGGGGCACCTTGTCTCCATGTGGCACCATCAGTGTGTGGCAGTCAGCTGCCACAGGGCACACCTTCAGCCACCATTGTCCCCACATCTATGGGGGACCAGGCAAGCTCCTGGTGGGAGCTCAACTCCTCCCCAAGACCCTCCTGCCCTGCTCCGGGGCAAAGCATCCAGATGTGCTCTGCTCCCTGCACATCTGCTCTGACATCTGTGGGTCATGTCACACAGGTCTGCCCAGGGAGCCAGTGACTACCTGGGGTCATGCTGGGAAGGACGGAGGGATTTTATTTTCCTCAGTTAGAGGCATAATCATAAAATGTGCATTTGGCAAGAAATTTCAGGCATTCCTGACTCTAGATAATGCCAGGCCTCCCTGCTCTTGGACATCCACACACTTTTCTCCTCTTCTTGGTTAGTCTTGGTAACTTCTGTGTGAGAGGGGGCCCTGAGCATGGGAAAGGTTTGAGGTGTCTTGTGTTTAATGAGAAATAAAAAAGATTAGATTGTAGCAAGGTATTTAATTATTAGGATATTGCAGCTCTGGCTGCATCCTTTGCCTCTCCATGGGGGAAGTGCCAAATTACATGTCACCTCAGAGGGCATATTTTCTGTAGTTTTCAGAGCTCCTACAATGGCAGCTCATGAATATTTACTGAGCTGCTCAGATATGCAGCGGTGGGAACAAATAAAAAAACCCTTGTATTTGCATCTCCCACAGACACTAACAAACCATGTGGCTCTGGTAGGGAGAAGATGGGAGATTGCTGTTGCCTTTCCAGAGGGATAGAGGAAACAGCTTCTTGTATAATGAGATTGACTTTTAAATTGAAAGTGGTGCTGGTTGTGCTGCAGTTCATACTTCCATGCTGTGCGTTTGCTCCCTAGGCTCTAACATTAAGACATCTTATGTACAAGCTGGGAGGATTCAATTAGAGTTTCAGTTATTAATCAATCAATTAAGCCACAATCTTTGGAATATACATTTTCACTCCTAAAGAGGTGTGATGCTGGCAGGGTGAACTTTAGGGACCCCACTTCAGCTGGTCACACAGGCAGGTGTCTGTGCAGAGCTCACAGTGCTGGTGTTGGTTTGGCACCGTGCTGGGCAGGGAGAGCAGCACAGCCTGGGCAGGGACAGTGAGACCTGGCACTGGGATTGAGCACCAGGAAATGCCAACTCAGCTGGCATTTGAGAAATATTCAGCTTGCTTTGCTGCCAAGCTGGAGCTGCTTTGCCTAGAGCCAGCACACGGATGGAAGGATGGACAGCTCGGCTGTGCAGTCGGTCTCGCTGCTGCTCTGACAGCAGCTTCATGTTCCTGCTGGAGGAGATCCTGAATCCTTCCTTGCCTGGAAAAATCTGTGTATGAGTCAAGGGACTCAGAAAAGGACTCCAAATTGACTGTCCCATCCAGCTGCTGCCTCCTCTCTGCCCCTCTCCCTACTCCTGCTCTGTGTCCCCTTGTCCCTGCTGTCCCTGCCCTGGGTGAGGAAGAGATGGATGTGACACCAGAAACTCTGCAACTGATGGGGTTCTCCCAAATCTCTGGCATTTTCCTGCTGTAAGAAGGAGCTGAAGGCAACACTTCCAGGTGTTGCACATGGACAAAGAGAGGGGTGGCTTGTCCTTAATTTCTGTAGTGTGTTTCAGAGGCTGTAGCCATTTCAGGGTGAGATTCACACACATCTTGGGCAAGGGAGAATTTCCTCATGCCCTGGTATTTCTTCATTAGTGACACCTGCCCAGTCCTTGCTGGACAGGTCCATATTCATGGGCTGCTCAGTGAAGGGAGGAGAGCAGCATTCAGAGCAGGAATGATTCCCTGTGTCCTAGTGCCTGGGATATTTAATCACATCTGTAACCAGAAGTCCAGGGGAAGGGTTTGGAGAAAATGAGCTCTGTGGTTTCGAGCTGAAGTTTGAACATTCGAAGAGAAGTAAACGTGCAAGTGCTGTCTATAGGCAGGGAAGAAAAGCCAAGGGAGGATTAAATGGCAATGTTACCTTTACTCTTGTCAAATACCTAAGTAGAAACATTGGTTAATGCCCTTAAAAAAGGCCCATTACCACAGGGCAGGGAGTCAAAGAGCCTGGCTGCCCTAATACTCAGTTATCTCGTTCCCGGATAATGGAATGACCCCTCGCCTGCCCGAGCTGTACTACGATATAATAGCATGAGCCGTGTGAATAAAGAGGTTATTTTTGGAATCCAATTGAAGCAGTGCCAGAGCCGGTGTGACAGGGGAAGGATTGAACAAGATGCAATGTTCTAAGGGAAGGGGAAAAAAATTGAATTTTGGGGAAGGGGGCACTGGCAGTGAACTGTGCAAAGAGAGGCGCCGTCGTGCTGGCGGAGCACGGCCCCACGGGACAGATTGAGGGGATGCTGGGGCTGCAGACTGACCCAAAACAGAGCAGGGCAGGGGAGTTGAGCTCCCAGAGGAGCCAGAATTTCCCCAAAATGCTGAGCAATGGGTGGCTGTGGCAGCCCTGGGCAGTGCCAGCCAAGAGCCAGCAGCTGAGGATGGTCTTTGGCAACACCCCAGTCAGTGCTAGTGCCTGATTCTGGCTCTACCCTGCAGCCTGCACACTCTGCAGCTCTCTTCATGTCCCTTAAGCACATATATAAAGGTAAACCACAAAATATATCAGTTATGCTGTGCAGTATCCAACACACAGGGCTGCAGCTTATCCAGCAGTGAGAGACAAGAGCACAAGAGATTCGGCATAAACAGAGATGAAAATGAATATTAATTTACAAAGCAGCACAAAGACAATGGGATCCAAGGAGATTGATATCACAAACTCCCCTTCTTCAATCAGATTAGGGACTCATCTTCCCCAAACACCAATTGCTAATCTAGATTTGAAAGACAAATCCTCTTGCAGAAGGGCTTTGCCTTTATCTTGTCCCTCTGATGCCTCCACTTAAAATTTTAGTACAATTTTGGGGAAGTTGGGAGGCGGGAACCTTCCCAAGCAGCATTTAACCATTGTGATGCTGAAGTGTCATCGAGCAGTGGTTGGGTCTGCAGAACACGGGCTTCCCTGTGCCTGTGGCAGCAGAAAACATGGCAATTCCTGAGGGCTTGGCAGCTCTGGGGAAAGCTGTGTGGCAGCAGACACCAGCCTGCCTGTTGTATGTCCCAAAGAAGGGAAGCAGAGGCGTGTGGAGGGAGTGCCCCTCTCCTCTGGTAGCTCAGGTGCTCCATAATTGCTGATGAATGGGAGGAAATGAAACCAGGAATGCTTTCTGAAGAGGTAGGGGCTGGTGGCTGATGCCAGAGGCAAGTTAGAACAAGGTGAAATTTATCCAAGGACAAGAAGGCAAAGCCATTTTAGATAAACCCCATGGCCCCTCTTTGAGCTGCTCGGGATGTGCCAGGATCTGCCTCCCACCACGAGGATTTTGTATAATGTATTTGCTCCTGGGCAGCAGCTGGATCCAGGTGTTTCACTTCCTGACAGAGGTCAACTGGATCAATCAGTAGGTTTTTTCCCCCTTATTGCTCTTTATAAGAGCAAGGCCAGCTCACCTTCTGTCCCCAGCAAAGCCAGGTTGGGGACAGCATCAGCGGCATGGCCTTCTGCCACCAGCACAGGGAAGCCATTGGGAATGGGAGTTTCCATGTATGATGTGCAACTGGATCCAGAGTTGTGGTCAAAGGGCCTTGAACCCCACCCTAGGAAGGACAGCCCAGTCCCAGGAATGCTCCTTCCCCCGTGGTGCTGTGCCCAGCACATCCCACAGGCACCCGGCTCCTCTCCCTGGTGCTGCTGGGGGATGCGCACAACTTGAAAGGAGCTGTAATTACCGGCGGGGTTTAGATGCAGTTGGTGTTTTACTACTTAAAAGCAGTTTAATTGAAAGAGAAAATTTGCCTTAATTTGTATTAAGATACATTATTAAATACAGTTTATGGCTGAACTCACAAGCGGAGCCCGTGATCCCAGCAGGGAGAAGCTGCCGGGCTGGGCACGGTCCCAAGACCCTGCAGGCTCTTCTGCTCTCCCCAGCACCTGAAAAGACAGGTTGGTTCTACAAAATTCACAGGTTGCAAATGGTGTGTGATAAAAAAGTGAAATTTTTAAGATGCTAATTTACCTGCGCCTGTCTAGTAATTACGTATTTTATTGGTGTAGCACGTGCACTACAATAAATGCTACAGATTCAAAGAGTTGTTTTTTCTACTCTCCATGTCGAGTGTTTCTGACACATACATGCATTTCAAGTAGAATTAATTTTTTTTCTATTTGATGCAAATGCCTCTGTATTCCACCGTGGTTGAGTAAACTGCGTATTCTCTCCCTGTCAATGATCTCCTTGGAAATAGATGTCAGCCAATCAGTCTGGTAAAAAAAAAAAAAAAAAAAAAAGCCACAACACGCCCAACAAAAACCCAGCGACCAAACAAACCAGCCTCTCCAATTTACTGGGATCCGCTTCAGAGGGAGACAAAGAGCTGTGGCTGCTGCGCTGCGGGCAGTTCACCCAAACAGGGCAGGAAAATTCACACCACAGGCTGCTGGGGTGGGCTGGGGGCACCCTGGGGAGGGGAGAATAGCCACATATTATGCCACGGGAAAAGAGTTTTCAGGGTGGGTCTGCCCCAACCTTTTCGCTTCTCCTCCTGCACGAGGTTTTAGCTTTAAGGAGAAAATAAAAACAAGTTTTGCCCAAAAAATTTAAGACACCAAACTCAAATGAGAGGTTAACTGTGGTGATGGAAACAGCAGGGGAAAACATGACCCTGATTTCACTGAAAACTTAATTTTGGGGAGCAGGGAAACCAAGAAAGGACCTTACAGCCCTCCTTCCCTCCAAGTGCAGACCTTGGCTGATCGTGGTGAGCCTGTGGGTGAGGGCTCAGATGGAAATGCTGGAGGTTTTCAGCACTTGCCCCAGGCACAAAGAGCCCCTGGATGGCTGTGGCAGGGCCGGGTTCCCACATTTGCTTCTGAAATCCCCACCATGGTCCTGCTCGTTCCAGGCTCCATTAGAATGCACAGCTTATTGCATGATGAAAACACTCAGAAAGGGCACGGGGAAAAAAAAATTAATACCCAAATGATCTGATTTCGTGAAGGTTTAAGCACTTGCTCGCCATGGTCCCCTTTGAAGCTGATCAGAATCACGTTCTTTGCTATTAAGGTGATTTTTATCAGGATTTGCTGTGCTCCTCTTTCAAGGGGCTTGTTTGTGGGGCGTGGGGAAGGCGCTCACATGCCACGCTTTCCTTTCTATTGTTGTTCTTATTTTACTACACAGGGGAGAAGTAATCTTTTTTTTCCTCCCCTTGGCCTGGAGCTATTGTACATATGCAAATGTGACGATGGCAGCCAGCTATTTATAGCTTGAGTTCCTGCTACACTTATCACAACCACTGCAGACTTTTAAAAGCAGAACCCACACACACAGTATTTTTTCCCCAGGATATAAATTTCCCATCCCAATGCAGCCTGGCCCGTCGCATGCAACATTGATTGTCTGTTATATTACATTTATTAAGGAGTGATAACTTGTAATAATTGGATGTTAAATTAAAGAACTCTTTCCTAGTTATTGCCGTCTCAATTATAATTGTCATTTGCTGGCAGTTATGATGATATATGAGGGTTGTATTTTACTCAGCCGACCATGACCCGGTGAGTAATATTCCCTCAGCTATAGGGGCACTGATGCGCTCGCTGGCTCTTAATGCAGTAGCTCAGGAGCTGATTGGAATATTAAGTTTCCATGAGAGTAGGAGACGCAGAAATCCACATGGATATACATTACCGCACAGCTGAGAGGCCCCTCCGGCTATTTCTTTTTCTCCTCACTGGTACATGTCCAACTCGTTTCAGCTTTGTTTTATGGTTATAGGAATCAGGTTTATATGGTGAGTTATAAAGTAATAAAACAGGGCGAAAAGGGTGTTTGTGGTTTCATTTAAGAATAACCAGTTATAATTAACCTTTGTACCAAAATGTCAATATGTGTAAGGGCACTGGAACAGCAGTGATAGTAGCAGCTCTTTGCAGCCATCACACGGAGGTGGCTGCCTGCTTGGTGGATTCTTACTGCTGGTGGATTCTTGGTGCTGTGCTTGAGTGCCTGGTGGGGATGGGGAGTCTGGGAGGAGATGGGGAATCTGAGAGGGGATGGGGAATCTGAGCAGGGATGCAGCACACAGCAACCATCCCCAAGCTGCCTGTGATCATCCCCAGTGATTGCGTCGTAGAGGGAGGACCCTGGTTACTCATTCTAGCATTAATTCTCCTATTTGGATATAAGTTGTCCTGTTAATGGGGAGGGAGTCATAAAGTTCTTATATTTTTGTAGTGTAGAGCTTCACCCCAGAAGGCAACAGCCTTCTCCTGCTCTGACCCCAAAAACCCCTAAAGGTGAAGGATTTACCAGCCCTCTCCAGGGCTGTGTCCTGCCCAGATGATTTTTTTGTGAGGAAGCACAGTGGTCTGTGGTCTTCCCCTCACAGTGGGCAGCATATGGGGCCAAGATTTTGGTGAGAAAAAGATTTGTGGAATTCTAACCCAGAAGGAAATCCCTGAGCTGCTGCAGGGGCATGGTGGTGCTCAGAGGGGATGGCAGGAGCATCTCCCCTCACACCCACAGATCAGTTTCCTCTTCTAAGAATTAATTGTCCTTTGTATGGCTCGAGGATATTTGCACTGAGGAGCGATGCACTGCCCTTAATCACAACAACAGCAACGCTTGGTATGAGCAGGAGGGGTTGGAGCAGTCATTAGGCGTCTGAAATCGTGGTGCATATTAATGGGCAAATAACGTGTCTGAGCAAAGAAAAATGTGTCTCTTGTAAATTACATTTTTAAAAGTTGATTCAAACTAAGCGTTGTGCCATAAATCTGTTAATTTTGGCAAGAGTCTGGAATGAGCAGGGGCGACTCAAGACTTTCTTCAAACAGCTTTTCAGAAACTGCCCACCCACTGCCAGAAAAGACAGAGCAGGAGGGAGGGGACAGAGCATAATTCCCTTCCCTTCCCTTCCCTTCCCTTCCCTTCCCTTCCCTTCCCTTCCCTTCCCTTCCCTTCCCTTCCCTTCCCTTCCCTTCCCTTCCCTTCCCTTCCCTTCCCTTCCCTTCCCTTCCCTTCCCTTCCCTTCCCTTCCCTTCCCTTCCCTTCCCTTCCCTTCCCTTCCCTTCCCTTCCCTTCCCTTCCCTTCCCTTCCCTTCCCTTCCCTTCCCTTCCCTTCCCTTCCCTTCCCTTCCCTTCCCTTCCCTTCCCTTCCCTTCCCTTCCCTTCCCTGGCTTTGTGAATGGGTGAAAGGAAGTCACAGATATTTAACAGGGTAGAACTGGGGGGGGAATCTTGGTTTTCCAACAAAACAACTTCAGCAAACAGTGTTTGGGGACTGTTTGAACCCCAGTGGGCTGTCCTGGTGACTCCCCCTTCCTGAGGTGATGGGACACCAGGCAGTGCACGGTGACAAAGGTACACAATGTTCTTCCCTGCCTTCTCCAGAGCTGCTTTAATGGCTGAGAACCGGAGAGATGAAAAATTTGCCTGGAAGCAGAAAAGCAACCCCCGAAAACCTACAAAATATGCGACTTCTGCTACAAACTTGCAAATGGGCCCATATGTGATCAGTAAACGCTCTCAGATCCGCGGATTTGCCTGCATTCATTTGGGCTGGAGCCCCGCCAGGCGCCGAGCTGCGCAGCCACCGCTCCTCCCCGGGGACATCGGCGCCACAAAGCACCGGGAGGCAGCCAGCAGAGCCCCCACCTTCCTCGTGGAGATTCCCCTTTTCCCTATGGAGACCCCTCCCCATTCCAGGCCAGCAGGGAGGGAATGGGCTGGGGTGGTTTTTTCGGGAGCAGATGGTAGATCATCACCCATCGCTCCGGCCACAGCTGAACCCAGGGCTCTCCTGAGCTGCTCTCCTTTTGTTGGATGGGTTCTAAATCCACACAGCCCCTCCCTGGGGTTTGGAAGGTGCCTGAAAAGTCCACTGTAAAATCCACAGCCAAAGCTGGTCTTTCTGCCTGTTCCCGGTGAACTGCACAGCCTCATGCTGTTGCCCCATCCCAGCACAGCCATGTGTACTCAGAGAGATGTGGGAACCATAGGGAAGCACAAAAAGAGCATCTCATACCTGATCTGATCTGTTCAAACACAAATGGCAAAGCAGAGGATGCACAAAGAGGATGAGGGGACAGGGAGAGCCCCCAAGGGTTTTCCAGCCCAGCCGACACCTGCTGCTCCTGCTGCTGTGCCCTTTGTGTCCTCACCACTTCTCCAGCCTTGCTCTCCCGAATGTCAAACGCTGGGAAGTCCCTCCTGCCCAGCAGTGGGACCTGCCCCCTTATTACAACCCACTGACAGGTTAACTCCTTTCCTGTGATCCTGCTCCTGTGGGTGCTGGGTGCAGGTGGCTGCTGCTGTTCCCTGTTTATTACCTGGGGAGCGATTTTCGGCGTGTTCCACATGATTATTTCCCAACACTGCAATTTGGGACTCGCTGGGCGGCTGCAAGGTTTGTTTCTCACAGAGGTGACCTCCCTGCAGCTCGCTGCATGTCAGGGTTTGAGGAATATACTTGAGTTGATGGGTAGGTTGTGTGCATCCCCTGACCTCAATCGTTTTCACACTGTGAGAACTGCTGGGAAGTGGTTTGACACAAAGTGTTTATAATCTCCATCAGAAGGAAGGGAAATGATAATGGGCCCATCTTAGCAAAAAAGGAGACAGCCACCAGGCTCCCTTCTCACAGTGGCCTTAAGCTCTGCTCTGATTTGAGCATTATAATTAGTAAAGAAACAAGCTGTAATTAAATTAGGGAGTGGAAAGGCAGGAGTGCAGCCACCATGGAGGGTGGTTAGTGGAGCTCCTGCCTGGCAAGAGGAGCCATCAGGGGCAGCCAGGACCATGACAGAGACTTTGTTATCACCTCATCCTCCTGCAGGAATTCATCACTGGAAACCAGTTAGAACTCTCCACAGAATGATGAATTCTGGGCTTTGCTATGATATCAGGCCCCTGGTTTTGTACCATGTGATTTTTACAGTCCCCACCAGCACATGGGAGCTGGGGCTGGCAATGGGGAGTGTCTGGTCCCCAGGGACCCCTCCAGCTCTGAGCTCCCCATCAGAGTCACCACACACAGAGCTGGTCTCTGAATGTCCTTATTTTGGGCCAAGAATAGACTCTTTTGGGAAGAAAGCACTGCACCTGGGGATGCAGAGTCCTGTAAAGTGTCCTTGGTGTTCAGGTCCCCTCAGCATCATCGCCTCACTGTCCCCCAGGCTGGTGGCTGTGTGTGCACACCTGAGCTTTCCCCTGCAGGTGTTCCTCACTGCACCAGGCTGCTCCCCAGCCCAGCCTGTGCCTTGCTGAGTGGGACAGACCTGCCCTGAGCCTCCCTGGGGGCACAGGGGGAGGGCTGGCTGCCAGTGCCCAAGGTGCTGCCGGCTCCAGCTCCTCAGAGATGCAGCCAAGATGCTCCGGCCGTGCAGATTTATTTCCTGGCTTTTAGCCAGCCTAGGAATGAAAATACTCTAGAGGGTGAAAGGCTCATAGTCAAGAGCTCTTCACCTCTTCCCTGAAAGGACCTCTCATCCTCATTCACTCAGGGGTTTATTACCACTCCACTGCCTGAGAATAACTGTTTGCAAAGACAGAGCTTGGAAAAAATAAGCCGCCCAGGTGCTGGAGTGCTCAGACCTGTCAGTGCTGAATTCAAAACAGAGTCAGCTTGGGGCTCTTCTTCCTTCTTTCATTTGGATCTGGAGGAGCAGGCCGTGGCTGTGATGGCTGGCCACCAAAGAGGCTTTACCTTTAATGTACGTGCAAAGGTGATGGCACCTTCCCTGAGAAAAACCCAAAAGTGGGATCCCACGGTTGTAACAGCCCTGTGGGAGCTGCAAACAGCAACACATCCATTCTTAATAAAGCACAGGGAGGCTGAGGAGGAGGAAGAGGAGGAGGAGGAGGAAGACAACAGCCTATTCTCATCTCCTCCCACCATCCTGCCCAGCTCCTGCTCCTTTTCATCGCAGGGTGATGGCACTGGACTGTTCTGTTGCATTTATTCACATTTATCCTGCAGTTTTCCCCCAAGTCTTGCAATGCAGGTGCAGCTTGTGGCGGTCAGCAGAAATACCCTGTGACAGGCGCCAGGGGACAGCTCTGGGGACATCGGCGGTGGGGACACGGTGGCAGCAGAGGCAGGGCGGGCTGTGCAGGGTGGGAGCAGGGCTGGCAGGGGAGCAGGGCTGTGCCCGCTGGTGTGGGAGCTGCGTCTGCCACCCAGGCTGAGGCTCCCGCGCTGCCACCCGGCTCCGCAGCCCCGCGCAGCCTGCCTGCTCCGCACCGAAACAGGCAGCTAGAAAGTAAACAGTGTCTGAAACCTATTCTCATTAGGCTAATTTACGAATAAATTACCATATTCAATGGCCTTATTTTTACTGCTCGTTAACAGGCCCATGATAGGATGATAATTATGGGATTTTAAGTGGCTAATGGCAGCTGGGGCGTCAAAAGCAGTTTTTACGAATCTGTTTATGGCAGGGAAGGTGACAGGAGGGTGGGACACTGAGATGTTGGAATCGCATGTCAGGGAAAAAAAAAAAGCTTTAATTGTTGAGTATTTATTAGAGAGGAGGGAAGACTGTAATTTAAAAATGAAACTCTGAAAAACAAAAAGGAAATTAATTAGTCTCCCAGCGCTCCAGTGGCTAGTGCTTAAGGAGGACCTTGCTGGTCGGCAGGCGGACTTGGAGGGGCAGGGCACGGTGTGGCCGTCCCCTGTCACTGGCGCTGTCCCCTCCACACGTGCTGCAGGAGCAGTCGCTGGTGCTGTCACGACAGAAGGGGCTCTGGTGGAGCAGCAGAAACCGGGTGTGAGGGCTGTGAGGCCGTGGTGGCAGCACAGTGCTCCCGCCAGCAGTGGGTGCATCCTGGCTGAGCATCTCCATCCAAGCATCTCCATCCAACCATCTCCCTCCAACCATCTCCCTCCAACCATCTCCCTCCAACCATCTCCCTCCAACCATCTCCCTCCAACCATCTCCCTCCAAGCATCTCCCTCCAACCATCTCCCTCCAAGCATCTCCTTCTGTCCCCATCTCCCAGTAGCCGGTGTTTTTCCCAGTGTTTAGCCTGGCTGCTCATCATCTCCCATCTCCACCGATTCATCTTGATCTTTCAGTTTAGTATGCAGCGCTCGGAAAACAAACACGTACCAGACTGACAGTGGGAATAAATATCGTGGAGATGTTGATTAGCATTTGATCCCAGCTGGGCCTCTGGAAGCTGCAGCACTGGAATGCCTTGGCAGTTTTTTAATGCTGAATAATTTGATTAGATCAGTGGCTGAGCCTGCTGCTCGCGGTGAGATAAACCCTCCCCACCCGCCGCCCCCCGCACTCCGCTCCCTCCCTGCCTGCCTTTGCTTTCTTTTATGGGGCCTTAAATACGTCGTTTAATCAACTCTACAATTTCAATTTAGCACAGTTGTTGACTCGCATGGATGATAAGGTTCTGGAGACCCCACAGATTGCTGCCTGCTCTGACAGTGCCGTTCTCCACGGCCTCCTGGCTCTGCTGCCCAGCCCAGCCTGGCCCAGCCGGAGGGGCTGATCCCTGAGCCGGGCTGTCACTCAGCCACGGGGACATCTCCAGCCTCTCTGCTGTGTGATCACCAACGGGGACATGTCCCCTCCACTCGGTGACACGACAGCAACCAATGGTTTGTGTACAGAAACACAGTAATCACACCTTTTTTTTGTTGTTGTTCTTTTCTGAAACACTGGAAACATGAAGACACAGGGGGATGGGGGAACTGCATTACCCCAAACCTCAGCAATCCTAATTAAACACGGATTTCTGAAATTTCCTTCTCCCTCCCTTAAAGAGAAGAGAGTGGGGCACACACCTACACTATCTAAATCACTACTACTTTTAATCTAATTTAAATAACACTCCTGGCATTCATTTCCAATAGGAGAATAATCAGTTCAGAGGGTGGCCAGCGAGAGTGGAGTGAACAGCCCTGACTCTTCCACTGCCGGTTTTCCCAAAACACCCTGCTGATGGCTATTTCCAAATTGTATTTTAAGTGTCTCCTTATCTGCAGAATACCATTTAAAAGCAGCCGAGCTTCCCCTGAACCACTGAGGCTCCACAGTTCCATTTCTCCCCCTACATCAAAACCGGGAAAATCCTGAATTACAAACCCGGCCTTTTCTATCAGAAAAAGAATTATTTTATCTGCAGAAGCAAAACTGTGTATTTTCAGCCACTGACCCAATCCCCGGTAAATAAACAGGCAGAGACTCCCTGTGTTTGCTGACACTCATTAGCATTCCCGGCGGGTGTGAGGGTGATACTATCTGACAACCACCAGCTCAAACTTTCTCCCTTCGCTTTTAGTCGCTTGCGATTCTCACGCACAATAAACAAACCGGCTCCTGCTGCTTCCCACCCCCTCCAGGCCCCCCTGCACCGC
Organism: Zonotrichia albicollis; assembly: GCF_047830755.1. Lineage (NCBI taxonomy): Eukaryota > Metazoa > Chordata > Aves > Passeriformes > Passerellidae > Zonotrichia > Zonotrichia albicollis. The sequence goes on along the minus strand of NC_133836.1, from coordinate 5,063,749 downwards.
TCCCGCAGCTCTCCCACACCTCCCCTGAGCCCCCTGCACCTGCGGAGTGGCCCACTCAGCCCCTCCTCACCTTCCACACCTCCTGCACATCTCTGGGACCCCACTGAACCTGCAGGACAGCCCCTGCATCTCCTCCTCACCTTCCACACCTCCTGCATCCTCTCCTCACCTTCCACACCTCCTGCACATCTCTGGGACCCCACTGAACCTGCAGGACAGCCCCTGCATCCCCTCCTCACCTTCCACACCTCCGGCACATCTCTGGGACACCTCCCACATCCCTCTGTACCTGCGGGACAGCTCCTGAACACCTCCTGAATCCTCTCCTCACCTTCCACACCTCCTGCATCCCCTTTGCACCTTCCACACCTCCTGCATCCCCTTTGCACCTTCCACACCTCCTGCATCTCTCAGACACCTCCCACATCCCCCTGCGCCTGCAGGACAGCCCCTGCATCCCCTGCACACCTCTTGGATGCCTCTAATATCCTCTGCACCTGTGGGACAGCCCCTGCACACCTCCTGCATCTCCTCCCCACCTTCCACACCTCCTGCATCCCCTCCTGACCTTCCACACCTCCCACACCTCTCTGACACCTTCCACACCCCTCTGTACCTGCAGGACAGCTCTGCAGGACCCAGAGCACCACAGGACTTGTCCCGGTCTAGGGGAAGGATACAGCCTGTCAGTGAACCTTGACGAGGTGACACAGTGGCTGAAGTGGGGTGAACAGCACACCCACAGTGGCTGGAAGTGCTGCTGTCACCCCTCGGGGCAGGGACAGCCCATGGGAGCAGGATAATGGCACCTCTGGGGATGTGCTGACCTTTGAGTGCAACAAGTACAGCCTAAACCCCTCTGAAACCAATGGGAGCCACAGTCTCCAAAGAGGCCCAGGCAAGGCACATTGAACCAGCAAGTTTGATTTATGTTGAGCATTAGATCCTGCTCCAACTGGTAAAAGAACATGCAAAGAGCATAAAAATATCCATAGTGGCTCATCCCAGGCGAACACTCACTGGAGAGCACAAGCACAGAGCAGAACAATGATACTTCATCAAGCACTCTATTAACCTCCAGCAATTTATGGCTCAAGATCCTTCAGAGCCAGAAATAATGTCTGTGTATGGATGTATGATGGATTTTTCTGACATTAATTTGTCCGGTAACTTCTTGAACCCATGTAAATTTTACCTTGCAGTGTCTTGGTGAAGGATCTGAGAGCAGCCCCCTTCCTGCTGGGTTCAAGCTCTGCCAGCCCCCTCAGAGCCCTCGAAGCAGCAGCTAATCCTTGTTCCCTGTCCTGGGTTTACAGATTTCTGTTGTGTCCCTTCCCAGGCTGAAAAGCCTCGCCCCAGGGAATCCTGACTTTATCCTCACTCATCCCTGGGCCCCTCTCCGGACCTTTCTCACATCTATTGCTGGTTTTGTGTCATGGATTGGGAGCAGAACAATGCAGGGTTCAGGGTAGGGCTGCCACACAGATGTCAGTAACACCACAGTGCTCTTTCTTCAATCCCTACTTTCCCCCTCAATTATTCCCAATATTTGGTTGGTAACTACTGGATGCAGAGCAAGTGTTTCCACTGAGTTATTTGTTGCAGCCTTCAATTTTCACTCCTGGGTGCTGCCCCTCAGTACAAACTCCTCCATGCTCATGAAGATGAGATTTCCATTTCTACAACCCTGTCAGAGCTCAAGATTTTACATTTGTATGCCCTGAATTTCATCTACCCCTGCCCAGCCTTCCAACACCACACTGCTTGTTCCCTGTTTGTCCCAGTTCTCCAGCTGGTGGCCATACACAACAGCTCCACCACCTCTTCCTTCTTACTCTTCATAAAAACTGATTGTATTAATCACTTTCCAGATTTTTTATAACAAGTGGTATAAAATTTCCAATTTTTATACCATGGAAATGTTCAAGGCCAGGTTGGATGGGGTTTGGAGCAATTTGGTCTGGGGGAAACTGTCCCTCTCATGGCAAGGGGTGGAACTGGATTAGCATTATGTTCCCATTCATTTAAATTAAAGAATATATAATATCATAATTAGATTTGTTATATCCCACTTGAGCTGCTGGGCAAATACTCCTGGTTTTCAGTTCTTCATAACCATTCAGGTGATTTTCTTGCCTTAAAACTCTGACATCAACACCTCACCTTGAACATCTATAACCCCAGTCCCATTGCTCTGAGCTTGCTGTGCTTGGGCAGCTGTGCCTGCTCTGAGGCACAGCTGGAACCAGGGCAGAGAGAGTTATGGGCACCAGAAACTGCACAATGCCACAGACAGGGATGCAGGAGCCAAGCCTTTGGTGTCAAAAATGTGACACTTCCAACAAAACACAAGGTTGTTGCCGTGTTCAGGATGCACAAACAACCAGACCCCTGCATCGGCCTCTCAGGCTGTCATGTACCCTGTGCACAAGGTGCTTTGCATTGAATTAGGAACAGGATTTGTTTCTTCAAACTTTTGCAATTTTAACATCTGCTTGTTTTGGTAAATCTGACAGGGACTCTCTTTTGTCTCTTTTATTTTATTTTATTTTTTTAAACCAAAATTCTATGAAAAGTGTTTTTAAAAGTGCTAACTGACAAGCCTACACAGGCTGCCTCCACTCAGGGAGCACTGCACAGTTGTTAACTTGTTAGACAGGAGCTAGATTACAATCATAAATAAATGATTTGCTGTCTCCTTACATTCAGACATGTAGCTTTTAAAGTGTAGCTGTCATCCCTGAATCAGATTTAGTCAAATGCTGTGTAACTGCAAAATTATCCTATCCTTACCTTTTTTTATTCTCCATATAATGGACAGTTAAATTGGATTTTCAAATTTGAAGTGCATATGTTTTTCAAATCCCCACAGGGTTGCCATTTTTTCATTTCTAAAGCAACTCACTAATGTTTATCATTACCACACAGAAATATTACAATTCTTAAGGGGCACCTTATAAAATAAGTACAGGAGAAATATGCTTTATCGTCTCAAAATGAAACCAATTTCTCAGCTGATTTGCAATTTATTTACATGTTAGCATTGATTTTCTGCTGATTTATAGCCCCACATGCCTATGTCTTTGCTGCTTTCTAAATAAACACCATCAGGCTGGGGAAGGCAATACTGAATTACGGAGCTTTGTTCCAGCTTCTCTCTATTAATGAGTTAAATCTTTTACCAATAGTGCCTGGTCTCCCCGAGCACTGAGTGCAAGGAGAAGTCATGCATGGTATTTTATAAGGCTGGAGTTCTGGTATGCTATAAATAATCAGGAGGTGTGGAGAATCCAAGGGGAAAATAGAGATCTCAGGAAAAGCACAAGTGAAAAATGCGGTCTCGCAATTATTCTTTTTTTCTGAGCTATAAATTTGGAGATGCAGGCACAGCTCGTGGAAACCAGTGCTGGGGACATTTTATTTTATGCAGCCATTTAGGACCTTCCTTCCATGGCAGCTTTCCAGGGTACCTGCTGCACACCTGGGCTCCTGCATCCAGCATGTTCCATCCATGTAACACCAGCCCGTGCTGAGGATTGTTTCTGAGTAAGTTTTATAATGGCAGGTAAATTATTCATTGGCATGTAAAATAATACTCTCCGCCTTAACTAACAGGGTAGTGAAAATAACCCCTGGCAAAGACTTCACCCTTCCAAGGTTTGGTTCATCAATAAACAATCCTGGAGTGCCTTCGGAAGGGCCCAGTGTGGTGAGGGGCAATTCAGAGGGAGGGGGCTGAGATTCAAATGTGCATCAGTCTGGGGGAAACGCTTCTTTTCCACTCTGCGAGCTGCATGTGCAAATTCTACGGATAATTAATGCAACAGTTCCTTCAGCAGCATCAAAAGACCCACTGTTTAATTCAACATCCTACACGCGCGGTGTGACAGCAGCGAGGAGCGTTATCCCTGGCAGTGAGTGACACAGGGCATCAAGCATTCCTCTGGAATGCTCTTGGAGTGGCACCTCAGGTGTGGCTGAGCTGCATTAATGACATGAGGTGCTGCCAGCCCAAGCCAGGCACGCTCCTGTTGGGAATGCCAGCCTGGCTGGGCACTGTGTCACAGCCCTCCCATCCCTGCAGCTGAAGGACTCGCTCTGCCAGCCCTGCCTGGTCACCAGGACATCTTGGAGAAGCTGGGAAGAGATCTGGCCACTGCAGGCACCTGCAGAGAGGTCATGAGCTGACATTCAAAAGCCAGACACCAGTACCAGCCTGGGCTCAGCAGCCCTTCTGGTACCTTTGTCGTGCCAGGAGCACACACTCCACAGGTTTCCCAGCCTGTTGACACACTGGCCCTGCCTCAGGCTCTGGAGCTCAAGTGTAACAAAGGCAGAGCAGGTCACACCTCAGTTCTTGGGAGGGTCACAGAGGCTTTGGCACGGTTGTGGACCGCCTGCTCGGGTGGGATGAGCTGGTGCCCGATGCCCCCCAGCCCTGGAGCCCACCCAGCCTCTGCCCAGCAGCACACAGCGCGAATTGGCTGACTCCAAACCCAGTAAATCAAACTCCAAATCTCAGCAATTCGATTCCAAAGCGTCAGGAAGGGCCCGGCAAAGGAGGAGCCGGGTCTGTGATCGTGCCCCATCCCTCCCCTGAGGGCACTGGGTGCTTTCCCCAGGCGGGGAACCGGCTGTGGCAGCCACAGCAAGGCAGCAGCGAGGCCGCTTTGTGCCTGAGCACATTTGTGCTTGCTTAATGGTGGGGGTTTGTTTTTTCCTGTTGACATTGATCATAATTGTTACCCCATCGATTGACACACAGACTGCTCGGCGGAATAACAAGGAATGCTCCGTGCCAAATTATTCACTCTCCACCGGCTAAATCGCGCATCCTCCTGCAATCAAACCACAGCCGCAGCCGCAGCTGGAAAACAAAGGTCCTGCAATTCCGAGCGGAGATGTGGAGAGCTGGGCAAGGAGTGGTGGAACATCAGGCTCCCAGCGCCTGTCAGTGACGGGCGTGTGACAGCAGTAACGACACCGCCAGCAGAGCGGGCCCCGCCGTCTGTGCAGCTCCAGCCACAGGGAGATGCAGGAGGGAGAACGGATGGCATCGACTGCAGTGGGCTGAGCATCCAAATCCAACCGAGAGCAAGGCAGAAAACTCTCTCGATTAGAATGTGGAGCCCCGGGGCTGCCCTGCAACAACGCAATAAAAATAACCCGTCCGAATTTGGGTTGGTTTGAGGTCACAAGGCTCCAGGAGGGAAAGGGCAGAACAGCGCTGCATCTTTTGCCTTGTCGGGGAGCACTGGGACGGGATGGGATGAACTGTGCGTCGGAGCCAGGCTCTGTGCCAGCAGAGAGTGCCTTCCCTAACCCTGTCCCCAGAGCATGGAAGGTGTCACCTGGGGCTGAGCACACGCTAGAGAAGCATCAGCGAAAAGTACACTCCTCCTCCAGCAGGAAAGTTTCCTTTGCTGAAAATCACAGCTCTCCCGTTTAATTCTCATGAATATTCATCCGTGCGGGGATCTCATTCAGAGGGAGACCGAGGAGAACTGGTGGGTGCTTATGCAAAAACACAGACACTTGACACCAAAGATGCTTGTTTAGTTGATGTGAAATCTCTCCAGTTTTCTTTCCCCAGTACATACACGGGCTTGGTGGGATGAAATACATTATCCGGAGAATCATTCATCAAAGACCTGGAACGACGCAGAGCGCATGTGATGGATAAGGAAAATGGCCACCACGGCTGTGGCTTAAGGACAGACAGAAAGACGTTTTGATGAGCAAAAACCCTTCCCATGGATTTGTGCTGGAAGCAGGGTTCAATAGGGGACTGTCTGTACCATGGAGTGCCAATCAAACAGAGTCATCTGTGCGAATCTGTGGCACAATCTCAGAGGGAGCTGTGGCACGGCAGGGGCTGGGCTGGGCAGGATTAGTCAGGAGCTAGAAAGGGATTAGGAAAACCTGACGTGAAAATGCTTCACTTTGTGTGCATTTTTATAGTGTGAGACTATATACGGAGGGCTGTTATCCCACGGGCTGCCAGGCAGGAGCAGGGAAAAACAATGAAATGTATTTTAGGGGGGAAAAAGGGACTTGGAAGGAGACATCCTCGCAGTGTGGGAAGAGCGTTGCTGAAGAACCTCTCCTGACTTTTTGGGAGCTGGACAGGCGCCATTTGCAGGCACTTCTGAGAAGCTTTCCCAGCCTTTCCTTGTTTTCTTTCCCGTTGTTTTGAGTTAACGCCAATGTCAGAGGCAGCTCCCCTGTTTCTCCTGCAGCATCCCGACCCCGCGCCCCTGGCCGGGAGTTGCGCCTCGAGCTCTCCAGAATTTCCTTTTAAGAAATCAGGGCAAGGAACAGGGGAAGTGGGTCCTCATTGACGTAAGTGTTGCAGAGCTCCGAAATAAGCTAACTAATGGCTTTGCTAAACACTGCAGCCGCTGGCGATGATCTCCGTGGCCATTCCCTGTGAGAGAGAGGGTTGAAATCTGCAGGCGAATCCCGACATTTTTGGAGGGCCGCACGCTCAGAGACGCGCTCGCTCCCCCGTTCCGCTAGGCTGCAGCTTCGCCGTGATGTAGCAGATTGTGTTCGGAGGGATCCATGTCAGGATATTTTAGGGAAGTCAGCGCTGCGAATACAGCATCTCTGCGCGCCGCACAAATCCCTTCCCTGCTCGCAACGAGCCCGGCAGCGCGGGGCTCTCCCAGGGCTGCTGCAGGCGGGCACGGAGGGGCTGTGGAGGAGGCAGATGGACCCACTGTGGTCCCAACGAGAGCCTGAGGGGTCCCAGCAGGACCCGGGTCCCGCAGGATGTGTGGGACCTTCCCCGGCTCCGTGGGCACTCGCACCCGTGGGCACCGCGTCTGAGCAGCTTTGGAGGCTGTTTGGAGACAGCAGAATGACTTTGTTCTCATCAGCCCACAAACTGCTTAATTAGTTAAAATTTTACTCCGGATTGACTTGATTTGAGCTGTCCACTCTGCGGTTTTGGTGCCCCCATCCCCTCCGGAGAGGGGAAGGGGCTGGGATGGGGGAACACCACCCCGGCTGCAGGATTCCCCCGCTCTCACAGCAAAACCAATTTCAGTCAGCCAGGTTTCTCTAAAACACATCGACTTCAGTGGTGTTTTGTACAAAGGGAAGGGGAAAAAAAATCCTAAATATTTTCCTTGGGATAAACTCCCGTGTTAGAGCCACGTCCCTTTCATGCTGTTGCACATGGGCTGGTATTTAAGGCAGGGACTTATTGTATAACCCAGTGCCTGTGGGATTAAAAAAAAAATAAAAAAACCCCCAGTCTCCATGGAAATGGAGGCCATATCTTTTGAAAACTGTATCAGAGCTCTCTATCCTCTCCCCTTTATCATTGTATTTTAACCTACCAGCTGCATATTTAAGAGCAGAGCTTGCAAGATGATCTTACCCTTTTTTATTATTTTCCCTTATGTGTTAAGGGAGGGAATACTGACAGGGACAAGTGACAGCTCGCTAATTATTCCCTTACTGCCACTGCTGTTCTTGTTTTGGACGTGTTGCTCATTTTCCTCTGCTCTTCGCACTGAATAATGCATGGGTCCCTATCAGTATTCATGCGGTACCTTCGGGAACTGCCAGCCTAACTAGCTGATAACTGATTCAGTTTGTAACCGGTGCCTTTGGGAGTTGCAAGGAAAAGTAGCCAAGAACAAATTTAACACTTCTTTCTCATTGCCTCAGAACATCAAGGAGAGGTACAGGAGGGCTGCGCACGAAATCCATTCGTCGCCTGGAGCTGTCGGGGGTGCGGAGCCGCCGCTCCCGCGTTTAACCCTGCGCCTGCGGCCGCGGGGTCAGCGAGATCCAGATGGGAGCGGGCAGTTCCCAAAGCAGTTGTTTTCAGCAGATGCCCTCCCTAGGCTTCGCAGGGAGGTGCCAAGAAAGAGCCACCCCGGAGCCATCTGCACTTCGGAGCGGCGAACAGTGCGAGCCTGGTGGCGGGGCTGGGAGCGCTGCGGGCTATCGGCTGCTATCGGCGTGGCACGGGCTCAGCCCGCACCCCCAGAGTGCAAACTGCCGCTGCCGGGACGCCCGGCTGGCCCCGAGCATCGCCGAGCCTGGCCCCTCACAGCAAGGTCTGTCCCGCTCCGAGGCGGCTTCAAGAGCTCCCTCCCATCCCAGGGAGAACACAAAGCGAAGGAGGATGGGTAAAAGGCATATCCACTCCTCCTCTGTTAAATACGCTTGTGAGAGGGAAGAAAAGGGGGAAAGTCTGGCATTTCCCGTGTGTTAGAGGTGCCTGGTTTTGCGCATTTAACACATTTCCTGCCCCACAAGCAGGGAGGGATGGGCTCACTCCCTGCGCGGAGCTGCTCTGCTGGAAGTGCTCTGCTCCCTCCACACAAGGATGAAAAACCACTCTGAGCAGTTGGCTGAATATTCTTACTCGAGCTTTTCATCTGACATGTGTCAGATGGTGTGACCTTACCCACCCGAGATGGCACGACCTGAGCCGCCATCTCCACAGCTTTGCTCCTCTCCAAGTGCAGATAGAGATATTTAAAATCCTGCCGTGGAGGAAGAGATGCCTTGGGTTTGGGGTTGCGTCAAAGTTGTCAGACGTGTCTTCTGCAGGAGCTGAAAGCAGATGGGGAGGTGACCCCGTGGGCGTCCATCATGCCTCATGCGAGGGACAGAGGTTCCAGGAGGAAAATTTTAAAGGTCTTTCTTGGAGCTTGCACTAGGAGCTGTTTCCCTGGTTCAAACTCAAAGAACTTTGTGGAGGGAGTTTAGGAGCTCTTCTCTCCAATAAAGATGATCCAGATGAGCGCTAGGCAGGAAGGGAGGTTTGTGCTCAAGGGACAAAGCTCTTGAAGCACAGCCAGACTTGGGAGCAAATTCATCAAAACGCATCAGAAGAGCCACATCTGGGCTGTGCTCAGACAGGGCTGGGGTGTGGGGATTCCTCAGTGATCCCCGAGTGCTGTCAGCCTCTTCAGACATAGAAAAGGAGCTTGGAGGGATGTGGTGACCCAGCTCAGAGGGCTCTTGACTCCAACAAAGCTGCTGTGTGTTTAATTGATTCCTCTCCACTGTTCCCATTTCAAGCTTTACTGCACTTTCCCCTCTTCCCTGCCCCCTGTGCCAGTTGCCCAAGTGACCACAGAAGGAAATCCTGGGTGATCTGCCCCATCAGCCCTTAAGGAAACAGGTAGGCCGGGTGGTCACTGACAGCCAATGGCTCGGGAGGGAACCAACTTCTTTCTCCTTCTAGGTTCTGCAAAACTTGGCAGCAGTTTGTATTTAGATCTACTAAGAAACCCACGGCTAATTGGGCAAAATTAGTGACATAGTTTAAAAGGTAAAACACAAGTTAAATAATGCTGATCTCTTCATCTCAGTGCCTATAATTACAGAAAAGAAAAAAAAATAGGATGTCACAGAGAAATTGAACTATAGAATTGAAAATCCCTCAGCAATGAAATCTGCACTCAGATTCCTTGCCCCCAACCTGCTGGAGAGGTTTGGCTCCAGAGGCAGTGGGCACATTGTGGGCTTGGCAGCAGCATTCCTATTCCTGTTCCAGGGAACAATCCTCCTCAGCCATAGCAAACCTTGGAAACACATTCACCAGTGTCTGTGGAGCCTCTGGGGAGCCCCTTGGAAGACAAGGAAAAAAGCCTCAAGATACTGTATGTCAGTCTATCTCTCACTATAATTACCTTTATTGATTGGGGACTCATTTACATTTCCATATCTCCGAGTTTCCTGTTAGTGTGCCTGTTTAGATGTGTTCATGGATCAGATTTCAGGAGATTTCATCCCAGGGAAAAAAAAAAGCCTTGTTATGTATGAACTCCATGCAAATCTCAAAAGAGAGGTGATGAGGCTTTATGGCAAGAAATAACACCAGAAATAATAATAAGTCCACTGGATGAGCAGAAGGAGAGAAGAGGGAGCGGCCACGGCAGCAGAGCCATTTGTCACAGTGTCCCCAGCACACAGAGTGCTCTGCACAGAATCCCTCCTTTTAGGGAAGCCCAATATTTCCTCAAAATCAAGAGCAGAAATGCTTGAGGAACACAAAACCACCAAACCAGAAATTCTTCTGTCATACAGGTTTGTGAGGTGTCCTGAGGAGGGGAGAGCTGCTCTCGGAGATTGGTACAGAAATACCTGCTTAGCTTGGGCTGGGAACTGGCTGATGGTGGCTGCTCTGCCCTGGACATTCTCCCTTCTGCTGGCAGAATTCCTGCTCGTGTTCTCCCTGCTCTGCAGCCCCACGTGTCCTCACCCAGCCGTGGTGTCCCCTCACCCCAGGGCCATGAGGACACCTCCGGCAGACACTGCGTGTGGAGAGGAGAAAGTCTGCAAGATGCAAAAATACCTTTTGATTACAAAAGGGGAGCGGTGGGAGCGCCTGGGGGAGGTTTCAGGTTCGCGGCAAGTAGCTGCGATCCCCGGAGGAATTTAAATTGCCTTGCACTGCTTCTCACCGAAGTGAGAGGGAGAGGTGGGAGAGGGTCGGTCCTCTGCATCACACCCAGTCACAGCACATCTGGGACCAGATGTTCACACGTGCATCACACTGGAAGTCCCAGTCACCAGGGTTTGATGTCCTGACTCGTTTATTAGGGCTGCAGGGGTCTTTGAGAACAGCCCTCACCTCCCTGTGCAGCCCCTCGCAGGCTGCCTGCTCCCTCTCACCCAGACTAGACACAGAATCTGCTCCAAAATGGATGTTTTTCACATTAAAGAGCTGCACAAACATTTTATTTCCCATTTGTGGCCCTTTTGCAAACAGCAGAGAATCCACTCCTTCCTCCAGAAGATTTGTGTCTGAGGGAGCTCCCAGGCTGACATAAAGCTGCCCATACTTTCAAGAGGCCTCTCTGGTAAGCTCTTATTTCTTGGAATCCTTCCCAAAACGAGGCAGTATCACTTATGGGAAGCAGCAAACAGGAGTGATGTGAAGCCCTGAGAAACCCTTCCCGTTTCAGCAAAGGCACAAGTGTCACGTCTCTGCAGAAATATCAATTATATTTCCTGTACAGCTAATGAGATAGCAGTTGGCAAACATCACAGGTAAACAGACATAGCCTAGCACATAATTTGGGCTTGTGGAATCACATTTTTCTGCTCCTGAGGTGTCCCTGAGTGCTGCACCCCACTGCTGTGCCCAGGTAAAGCATGGAGTGAACAATGTGAAACCTCAGTGAAATGTCACAGGGCTGGGGAAGGGTGGTATGAGGAGCAGTGGGGGGAGCAGGAGGGGCTCAGCCTGGAGAAAAGGAGGCTCAGGGGGGACCTTGTGGCTCTGCACAACTCCCTGACAGAATGGTACAGCCAGAGGAGTGTGGAAGAAGCATTATGACAAGAGGAAATGGCCTCAAGTACCTCCTCACCCTAAAGGGCTGCCCAGCCGTGGCACAGCTGCCCCAGGCACTGTGGGGTCACCATTCCTGGTGGGATTTAAGAGAAATGTGGATGTGGCACTTGGGGGAATTGGGTCAGTGGTGGCCTTGGCAGCGCTGGGGGAATGGTTGGACTTTGTGGTCTTAGATGTCTTTTCCAACCCAAACCACTCCATGATTCTGCAAGAGACCATATCTGATTCAGCATTATTATTAATCCCATATGTAGCTTATGGAGGGAGGAAAGGCAGTAATTAAGTGCAGTCACAAGTTAAAAGGACTGACCGTGTGTTTCTTGCTTGCCTGATCTCTGGCAGCGCCTGGTGTTGACTCAGTCATCTGCTGCTGGCTCTGCAACCCTGTGTGCTCCCCTTGCCCCAGCCCTGGGCACGCTCAGGGCGTGCCCTTCAGCTCCCAAAGTTCTGCTCCAAAAAAAGGAAAAAAACAATCAAGGAGTAGAAAAAGGGGGAGGAAATCCAGAAGAGCAAAAGGAATTGGTAAAAAAAACACCAAACCCCAAACACTGACAGGCAGCAAGATACAAAGAGGGCAAATACCTTCAGGAAGATGGTGACACTGGCAATGGCACAGACTGTCATGGTGTGGCAGGGAGCCCCCAAGAGCGCCCAAGATGCCAGGAAGAGCCCCAGAGCCCAGCCACAGCTCAGCATGTGGCTACAGGCTCACAGCTGGCCTTTAAAGGTTATAGAGGGCTCATTCCTGCAATCTTGCTCCTCACAGGTGGAAACACGGGGCAGGGGAAGCATGAGCCAGGGTGGGGGTCTTAGCCCTGAAGGGAGCTGGGTTTGCGTACATTTTGTGTGGGTTGTTCTTGTAGTAAGAGGATGGCTTCTGGGCAAGGAATAAATGTGATTGTAGTCCTTTTTTGAAACAAAAAAAAAAAAAAAAAAAAAGAGAAACGTGTGCCTTCTAGTGTATGAATGTTGGTGGGGATGGTGTCCAGCTGTAGCGAGGGAGTGAAGTCTCTGCTCCTTGGGAGCTGCTCTCTGAGGCCACTGGGAAAGCTCCTTCTAAACTGAGAGTAAGGTGACCTTTTGGGAAAAAACACCAATTATTGGCAATGCCCTGGGAAGTCGTGAGCCATGAGGAGAACATGTCTCAGCCTGGTTCTACTGCAGCCAGTTCTCAGGAGTTCCTGGATTGGGCTCCAGATCTCTGAAATAAGGATGAGTTCTGAGCTCTCTCTGAGTTGTTCCTCTCCCTCAGGCACTGGAGGGATGTGGGTTTGTCCCTGCCTCTGGCCAGTCCTCACTGTCTCTGTCACACCATGGTTGCTCTCAGATCCCTCTTGACACTCTCCAGCCCCTCCAGCCTCTCTGCTGGCTCTGCCACCTCCCTTTATCCACTCTCAGGCCCCTCCAGCCCCTCTCTGGTGGCTCTGTCACACCGGGGTCCCTCTGGTGGCTCTGCTTTCCCACCCTTCCCTCCTGCCCCGGCGGCTGTGGCTGCTCCTCCATCCCCAGGATCAGTTTTCAGCCAGCCCTGTGCTTTGCCCTCAGTCAGACTATTTAGTCTGGTTTTGGTGACCCTGTCTGACTGCTCGGGAAGGAGCTCTCAGGTTTCTCTTTTCTCTGCAATCACTACACTTTTTTTTTAAACAAATACCTTTGCGCCTCAGCCTCTCAGACAGGCTTAAGGTGGTCCCATTTGCCTTCCCCTTGTGAGGAGACACGCTGGGAGTAGCCCTGGGATTTGCATTCCTTTGCTCTTGTGCTGTGGGAGTGCAGGGTTACCTTCCCTTATAAACCCCTGTGTAGTGGCCATTCAGGGCTAATATTTACAATAATCTCCCTAAAAACTGAGGAATTACCCTGCTTAATATCCAGGCAGGGCTTATCTCTGAGCACAAAAGCAAAGACACTGCTCGAGTTTTCTTGGAGAAGCGATGATATAATTTTTGATTTCACTAATACATGCTGAAAAAGCCTCTTGTGCTTTAAATGTGAATTCCAAAAGATTTAAAAATTGCCACTAACTCCTTCTTTTGTGCTGCTCGTGTTGTCCATGGAACTGCATCGTGAAGTGGGGGCTGAGTCAGGAGGATGGACTTCTCGGGAGATGGATGGATGGATGGATGGATGGATGGATGGATGGATGGATGGATGGAGGGATGATGGAAGGATGAATGGATGAATGAATGAATGAATGGATGGAGGGATGATGGAAGGATGAATGGATGAATGAAAGGAAGGAAGGAAGGAAGGAAGGAAGGAAGGAAGGAAGGAAGGAAGGAAGGAAGGAAGGAAGGAAGGAAGGAAGGAAGGAAGGAAGGAAGGAAGGATGCTGCCATGCTCATCGCTCCATTTTGGTTTAATTGCTAAACTCCATTTGAAGGAGTTGATCACTCATCAAGGGCTTCTCCTGCATCATCCACAATCCAACATCTGCCCAAGGCACAGGGTAGCTCTTTACAAAAACGAGGCTCTGGAATGGGTTAAAAGTGTAAAATCTCTAACAAAAAACAAGCAAACAGTGGATTTTGAAAACTAATTGTGAGGTCCTGGTGCCACATCATACACAATTTGTGGAGCTTCACACCCTGAGCAGTGAAAGTGCTGATGGTGCTGGGCTTGGGGAGGCCTTGCATTGATCAGGATAGAAAAGTGAGGTCTCTCTAGTGCTGGGAGAGCGGGATCCATCCCGATTTATTGGGCTGCCACGAAGCACAGAGCGCTGGATGCAGATCGTTCAGCTGCTGCGTGCTAATGAAGGCTGCATTAATTACCCACTGTGGATTGATTTTCATGATTTGTCTGTCTGGGCCTCTCAAATGGGTCTGAAGGAACTTGGTGCTTGACCTTCACTGTGTTCAATGAGAGCAGGGAGACGCCTCGTTCCCCAGGCTTTGCAGGGAAAAAGACATTTCTGGGACTTGTCCCAGCCCCAGGGAGCAGCCCTGGCTCTGGGGGGATCCTCCTACCCCAGGGGTGAGTTTGGGGCTGTTTTTATTGCCATGGCTCTGCAGGGAACAGGGAGAGACCTCCTAGATTGGAGGGACAAGGTTTGGGGTGAGAGCCCAGGTGCTCACCCAGACCCCAAGTACTCACTGAGGGCCCATCCCATCTCCTGAGTGCTCATCCCAGACCTGGGCAGTTTTGGGGGACACTAATGGAAGAAATCCCAGCAAATTGATTCTAAAAGGTGCGCAGAGGGGTCCCTGCGCCCCCTCCACTGTGCCGCCCAGAAGCTTTTCAAGTGGAACAGCCTGCAGCTATTACAATAAACACCTCAGCCGCAACCTGGCTCTCATTTGCATATTAGCAGCCTTAATTTTGATGAAATATGCAAATGTATGCAAAATGAAATTCATCTCATAATGACACAAGGCGATTAAACAATTTTTATGCTTAAATATTCTGTTTAATGAAATCAAACAGACCCATGCGTGTGACAAATTTGCCTCAGCATGGAGAAATTAGTGGATATCAAAAAACTACCCCAGAATCCCAAACATGGGCCACAGTGTGCTGGGCATTGAAATCACCTCTTCAGTGGGAAAACAATGGGGGTTCCTGATAACCAAAGGAGCTGGAAATCACATTACAGAGAAACACTAAAATAAGTTAGTGGCAAGGCACTTTGTTTCCTACTCTCCAAAGAAATCCCGTTCTCCGTCCATCTTTTATTGATGTTCCAGATGTTAAATGGAGAAGGCACGCTTGCTGGTTCTTTGTGGATATTTTTGTGTTTTAAATAAAAAGGTGATCATGGAGCAGCTACAATCAGTGTCCAGGGTGGGTCTGGCATTGATGGATGGGTGATGTGGCTCAGGGGGTATGGGGTGCCCTGGCTTTGTTGGGGGTGCCAGAGCAGTGGAGAGCTCAGAGCCCCTCCAGGGACCTGCTGTGGATCCCTTTGAATCCTTTGTGGCAGTTCTGGGACAGCCCAAAGCTTGGGGAGGCTCTGCAGGACTCAGCATCAAACTGACTGAGATCTGCCTTGGTCCCGTGGACTGAAACGACGGCGGGGTTGGAAACGATCTTTTCTTTCCATCCATCATTGCAGACTCATCCCACATTTTCTGTCTGAGATCTTTTTTACCTCTCCCATCCAGATCCTCCTGTTTCCTCCCTCACTCCCTCGTGTCTTGGCTGTTCCAGCTGTGCTTTCTCTCAGCCGTGTTGTATCCTGCATTGCCCTGATTCTCCCAAGTTTCATGTCTTTTGCTGCTGGGGGTATGTGCAACTCATCCCAACTCAGCCCTGCTGAGTCTTACCTGTAAATTTTATCCACAGTGTGTTTATTGTCCTTTTCAGGGTATGAATGTTGCCTATAATCCCCATGAGCCTGGGTGCCTTCCAGTGCCACTGCCCCCATTCCCTCATGGCACTCATCCTGCTGCTCCAGCCCAGCTCCAGCTCTCCAAACTGGGGCTCTGGAGATGTCACACACCCACCCAAGGCTCTGTGCATCTGGAAATGCCATTGTGCCTCCCGATTCACAGTGGGGCTTTAACTACTGCTCTCTCCTCCTGGCCTTCCCCTCCCCTCCGCAGTGTGTCCCCGACTTCCCCTCCTCTCCTTCTGGGCTGTCATGGTGTAATTGATGATTTTAGGGAGTAGTTGACTCAGGCTGCCTGGTTTTGCTCTGTGAGTTCATTCCTGAGGCCGGTGCCTAGCTGTCGGAGCTTGGGGCCGGGGCTGGGCGCTGGTCCCGTGGAAATCCATGGATTCACAGTTTGTCCAAGGGCATCCCAGGGAGCAAAGTGTGCCATGCCATGCTGTGCCATGCTGCCATGCCGAGCTGTGCTGCACAGAGCCACCTCCACACCCCTCAGCCCAGCCAACACCTCCTGGGAGCTGCACAAGGAGTTTGTCCCCCTTCCATCCCCACAGTGAGACCCCAACCCCTGCACTCCAGCAAAGGGATGGGCAGGCTCAGTGCCTCTGCCCCCTCCTGCTGCCCTGGCCCAGGCTCCCCTGCCCCGTGCCAGAACTGACAGGGGCTGGAGCTGCAGAGTGGGAGCCCTGCCAGGCCTCATAGCTCAGCTGTGATGTAAGAGCAGAGAGTCAGCAAAACCCCCTGCACCCGCAGAGTTAACCCTCACGGCAGGGATGTGCTGGGACACTCCTGAAGGAGGGCTGGCACCTCATCTCTGGGCACCCACCCTGCTCTGCTGGCACCCTGGGCACCCCTGGGTGCTGCTGTTCCAGGTTTTAAATGGAGAATGCACGCTTGATGGTTCTTTGTGGGTATTTTTTTGATTGAAATAAAAAGGTGATCATGGAGCAGCTGCAATCAGTGTCCAGGCTGGTCTGGCATTGCTGTGCACATTTTCTATTCCCAGGTGGTGGGGCTGGACTGTTCCCAGGCCACTCTGTGCCACCTGTGCCAGGTGAGCATCCCTGGCCTTTCTGCAGTCCAGTCCTGGCACCCCTCAGTGGGTGCCAGTGCCACTGTGCCAGCTCATGCTCTGCCTGTCCTCTGCATTTAAATAACTCCTGAGGCAACAGGCTATGGGCTGAGAAGTTCTTAAATTATCTGAGCAAGTTTATGAACTTTCACAGCACGGTATGGATGTGACATTTCCTCTCCATAATAAATGTTCATCAGAAATGACTTGATCCAAACAACCTTGTGCTACAAACCCACCGAGCCATGAAAAAACCTTTGACAAAACAATCTCCTTTAAACGTGGCTTTGCTGGAATTAGGGCTGATTGTGATCGGATGTCTCAGTATTCTGACCTTGTTATATTCCCATTATTTTGACAATTCACCGATTATTTGTAATATTTCACTCTGGATGAGTGTTCTCACACCGTGAGGTGCCTGTAAGCGCTGGATTCATTTTTCTGTGTGGATTTGGCTTGATCAGGAAGAGGTGATGAGCTGTGTGCTTCCCCTGCTGCACTTTCTAAACAAACCCTTCTGGGCTCACGAGAAGGGATGCAGGAAGATGTTCTTCATCCAGGGAGCACCCAGTTTGAATACACCTCATTTTTTAAGGGCTGAAATTTGCATTGTGCTGAGCTCTGCTGGTGCTGGAGCTGCAGCACCCTGGAATTGCCCTTGCAGGTGCCTGGGGAGCACTGGGAGCACTGGGAAACACTGGGAGCAATCCTTGCCCTGTCTGCCCGTGCTTCCTACACTGAGGAGCTCTCTTCAGGGACCAGACAAGCAATGCCTAAATAAATAGTCCAAGTGGATGCAATTCCAAGCTCATATCATGTTACAGTAATCAGAGGATAAAATTGTTTTTCTCTGTGACCTTGTTACAACCGTTTGCGAAGTCTGTGGAGAAAACTGCGTGTCTAAATCAATCCTCCCTGTGGAGAGTGTCACTGCTCCTCTCAGAAGGCAATTAAAAAGCTGGAGAAGGGGCTGAGGGAGCCTGTGGTGCTGTGGGGACTTGGAGAAGTTGATCCGGGGGTGATCCCATCCTGGAGGGACCTGGACATGTTGTGGGTGAGGCCAACATCACTGTAAATCGATTTGCTTTTGATAGAGTGAGCTTGAGTTTATTGTAAAACTCCCGGCACAATTGGAGGGCTGCCTGCGATTATCAGTCCAAATAAATACGGGTTAACAACAAATTGGAAACATCTGCTGGGGCTGAAGCCATCCCTGCTAGGATGTTCCCAGTCCAGCTCCTTGTGTGAGCGAGTCCCAGCTCCAAGGGATGTGTGCAGGGGACATCAGCCACCACCCAGCGTGTCTGGCTGGTCCTGCTGGGGCTCTGGCTCCCAGGGGATCTCCAGTGTTCCCATGGGATCTCCAGTGCTCCCAGGGGATCTCCCATTCTCCTGGGAATGCTGCTGGGCAGCACTGCTGCCCCAGGACAGAGCTTGACCCAAGCAGGGCTCTCTGGGGGTTCTGTGGGCCCTTCTTGTCACACAGCAGTGCTGGGGATGATGTGGGGCCACCTGCCAGACTCCAGTGTTGGCAGAGCCCTCTGTGATGCCCAGGGCCCTGGGATGAAGGAAACAGGATTTGCTCCTGGCACATCTCAGGCTTTAAAGCCATTTCCAGGCTTCTCTTGCACCAAAGAGCTGAAATCTGAGGGAAAAGGCTACCGAGAGAGCAGCTGAGCACTGGGGTGCAGCTCTTGGTGTGGCTGGTGCTCTGGAGCAATGTGGGGCTCCCCAGCACCCAGGGGTCAGAGAGACTGAGGCAGAACCCTTGGAGATGGGATGAAGGCAGCAGGAGGGAGAGAGGGAGGGAGGGAGGGAAGAAGGGAGGGCTTTCTCACAGGAACCTTGTGGGAAAAGCAAAACCTCTTGTCGTGGTTCACTGCCTGCCCGTCTAATGCTGTCCCCGAGGGAGCCGGTCAGGCGCCATAAAACCAGGCAATTTGCCCCGGAAATAGGTGAAGGGATGGAAATGTGCTGAGGCCATGTAAATGTGCCACCCCGCGGGGGCCGGGGTCCCTCTGGGCAGCTGCTGCACGGGGAGGGTGCCTGGGACAGGGGTTGCCCAAGGGGGGACCCCTGCCATGGGAATGGGGGGATTTCAGGGCCAGGCTGAGCATCCTCCTTGCCCGTGGCATGGGAGGGAACCCCCCTGGCTGTGCTGGTGCTGTGGCCTCAGGGTGTGGGGCACCCCAGTGCTTGTGGAGCATCCCTGAGACTGTGGAGGGATGCTCAGCACCGTGCTGGGAGCATTTGGAGTGAGCAGCTCACATCCTTCCACAGTCCTGCCTGGAGGGTCCTGACCCTGGGACAGCCAGCACCCAGTGAGAGAGCCTGGAAATCAGTCTGGAAATCAGCCCAAAAATCAGCCTGGCAATCATCTCAGCCCAGCAGCCAAACTCAGACGTGTTTTTGGTGGCAATGAGCAAGGCTGGGATCCACTGCATCAGCTGGTGTTGGTGCAGGGCTGAGTGGGGCTTCGGGGCTGCTGGTGCCACGAGCAGTTCTGCTGATTTTTGGATGTTTGGGATGGCTTGGTGCTGACTAAACAATAACTCAGTGCCGGGGAGGAGCGCGCCCGGGGCTGTGGGTGCGCGCTGTAAATCCTGCCCTGGAGATGAGATCCGCCTTAACCTCACGCACCAGGAATTTAAGAAAGCCACCTTGGCCACCCTCATCCTTCCTCCCACAGCGCCTGAGACAGGCCAGACCCTGTCAGCTGGGATCTGCCTGGATCCTCCTAAATCAGCGCTCTGCTCTGCCTGTTCCTGAGCACAATCCTATCTCCTGGCTGTTGGACCGCGGCCAAACGCAATCACTTCTCTGAAAGACTCGCTAAATATGTTCAGCAAAAGAATTTAATTAGCCCCTTTCTCTTCCACATGAAGGTTTTCAAGGAAAAAGAAAAAATAAAAGAGGGGGGGAAATAAAGGAAAAGAAAGAAGATCCCTGTCTCCCCAGTTCATTTTCTCAGCTCAAGGTTGCAGTCCTGCTGCTCTGCTTGGGATTTCAGCATGTCTCGCTTGGTTTGCCAAGGCCTAGAGAGCAAAAACTGGTCCTGCTCCTGCACTGAGCTCCCCAGGTGTCCCAGAGGGAAGAGCTGTGCATCCCTGCTCCTGCCCGAGGAGGCCATTTACTGGGACTTGGAGTGGAGAGGATTGTTTGGTTGAGATTTTTGTTTTCAGCCCGAGCTCCTGCGAGGGATGAATCATCGCTGCGTGCGTCTGGCTGAGCTTCAGGGCTCTGCCGAATGCAGGGGAGCACAGGGAGCAGCACATGTCCCTGCCAGGAGAGCTCCTCTAAGATTCCCCGTGTCCCTGCCATCCTGCTCCTCCCCCGGGTCTCCTGAAAGGGCTCCAGGAGGGGCTGCAGGCAGGGAAGGCAGGGAGCTGTGCCTGGTGCTGTTTGCCCAACCAATCCCTCTTGCTGTGGGGATCCGAGGGGTAGGGGGCAGGCAAGGTTTGAGGTGGGCTGGATTCTCCTCCTGGCTAAGGATGGGGACTCTGCAGCACTGATGCCACCACTGGTGTCTAGACTGGGATAAACCGTGCCTGTGTCACTCGTGCTGCCAAAACCTCACCTGATCCCTTCTGTGCGTAGGCAAGGGCGATGAGAACATTCCCTTGCGGTTGTTCCAGTTATTTTCACTCGAGTCAGGCTTGAGATTGGGGAAGCAGGACCTGTGTGGCGCATGGAAAGCAGATCCCTGTGGATGGAGCTCTGCTCAGCCTGGGATCAGGGCATGGCACCCTGTGATCCCACTGGTTCTGCTGTCAGGAGAACCAGTCAGGAACCAATCTGTGGGGAAATTTATGAAATGTTATGTAACTGCGAGGAACCAAAAGACAGACACTCTTAAAATGATATCCCTGTTAATAATCTCCTTCATCCATCACTGCTGCTCAAGGATCCTCTCGCTTCTATGCGGAACATAAATTATTTGGCGGTGGGAGGAGGGGTTCTCCAGGCTTTGGGAATTACAAACAGCTGGTTGACCACAAATTGCACCTCCTGCATCATCAGAGAGTGCATGTGAGCTCAGCCCCAGCCCTACACGCTCTGCTCATGGCCAGGGTGGGATATTTTCACTCTGATGATGCAGAATCCCTATTTTTGTGGTACCCACATGGCTCTGTGTGTCCTAAGGATGCACAGGACCCCCACACTGTATCCCCTCATCCTCCTGTCCAGCATCATTCAGATCCTGGCCTCAAACCTCACCAGGCACATGGGGAGTGACAGAGCTGGATGTCACAATCCCCACACTGGGGGGCCTCAGTTTTAGAGGGACACCCCACAGCAGTTTCTGGACCCCCTTCTGGTTTCAGGGGTATTTTCCCAGAATCTCTCATCACTCCTACAGCCCTTGGCCATCCCTGGTGCTTCACAGCATCCGAGCAGCACGGCCAAAGCTAATGCTGATGTTGGCGTTCGTGAGGAGCTAAGGGTTAAGGGGAAGGGATCAAACCACAGAACAGAGAGTGAATGCAGCTTTTCTTGTTCGTGCTGCATTGTGATATATTTAAACTTTCATTTAGCATAAATACTGTAGGTCAAACACCAGACAGATTCACCAATTATATTTTCCCCTATTAGATGAAATATGTTTCTAATTTGGCCATAGTTTTGTTTTATTAGACCTGTGGCAGTGAGGGTGACCCCGTTTCAAAATAACCTTTTCAGATCATTTAGCCCCGGTCTTTTGCAAATAGAGTTTGATAAAGCAAAAATGTGCCAGTCTATTTTTTAAGCGAGGGTTATGTGAACCCAATTCCTTCCCCAAGTCAGGCTGGGGCCCCGCTGGAGCTTGGGAGCCCTTAGGAAAGCGTTATGTTACAGTCACTCCGTGTGTGCTCAGCCAGTGCCCCAGCGTGCAGGGGGAGAACTCAAATTGTGTTTGTTTTGCACAGCGGATTCGAGCCAGAGGATTTTTGTCTCTTTAAAAATGTAATAAAATATAACACTAGCATTTCCTGGGTTTCAGAGCTTCGCTGCGTGCTATTGGAAGGACGGCAAGGGGCGATGTGCTGACTCGAGCTCCACATCTCCCTGGTTTTCTTAAAAGCAAGCTCCCCAGAGCAGGAACGCCAGGTATCTTTCGGGATCAGCTTCTGCTTTTTGTGTGCGGTGAAAACGGGGAGAGATGAGTTATTTTTACTTTATGCAATTCCATTTTTTCTCCCCGCTTATCTGATCCGCTTATTGTACCCAGGGCTTTATTTCCTTCAGGCTCCGAAGGAAAGCTCCGAGCTCGCCGGAGCCCATTCAGCCTCGGCGCGATAGCATCAGCTCCGATGGCAGCGCTATCGCCGCCGTTATCTCCCTATCGCCGCCGTTATCGCGCTGCTGACAAACCCGGCAGGAGTTCAACGCCCCGCTCTCCTACGCCTCTGGAAATTTTCCTGGGCATTCCGGGTCTTCTCTGCCTTTTTGCAGAGCCCGGGCGCTGCTTCTGGGTGCCTTGGATGAGCTCTCCAGCCAGGATTTCTCCTTGGGTAGAAATTGCCTCCCCAGTCCTTTTACCTGCACGGTGCTCACTGGAGTGACTGCTCCCTTTCCCTGATTTCAGCCCTAATTCCCAAATTCACACCAATTAAGATGCTGGTTTATCAGCTCCTGGCAAGGGAGGAGTCCAAGGAATAAACCCCCAGGAAGGGCTGCTGAGTGTTCCTGCTGCACTTCCAGCAGCCCTGGGATGCTTTGGGGCCATCCCTGTGGGAATGGGGACCCTCACAGGCACAGCCTTGTGGGGCCATGGGGCTCCCACTGCTCTGCTCCCCCTCAGCTTCTCCCACTGTTCTCTTGGCTTAGGATGTGTGTGGACCCCTGGAAGAGTCAGGAGGCACAGCCAAGGAGGATAATAACACACATGTGGCACCATCGTGTCCTCCTGCTGTCACTGGGCTCCTGTGGCTGCAGTGCTGCCTGTGCCAACACCACCCAAGGCAGGAGCTCCCCATGGCCAAACAGCAGGAATGGATGGTCTGTCCCCAAACACAGGAATGGTCCCATCCCCAAACAGCAGGAATAGCCCCATCCCCAAACAGCAGGAATGGCCCCAAATCCAAACACAGGAATGTCACCATCCCCAAATACAGGAATGGCCCCAAACCCAAACGGCAGGAATGGCCCCATTTCCAAAGAACGGGAATGTCATCATCCCCAAACAGCAGGAATAGCCTGATCCCCAAACACAGGAATGGCCCCATCCCCAAAAAGAGGAATGTCACCATCCCCAAAAACAGGAATGTCACCATCCCCAAACACAGGAATGGCCCCATCCCCAAACAGCTGGAATGGACGGTCCCAACCCTAAGCAAACAGCAGGAATGGCCCCGTCCCCAAAAACAGGAATGGCCCCAACCCCAAACAGCAGGAATGACGTCGTCCCCAGTGCTTTCATCATCCTGAATTGACATTATTCAAAGTAACAATCACAGCGAAACTCTGCATTTAGAGATTAAAACCAGCTGGAAAGCAGCGTGTATCCTGTGCAGAAAATGGTTGTTAAGATGGCACTTTGAGTCGAGAAAGTCACGCCTCAAAGTTTGCTGAAATTTGATATTCTTAGCAAATATTATTGTTACTTGTTAAATATTTGGTGAAATGCAAAGATCAACACTGAAGAAAACTATCAGCAGTGGCAAAACAAAATCCACGTTAAAACGTCTTTGAAATTAATCCATCCTTGTGAAATGTCCTCAGCTCCCTGAAACCGCCATTTCCAATGGAAATTCTCCATCAGAAAATTTCCTACAACTCTGCTCAAAGCCCGGAACCCCAGAGCTGAACCATTTCAGACACCGTTCAAAGCTATTTCTGCTAAGTCTTTAAAACCCTTTAAGACTTTATTGAGAGAAAATCCCTCTCTGTGCTGTCACTGAATTTAACGCTCTCATCCCCAGGCTGGGGGGGGGGGACGCTCCTGTCCCCCCATTCTCTCAGGATATTTCCCGACATCGTTCCCCAGGCTGCCTCTGTCCTGTTTTCTCCCCAGGAACCCTCAGTGCCTCCATGCCAAAGGGACAGGAGATGGATTTGCTCAGTCTGTGTCTGAAATTGGGCTTTGCTACCCAGCAGAGCCAACAGAACCTAGCAGTTCCTCCCATCTCCCCGAGAGTTCCACTTGCTCCAGAGGCTGCTGCCAGTGCCAGAGACCTCTGAGACCCTGGCCAAGCTCTTGCACCATGGGGAGAAGGTGGAACTTGATCTTAAGCAAAACAGAAATGTCGCCAAGGGTTTCAAATGAAAGCCGGAGCTGGAAGGAGTGAAGTTTCCACCTCCTCAGCTTTTCTGGACAAGCTGAGGCTGAGGGGTCTGGGGGTTGCCCATTGCACCCAGAACAGGCTGGGAGGAGCAGCTGGGCACCCCCAAGAAAGGGAAATATGGGAATGACTTCAGCAATGTCCTATGTGGCTGTTCCTTGCTGTTCTCCTTTCTCCTGTTTTTTTCCCCTCCACATTTTCCCCCCAGGTGTTCAATCCTGAGGTATTAAAGGACGATTCTGTGTCACAGAACTTGCAAACAAGTGGAGAAAGTGACTTTATTTCTAGGTGGAAGCCAAATTGGGGAATACTGGCTGCAGCAGGTCACACCCTGTGGAAGGGTGTGTGTCTGAACTGAGCACGCAGAAAACAGCAGCACATGGCGCAGGGGAGCAAAGCAGGTCACTGAAACACTTGTCAGCTTTTCAACATTGTTCACAGACGTTTTGGCATCCCAAAAACTGACAGGGGATCAAATGTTCCCAAATGGTGAAATCTCTAAGTAAGAAAAAGGCACATGTGCTTTTGAAAGGGTCTCGTGTCCTGAGCACTGCAGGCTGCAGCAGCCATAAATTGTATTTACAGCCTTGCTGAAGCGTGTCCTGTTTACACCATCTGATCTCTGTCCTGGGGACTGACTGAACCTATCAGGGGCTAAAAAACCCGTAATTCCTTTTATTTGGAATAATGGGGAGGAGCAGGATGATGCTCTCCTCAGGCTCCTCAGAGCTGTGTGTCTGCTGCTGCTTCAGACTCTCCAGCGAGGGCAGGTCCTTCTCTCTGACCATTGTCCCAGCACTGGGTTTGCCAGCAGAACACTCAGGGCTGCATCTAGGCATGAGCTGTGCTTCTCAGGGACATCCCAGGATCTGGGACCAGCTGGAGGAATGTCTTCTAAGCTGGTTTCTGTCTTTTGAGAAGACAGAAAACTCAGGGTGTTCTTTGTTGTGCTGCCATGCAGGTTTCTCAGTGTCACTGATGTCAGATGTGAATTCTGGTTTAACTTCCAGAAGAGATAAGATGTGCCTTTTCCTTGCTGCTCAGAAACTTTCCCCTGGATTTCTACACATGGCATTTTCCTATCTGGTGCCAGGGTGAGCTCAGATGCTGAAGGCAGACTCCATCACCCATACCATAGCCTGGCACCTGATCAGAGCATATCACAGAGCACCCTGTTGTCAGCAGAGCCATCCCTGCCCCTTGTGCGGCTCTGTTGTGCTCTCTGGGGCTCTCCAGGACCTGCTCACCCAGAGTCTGTTGCTGCTTGAGGCACGACCAGAGAGTTTCTTCAGCAATGGAAAAGTTATTTTCCAAAACGGACATCAATGTTTTTTCCATTAATTGGAAGAAATTCTGCGGCTATGGAAAGCCTTAAAGTGATATCACTGTGAAAAACTGCAAAAAATTCGCACTGAGAAGGGCTTATGAAATCCAGATTTTCCCAGCCAAAAGGGACTTTGAAATAATCCCCCCAGAGCCTCCAGAGAACAAGAAGTGGAGATGGCAAAGGGCCCCTCACTGGGGAAACACCATGTGGGAGGGGACAGTGTTTTGGCTGCCAGAGGGAGCATCCATGCCATGCCATGCCATGCCATGCCATGCCATGCCATGCCATGCCATCCCATCCCATCCCATCCCGTGCCATCCCGTGCCATGCCATGCCATGCCATGCCATGCCATCCCATCCCATCCCATCCCATCCTATCCCTGCTCCATGCCCCCTGGCACAGAGGGATCAGCCAGCCCCGTGGCTCATTCCAGGTGCTGTCAGCAGCCTGGATCATCTCCCTTGATTTATCACACCAAGTTCCTGGAAGAAGAGGAGAAGGAACCCAACTCAAAGCAGGGCAGCCCAATGATCCCTTGGGAAGGAGGGGAGCAGCCACCATGACACGGAGCAGCAGAATGAGCCCAAGTATTGTGGCAGATGGGCTGAGCTCCTCCTCAGACCTTTGGCAGCTCAGGGACATGTGCAGAGGCTCCTGGCCATGGCCATCCTCCCCACAGAGAGCCTGGGAGCAGCTCTGTGTGCTCTGGTGCCATCACATCTCTGGTCCTGCAGCCACGTGAGTGCCCAAAGCCAGCCTGGCTCGCACAGCCCAATTACCACAGGCATAATTGCTTGCAGAATTGGAACCTTCATTTGCTTTGAGTTCTTCCCAACTTGCCCAGTCCTCCAATATCTCCCTGCACTGTCAGACATTCTCTGTTCCAACACAAATACAGATTTTTCTGGAAATGTGATTTATTTCCCCTAATTTTGATCTCTTCTTGCATTCTTCAGTTGAAGAAGCAGAACCCATGAAGAGTTTGGCTGACAGAAGTATTTGTGCAAAGGTTTCCTTTTATCCCCTCTTCCATATTTTTTTTGCAAAAACAGCTACCTAAATCCAAATAAGATTAAGAGAAAAACCTTTCCAATGGGTTACATTAATTTAGTTACCAGATCCTTTGCAATGATGAAAGAAGCACAATATTCTTATATAATAAGTCCTGCTCTATAAATGCATTAATTCTTAAACTATATTGTTTTAATAAACAAGGCTCTAGACATGCCCAAGGGCACTGGTATTCTCAGAAGAGTTTTCCAAGAAGGCTTGTGTTGTTGGATTATTATTCCATTACTTCCAAGTTCACTGAGTGGAGCTATTTTTTTTCATACTCATATTGCAGTAAAAACAACAACTTTCAAATACTTTCTTGGGGAGATTGGGAATCAAAATGGAAACTATTTGTGTAGGATGAGAAGTGCTGAAAGTCTCTCGGTTCATGCAATTACATCAGGAATCTGAGGCCTGACTTGTTATTGAGGGGCAGCAGGGTGGAGAATTCAGGTCACTGTGGAGATTTCTGGGCTAATCCCACTCCTGGGGATACTCTGGGGGAGCTGAGGGGTTCAGGCAGGTCTCAGCTCTCAACAAAGCCCATCCTGGTCCAGCAGGATCTCAGGGGTGCCAGTTGGATGCTGAGTGATGCCCTAGAGCTGCTCCAGTGCTGTGTCCCTCCTTCTGGTGCTCCTCTCCTGATGCCTCTGAGCCTGGCTCCCTTCAGCTCCCATAGATCCACCCCACACAGGTGAGCCAGAGGCTTTAAAGACTCTTTTAAATTCCCATCTCTTGGAATCCCCCCTTTTCTTGCTGGGCTGGGGAGCACCAAGTTGGTAAGGCATGGCTCAGGCAGGGCAGGGTGGACAGCAAGCTCTGTCTGGCTCTGGGTTATCTGTATTCCCATGGATATTTCCCCAGGGAACCCCTCTGAGGGAGGGCAGGCTAGAGAGGCACTAACAAAAATTATAATTAGGAGATAACTCGTGTATGCCCCCCAAACCAGCTTCTAGGTGATGCTGCACAAAGCCAAGAAAAATCTGGATGAGTTGCTGTGCCAGGGCAGTTTGTGCTGTGTTTAAAGGATGGCTCATGGTTTATTTAAATTTGTGGTTTATTCACCCCATGCCATGCTAGGTCACCTGTGGGTGTGCAGTTTTGGGGGGCTGTGTCTCACCTGACCATTCCATGCCCCACAAGGGATGAGCAGCTCCCAGAGGAGCCAGCCCAGAGCTGCTCTGCTCCCTCACCCTTCTGTCAGCACCGGCCACTCTTTCCAAGCGGATGCAAATGAAGGGAAATCTCACCCATTTGTGCCTCTGCCGAGTATCTTCTGCCTTATTCCCATGAATTATTAGCTCACTTTTATTGGGTTTGGCTTGCAGGAGGATGACTATTTCATCCATCAAATCAGAATATTTTTTAACACTAATACTGAATTTATAGAAGTGGTTAAACGAAGTGTTGACAATATGGACAATGTGTTTCTGATTAACGCTGCGATTTAACGGGGAGCTGCCAGGGCCGGCACTCGCTGAGCAGGAGCAGCGCTTTTCCAGAGCCGCGGGCTGCAGCTCGCACTGCAGATGTCAGGGCAGGCTCTAGGGGGCTGGCTGCAGCTCCCAGGAGCTGTGCTCTTCCCCCGTGGTCATACCCGAGCTGAGCTTTACCCTAATCACACCTGTGCTGGGCTCTTTTCTGTGGTCACGCCTGTACTGTGCGTTTCCTGCAGAAAAATGCATTTATATGTGTGCATTTACCTGTTCAGGGACTGAATAGCTGGGCCCTGCAGCCTTGAAGAATACCAAAACAGATTAAAATATGGTTAAAATATGGTATTTCCCTTCCTTCCTTCCTTCCTTCCTTCCTTCCTTCCTTCCTTCCTTCCTTCCTTCCTTCCTTCCTTCCTTCCTTCCTTCCTTCCTTCCTTCCTTCCTTCCTTCCTTCCCTTTTTTCTGACACAAAACCACAAAAAATAGGAGTTCCACAAAGCAAGTGCCTTTGAACAAAAGGCAGAGGAAGAGAGGGGAGTGCGTGCACAGCCACTGTGATCACAGACAGGATAAGAGGATTCTGCTACCTGGAGCCTCCTCTGAGTGCTCACAGTCCAGGGAGATTTGATCCCCTCCTTCCCTCTCCTCACTAATCACCTTCACAGCAACACTGAACTTCTGAAATTCAACACCCACTAAAATATCAAGTATTTAGGGCTGGGAAAACCTTGTGGAGTGCGAGGTTTCAAGAGATGTTTTGGCTTCTCTCAAGTTCAGAACTGTAGTTGGAGTTTTGGGGATTTTTTTTTCCCTCTGGTTTTTCATCTGCTGGGTTTGCTGCTTGTTCCAGAGGACAAAAAATGAGATGTCTTCCCTGTGTGCAGCTTAGGGTTAGAAGAGCCAGGAAAGCCCAGGCAGGGAATAGACCAGGAGGTTATCCCAGGCAGGGCTGGAAGAGCCAGGTAAGCCCAGGAATAGAGGAGCACATGGAATTTCCCTGCAGCACAGTGTGACCTGCCTCATGTTTGTCCCTCTGCTCATGGCCAGCAGAAGTGTTTGTCTGTCTCCCACCAATTCAAATTCCATCTGCAGTGACGGGAGCTATGGCTCCTGTAGTGTCAAATCTTGGATGCCTGGGCTGCTTGGGACTTGCTAAAATGAGGTTTGTCCCTGGTAACGCTGGGATGAGTTCCAGGTGTGTGATAAAACAAAATCACTTTTAAACCCTCACTCACAGCTTGAGCAAAAGCCAGGCTGACCCTCCTCTAAAGCTCCCTTTTCCTGACCCTGCCCCCATCTCTTGCAGCCCTCCTCCCCCAAAATATCCCAACCCCTGTCTGGCCTTGTTTAAGAGTCAGCTTCAATAGTACCTTTGTTAAGGGTAAAATCTCATTAAATGTGAGGTAAGAGGAAATGAAAAAGTGTAAAATATCCAGATTTATTACCTGTTGTCTTCTGAGCATTTGAGAAGCAGGAGCTGGGGGCAAAGGGGCCACGGGGGATCAGAGCTCTGAGCCACGAGCCTTCCCCACCACCCGTGCTGCCTCTGGCTCCTGGGGCACTGCCTGCTCCTGGCACTGCCTTATCAAAGGAAAACGATGAATTTTGTGCTTTTTGAGATAAAAAAGGTGAATTGCTTTTAGTGTATCAGACTGGCCCTGAGCTCCACCACCCCATGCACGTGCGGGTGGGGATGTTTTATTTACTGAGCTCAGAAATGCTTCTCAGCTCAAAGGGAAGGTTTTCCAGGAGCGGTGACTCCTGCTTTTCCTCCTGTTCCAAAGGTGAAGGGAAAAGCAAACCCAGTAAATTACAGTGTCGGGTTTATTAACTCTGCTAATGAGGGAGCAGCCTGCATGGTTGGGGGTGAGAGAGCGAGACCCTCTGCTCTGGGGCATCACACTTGGGGTGCCCCCGAGCTGCTCCCTCCATTTCAGGGTGGAGAGAGGTGCCAGGGCAAAAAAAGGGCAATTAGAGAGGCTATAAAACCTGATAAATCTGCTCTGCTCCTGGAGCAACTACAATGAGCTTCGAGCATGGGATGGAGCTGGTGAGAGGTACAGCTGTGGGGCTGTGCCTATGGCAGGGGGATGCTCCAGGGTTCCTGGTGCCCAAAATGAGTTCTGGGGTGTGATGTGAACACACACAGGTCCTGGGGTGTGATGTGAACACACACAGGTCCTGGAGTGTGATTTGTTGGTGCACAAGTCCTGGGGTGTGATGTGTTTGCAGGGCCCCCACCTTCCCCAAGTGCACTCAGGGATGTGCTGCTCACTTTGTCCTTTAACTCAATTAGTGGCTGGGGAGTAATGAGATAATCTGTCCTCTCTCCCTGCACAAAAGTGGGGACCCAATGTCACTGGTGAAAAATGTGGGGCCACCCACTGGGCCTGGGTGTAGGGAAAATTGTGCTGTGGCTGCCACTGGCCACAAACAAGTGGCATTTCTGGGCTTGTTGTCGGGTGGTTTCCATGGAAACCCCTTGGCAGTTTTGGAGGGACCCCGCTGTCCCCAGCCCTGTGCCCCTTGCCCACTCCCCCAGCCCTTCTGCCAAGGCCACCACCCAGCCCTGTCCTTGAGTGCCACATCTCCCCATCTGCTCAATCCAGGGGCTGGAAGCAGGCATGGGGTGTGTGCTTTGACAGTGCCAGCACGCAGCTGGAGAGCCACAAAAAATCCTCATCCCTCTCCTGCCTTGGCAAGTCTGTGCTCAGCTCTCTGCTGGAGCAGGGACCCTTTCCTGGGATGGTGCCCATCCTATGTGACCAGTTTGCTGTGGGACACAGTCAGGATCTCTAGCTGGTCAGAGGGACCCTGAGAAAAGTTCAAAAGTCTCTTTTCCCAGCCTGGCACTTGAAGAAGGAGCCAAGGCTCTTCATTTTTTAGTCTCAATGTTGTTTATTGTTCCTTATCTATCAAAAATTTTCTCCTGCCCTGCTCAGGTCTGTCCAGCAGGACAGTTCCAGGCACTCCGCCTGCCCCCAGGGCAGTGTTATGTCTCTATACTAAAAATTACATGTACAATGTTTACAATTACTTCCCAATACCTATCACCTGTATTAGACAGTGAGCTTCTACTCTAAACCAATCTAAAAGTGCCAACATCACAGCAGAAGATGGAGGCCAAGAAGAAGAAGAAGGAGAAAGGCTGGACACACCCAGATCCCTCCAACTTAGCTCCTGAACCCCCATACCAAAAACCCCAAAATCTACTTTTCCACCCCGTGATAACTTCACTATTATTCTACCTAAACTGTTGTGGCTTGCTGATCTTCATATAAAGTTGGCAATTTGCTCCATAGGTCATAATCAAACCCACAGGCATTTTGGGCTCTGTGCCAGGGCTTCTGAGCCCTCTGGCAGGGTCTTGGCCATCCTGGACAGCCAGAGGGATGTTCTGGGTTCCCACAGGACACCTCGGGCACGTCCTGGTGGGTGACACCAAGCAGTGGAAAGCTCCAGCTCCACGGGGCTGGGCGTGGTTGCAGATGCAGGAGCGGGTTCGCATTGTCCCCGCAGAGGCGGCTCTAACTGGTGACATTAGCGAGTGGCGGGGCTCTGGGTGCCTGCTGGTTCTCCCTCCATCCACTCTGTATTCTAACCCTAATTGTCTGCAGCAACCTGTTATTACGGCGCCTTTAACATGATAGACACAAATAGGACGCACTAATCCACTACTCTTTGGTTTAAGAGTCATTACAAAGTGCTTAATTAAGTAAGCCTCACTTAATCACAAAATGTTTGCATGCTAAACGAGTTCTTGTGAAGCACGACACTTGACATATTCTGTACAAAAATAATTACAAGCGGGAGGCCCGGTACATTGAGCCTCCGAACATTTCATTTCAGGCCTTGCCCATTCATCACCAGGCTGGAATTAAAAGGCTTTCAGCTCAGAACTCCCACATTCCTGCCGGCTGAGTCACCGCTGCCGCTCCGTGCCTGGGTGGCTGCCACGAAGCCGCTGCCCCGCTGGGTCCCCGGGCATGTGCCGGGGCTGTGGCACAGCTGCTGCTGCCACCGAGGTGTGACTGCATCCAGGTGGGGGCTGGTGGTGGCACCAGGGGACAAGGATGCTAGGAAAAGCCAGCAGAGCATCTGTGGAAGCAGTTTGTTAGTGTTGAGGTGGCCAAGCGTCGTGTTCCCTTGGGGTGCAACATCTGGAACAGGCAGGGGGGAATTCCTTGCCCCAGAGCTCTCCTAAAGGCAAAGTCACCCTCTGTCCTGAGGGATGGTGGCTTTTCCAAATCCCCACCCTTGGCTGAATAAAGGCTGCCTGAATGGGATTCTGTCAGGAGCAGCCTTTGTTGGGTGTGCTGGTGGCCATTAAAATCCCTCTCCCTGTTGGGATAATTGGGATCCTTACCCCAGCCTGCCTTTTGAAGGAAACCCTTTAATTAGTGTTCTTCAGGTTCAGGAATGTCGTCAGCACTACGTTTGTTTCCTCATGTGTTGCTGCTCTGGTCAGGGTATTTTGTGCTCCAAACTGCACTGTGCAAAGTGCACAGGAGCATCCATCCATCTTCCATCCATCCATCCATCCATCCATCCATCCATCCATCCATCCATCCATCCATCCCCTTCCATCCATCCACCCATCCATCCATCCATCCATCCATCCATCCATCCATCCATCCATCCATCCATCCCTTTCCATCCATCCATCCATCCATCCATCCATCCATCCATCCATCCATCCATCCTCGAGTGTCCAGGGCCTGGGCACAGCCAGGAGCACCAGAAGTGCCCACAGGTGCCCTTCTCTTCACAGCTGTGTTTGGGTGGTCACTGTTCCAAGAAAGCCAGGTGAGGAAATAGGAAATGTTTGTAACATGGAGAGATCCTACTGAGCACAGGGATGATGGTGGCAGCTGGAGGGTCACAGGTCCTGGTGTCCCCAGCATCCCCAGGCATGCCAGGGCCAGGTTGTTCCCATGGTTGGGATGGGGAGAGCTGCCAATGTGGGGCTGTCATTCATCTTTCCCCAAAAACAGGTGTTCGGTGTTTATCAGGGCTAACCAAACAATTTATATTAATTAGGAGGGCATTTGTGACTGGCCCCTCACTGGGCGTCATATCAGGGTTTTGTTGCTGTGACTCCTCCATGGCTCCATCCCACACCCAGCACCTCAGTGCTCTGCAGGATGGGCCTGATGGCAGCAGGGTTTTGTGTTGGAGGAAAACCAGAAAAAATATTCAACAGGGCTGTAGCATCCTGTGTGACATTTTCATATCAGATAGTTTCAATTTTTAATTCTGAACCAGCCTCTATTTCAGTAGTTTCATTATTTATCACATTATGTTTTGTGTTTTGCATTGTTACTCTTGTCTTCTATATTAATTTTGCATGATGAATTATTTTGCTTGAAGTCAAAATCTAAACAAAATCCAAACGATTTTGTCAAAATTCAAAGGTTTTAGTTAAGCTGCAGTGAGGATTTCCAGTCCTCTCCTCCACACACAAGTTAACAATCTCTACTTCTGCTCTCCTTCCAAAAAATTGCTTGAAACCTGAAATTCGTGCAGCAGCTGTGCAGGGTCCTGTTGATTTCCAGCTCCCAGGGATGATTTTCCCTCCCTGTGTGGTGAGTGAAGGAGAGGGCTGGGGGACAGAGAGGGCTTGGGGGGCACTTGGGTTTGGGGACCCAGGAGGAGCAGGGTCCTGGCCAACCTGAGCCTGGCTGGGGCTTGGCTGCCAGCACTGACCCAGCAGCGGGAGCACACATGGTAAGAGTTAGCGAGCAACATTCCCAAACTTGGTCATCTGTGCTCCCACACAGGCGCAGGGTGCCAAGGCACGCCGGGGCCGGGGCTGGGGAGGGCACTGGGTGCTCTGGTGAGTCCCAGAGAGGGAAGGATGCCTTGTAGGGATGGACATTCGCTCCCGGCAGGAAACAGAGTGATCTGTAAACTCCATCTTGAGTTGGATCGAGACTTTGGCCCAAAAAGGGAGGGATGGTTGGTTTTTGTCCAAAACCTTAAAGCGTCTCAGTTTGCCATTTTCAAACTGAGATTTTTCATCGCAAAGTGGTTTTTATCAGTTAAGCCAGATTTGGGGTTCTGCCTGTGTTTTTTTGGAGGGGAAGCTTGAGGAAAACGGGTTCCATAACTTAGCATGAAACACAATATTTCAGTTAAGTTTCAGGCTTGTCTCCATACAGCCTTTTAATCATTTGTTGCCCCTAGGTTCTACATGTTTATTTTGGGGTTGATTTTCTGCCACTGAAGCAAAAGCAAATTGCTGATTAGACCAGTGTGAGCTCTTGGATGTGCTTGGGAAGGAAACAGGGACACGTTCCTGCCCCATGTCCATACTGGTGCTGCAAGCAGAGACCTGCGGGACCTTCAGGGAGTCTCCTCCATTCCCTCCCACTGTCCAGATTTTCCTATCTGATTTTGGTATTCTATTCCATTTTCCTAGGTGTATTCTTTCTGCATTGTTGGCTGGGAGGAGAGAGGGGTGTCAGGTTGGTGAGGCCACAGCATCCTTTGCTCCCCGACCACCTGAGCATCCCTGGGCTGCACCAGCAACCAAGGGACACCCACCCTCTCCTCGGGGTGTATCCCATCCCCACACAGAGCCAGGGCAGCCCAGGGGCACTGGGCTGTGCCCCGTGTTGGCCCACGGCAGCTCCGGGCAGGATTAGCCGGGTTAAACCGCTAATGCAGCCGCTGCGTGGAAGGCTGCTTTCAGTAAGTGGCTCCCTGTAGCTTATTTGACTCCAGGCCCAACTCTAATGTCTCAGTGGGCCTGTTACATTAAGCAGGCCCAAGTGGTAGGAGATTTAAAGCATCAAAATGAAGTGCTTTATCACTCCGTACTGTGTTCTTGGCTGCTTTCGTTGGCCTCACTTCACAGGCGCCGCAGCCTGCGAGCCGAGCCCTCTCGGCAGGCCCATTACAAATTCCACTTGTTGACGGTTGCCTTGTTGCAGGATTTAATGGTAGAATAATATTTACACAGTAAACTCCTCTGGAGGTGTTATAAACACCATAAAAAGGATTTTAGAAGCTTAATGAGCGTTAGTGAAGTCGAGACAGGATAATGTGGCAACTGTGCACTGTAATCTGATTTGGCACCTTCTGCACAGCAGGAGTTAGTGGGTGGAAGAGCTTTTTACTTTTTTTTTTGTTTTTGTTTTAGTGTGTAATATTGTTTGTTTAGCACAGTGCTGGATGGGGGCTGTAGAGCCAGGTGCCCACAGGCTGGCTGACACGAGTGCCCATCAGCATGGGGAGCACGGGCACTGCCGGTACATCCAGTCAGGACATCATGGTCACTTTGTGCCATGTGTGACAGGATCAGCGCTTGGGCCAGTTCAGTGCTCAGTGACACAGCCCTGCACATGGTCATAATGGTCACAGCAAGAATTCTGGGACATCAAACTGACAGATTTAAGAGATTAGGCAGGAATCCTTTCCTGTGAGGGTGGGCAGGCTCTGACACAGGGTGCCCAGAGAAGCTGTGGCTTGCCCCATCCATGGAAGTGTCCCAGGCCAGGCTCAATGGAGCTTGAAGAAACCTGGAATAGTGGAAGGTGTCCCTGCCCATGCCCATTGGATTAACTTTAAGGTCCCTTTCAACCCAAACCATCCTGCTATTCTCTGATGATGATTTTGGGCACGGGGAGCCTGGCAGGCAGCAGCAATGGGAACAATGGCTCTCCCATGGGGTGAGGCAGGGGATGGGTGATGATTTTGGGGTGGGCAGCACTGCAAACAGCCCAGTTTGGGGACTGTGCTAGGGGGCTGACTGGCTCCTGCCATCCCTGGGCTGGCCCAGACCCCTGGCACAGAGAGGGGTGCAGCATTCCTATTTCCAAAGGGATCAACTTGGCTGCCTCCTGGAATGACTTTTCAGGGTTTAGATTATTTTTCATTTTCAATTTTGAATGTTTCCATATATTTTGTTTTGCTGTCACATAAACACATGCAAGGTTTTTTTTTTTTTTTTTAACAAATCTATTTAATACATACTATCAAAAAATTGTGATTTTTTTCAATTTCAGAACCCACCCCAAAGGTGAGGAGCTATGTTTCAGCCATGAAGGACTGGCTGCCTCCCCCACAGCCCCTCTCCTATTCCTGGCCCTGTTCCCACAGCACAGACTCCACCATCCACCTGCTCAGAGCCAGCCCCATCCCCTCCCACCCCAGACATTCTGGTGGACTTCAAGAACTTGGATTTTGACACTCCAGGAACTACCCCCAGCCTTTCCAATTTCCGAGGGATGTAAGCAGCCATGGATCTCAAGACTGACTTGCCAGCAGCAAAAAGCTGCCTTTTGTAAATAAGCCAATATTTTCTTTCTTTCAAGGGGAAGCTGACAAAGATCAATACCAGCCTGCAAAAGACATTGCCCTCTTAAGAATTAGCCCTTTGCAGAATCATTAATCCAGGAAGCTGTTACAGGGTGACAAGAGCACAGAGGCTCTGCCAGCTCCTGGAGGGATGGCAGCAACATCCCCTTATGCACAGAAAAACAAACCAAATGATCTCGCTGAGAAAATCCTGGCCGTGGGCTCGTTCTGCCCAAGGAACCCATTGGACTTTAATTAGGGAAGGCTGGCTGCGCTCTTAATCAGTGTCATTAAAGTTTCCTGGTGCTTTGCTCTCATTTGACTTCCACGACGTCTGTGCAGGGCTGGGCTGGGCTGGGCTGTTATGGTTGCTCCACCCCTGGAAGTGCCCAAAATCAGGTTGGATGGGGCTTGGAGCATCCTGGGGTGGTGGAAGGTGTCCCTGCCCATGGCAGGGGGTTGAAATATGACTGACTTTAAGGTCCCTTCCAACCTAAATTCTGTGTCCCCGGTGCCACCCTCCATCCCTGTGGCAGGGCAGCGTGTCCCTGTCCCAGGCAGAGTCAGCACCTGCTGAAGCTGCTGCAGGGCAGGGAGAGCTCAGGTGTTTGCAGGGAGCAGGGCTGGCCAGGTGTGGCTCATTAAACGAGGTGTGGATCACAATTAGCCCATAAGGAATCAGTTTGCAATCAGTTTTTGAGGGGAAGCTCATCAGGGCTACGATGAGCCTACAAATCAAGGGAGTGACCTACCTGCCTGTGAAGGGGCTATCAGGGTTGGATGGGGGTGTTCCTATCACTAGCAGTATTTCCTTGTCTCTGTGTGCAAGCTCTTCACCTTCTCCTGCTCTTTTCTGCTCTGTTTTTTCCCTCTGCTTTGCATCAGGACCACAGAAATGCAGCTGACTGTGAAGCAGCACAGGGCAGGTCTCTGGAACTGAGGAAGCTCCATAAAATTGGCACCCAATCCCTCCTGGGTCAGCAGGACAGTTTGCTCCCTTTAAATCAAACACTGTTGGGCCACAGCATGGCACAGTGACACGGTGGTGGCTCTGCTGCAGCACCAGGGGAAGGTGCCCGTGTGACAGCTGGGCAGACCCACAAGAACCTGCCCAGGGTGAGCTGCCAGCTCGGGGGGTGAGATAATCTCACCTCTATTATCTGATTTAAACAAGAAAAAAAAAGAAATCAGCCAAAACCCCAGACCCCGGAGTGTTTGGTGAACAGCTAGAGATGGAAAAATAATTCCAAATAAGGCATTTGTCACAACATTGCAGGGTCACCCGCTAAGCAAGGGACGCTGAAGAGGGAAACAGTTCTTAGGGGTAATTACAATTTGTAAGAAGTTTTTGCAGTGGCTCTGTAATTGTCTGGGGGTGGCCATTGGCACTGCAGTGCTGGGAAAGCGCCACAATACAGCCCTAATTTGCAGGGCTGGAACTGTGAAGCCAGAAGTGGTTTGGGAATTATTGCTGATCTTGATGGATTCAGCTGTTCACGTGCTGGTTTGGGTTACAGGAGCTGTGAGCTGGGGTCTCAGGCTGCCTGAGCCCCTGCAGCTTTTGGGGAGCAAATGTTGTTTCACTTCTGCCCCAGCCAAGAGCTCTCAGCTCCCTTGAGGCTCCCGTGGGAGAAGTTATAAAGAGTAGTAAGAAAGTTGCCTTATATAATGAAGAAAGAAATAAGAAATAAAGAGAGAAATAAGAAAATTGCCTTATCGCCTTTCCTTAGTGAAAGAGGCTCCAAGAGACCTGAAAAGGGACTTTGGACAAGGGCCAGTAGTGACAGGACAAGGGGCAATGGCTTCCCACTGCCACAGGGCAGGGTTAGGCGGGATATTGGGACGAAGCTGTTCCTGTGAGGGTGGAGAAGCCCTGAGAAGGTGTTCCTGCTCCTGGATCACACCTGGCTGAGAGGGGAGCACAGGAAGGGAATTTCTGCCCCAAGCGCCCCTTTGGTCCCTCCATCCCCTACCAGTGTGGAGCAGCACAGCTCTGTCACATCAGGCAGCTGCCTGTGTTCAGCAGAGTTTAAAAAAACAAGAAAAAAAAAATCACACTTTTTTCATTTGTGCTGATTTGCATATTAATAGTTTGCATATTAAACAACTACTTCAGAGGGTGGGCGGGCTAATGAATGCAGCAGTCTCCTCTATTTTAACTCAATTTGCCTCATCCATATTCCAATGACTTTGGGGATTGGTATTCAGTTTTCATTGAAATTATCCAAGCCAGACCTAATTTGTGCTGCCCTTCCATTAATCCAATTAATTAGCACCATTGATGTGCGCTGCCTTTGTGCGGCGCTTTGTGCGGCGCCGCTGCCGCTAATGACGGGCGGGATCAGAGCGAGTAACGAGCGAACCAAAGGAGCGTTTGACCCCTCCTGGACCCTCACACAATGCAGCACTTTGGAGCCTCGAGGCCCTAATTTAGGTTCCATAGTCCAAATTATAGACAATAATTCAATATTCTTTGTGGGGAACTGAGCAAGTGTCACCCTGTCATTTGTTTAGCTTATAATTTTTATTTTTTTTTCCTCGTCCGACTCTTTATTTATGTATTTTTTTTTTCGTTTTTCATTATTTTCCAACCTGGCCTTCCTGCTCCACCTCCAGCATTGATTTCTGACCTTGTTCCGCTGAGAGGGCTGAGGATCTCTTTACTCTGAAGGAATTCATTAACCTTTCCCCTGCCCAGAACTGGAGAGAAAATCTTTATATTTTTAAGTAAGGCAAATAAACACTGGCAGTGACTAGCAGAGTCCCCTCTCTGGCTGCTCCCCAAGAACTCCTGTGCCAGCTTAAGAACTGCTCCTGGATAATTTTTTGGGGTAATTTTTGGTTAGAGATACGGTTTAAATACTGGCTGAGCTTCTTCAAACCCTACATAATGACCCTTGTGGTCCTGCCTAATTCAGTCTGTGATTCTGTGATGAGTTTCTGCACTGGTGACCACCCCACTGTGCCAGCTTAAGAACTGCTCCTAGGTTTCATTTTTGGGGTAATTTTTGGTTAAAGGTATGGTTTAAATACTGAGCTTCTCAATGACCCTGGTGGTCCTGCCTAACTCAGTCTGTGATTCTGTGATGAATTTCTGCACCGGTGACCGCCCCACTTCTTCCCCTTGCCCCAATGTCCCCAGAGTGGCCAAGACCAATTTAAATTGGTGCAATTAAACATGGCAGAAGAACAGCAAAAAGCCATTCCCATGACCAGAATACACCCTCAGAGTGCCACCAAAACCCCGGGGAAAGGGGATGTGGCGGAGCTGCAGGTGTGTCCAGATGTGAGGGAGCGGCCAGTGCACCTGGCATGGCTGTTCTCCCCCAGTGCTCCCTCCCTGGCTCAGCAGAGGAGGAGAAGCCATTTCAGGAGGCATTTAGCTGTGGTTATCCACAGGTAGGTCACTAAACTCATTAAGGTAATTAATTACACACGGCACATTTGCTGTGTCCACAAGTGTTTGAACTGTGGGGAGACAGGAATTGTCAATGGCTGGGAGGACAGAGAGTCAATTTGCTCAGGGATATGGAGATTTGGGTGCTCAGCTTGCTTTTGAACTGGAACTAAAGCTGGAGGGTTTTTCAGGAAAAATCTCAGGGAGGCAAGAAAACCCTGCTGTATGTGATTTGGTAGAATCATTGTGTGACTGTGTTCACAGGGGTCTTATGTTGAGGGAAGAGATGAGGATCTGGCTCCATGTTCCAGAAGGCTTGATTTATTATTTTATTATATACATCACATTAAAACTATAGTAAAAGAACAGAAGAAAAGTTTTCATCAGAAGGCTAGCTAAGAATACAATGGAATGAATGATAACAAAGGCTTGTGTCTCAGCTCTCTGTCTGAGCCAGCTGACTGTGACTGGCCATTAATTACAAACATCCATATGAGACCAATCACAGATTCACCTGTTGCATTCCACAGCAGCAGATAACCATGGTTTACATTTTGTTCCTGAGGCCTCCCAGCTTCTCAGGAGGAAAAATCCTAAGGAAAGGATTTTTCATAAAAAGATGTCTGCAACACCACTGTTTGGGGTGAAACAAATAATTTGAGACTTTTAAAATCTCACAGCCAATAATTTTAAAATTGTTACAGGAATAAAGGTTGAAACTGGTTTTAACTTTACTTTGTTTTCCCCACTACTACCAAAATTTCACTCTGGGAAAAGAGGAGTGGTTCTGTGCTGCGCAGGAATGAGGTTTTCCAGAATTTTTCCAGGGGTTTCCTGGTCACACCTCCCTGCAGGCAGGCTGGGTCCCCCTCCTGTGGCTCTGGTGGCTCAAGATGCTGCCAGGGGTGATCACTCCTTGCTGGGCTGGGACGGTGGCACAGGGGACATTGTGTCTGTGCTGTGGCCATGCCAGTCCCCACCAAACCACAGGAATGGATTTGGCATTTGAATGGGGACTCTCCTCCTGTGGCTCTCCACGCTGTTCCCAATCACTCCTCAGCATTATAAATCATTCTATTGCAATAGCAGCTTATACACTCAGTTGCCTGCAAGATTTTCCTGATTAACCTTAAAATCTGCTATAAATCTTATTCCCTTCCTTTCTTGTGGAGCTTCAGGGACACAAACAGGCTCTGCTGCTGTTGATGCTGGGGCTGAGGTGCTGCCTGCACTGTGACAGCTAAAATGGGCCAGAGGAGCTAAAAAAAAATTGAAACCTCTTTGCTTTCAGAGTCCTCTGAGGAAGAGGAGGAGGGACACAGATCCGCGGGCAGCTGTTTCCTGCAGCTCCAGCTTTGCCAGGCTCCAGGGGCTTCCCAAAATTTTGATAACCCCTGTGGATGACCTTTGGTGGTGGCAAGGAGAGCAAGTGAAGCCCCCAAAGGCAGGGGGCATTGGATGGGTGTTTATTTCTTTGTCTGAGGTGGGGGCCCCTGTACCAACCTGCACGATCCCTCTGCCTGTCTGGCACTGCTGCACTGAGATCCCGTTTAGTGGCATCACTCAGGACTTGTCACATTATGGGATGTCACAACATGTCAGGCTCTGACAGGCTGGATACCTGCTATTAACTCGAGACTAGTTGCAAATACAAAATAGAGGTGGTGAAGGAAGGCAGTGCCAGGGTGGATGCTGGTGTTGGCACTCAGGGTATGGCTCTGCCAGCCCAGCTCTGCAGAGTAGCCCAGGGCTCTGGCAACCTCAGCTTGGAGATGGGAACACAGCCTCCAGAATGGTGCCAGGGAGCTGGATTTGGGAAAAAAATCCCTCCTGACACCGAAGTGTCAGTTGGATCCCGACTGAGCATCCTGGCACTGCCAGCACCCCCAGGAGCAGCAGCAGCAGCACCTGCAGCCTGTCCCTGCTGTGGCCGTGGCTGTGGCTGATGCTCTGGGAAAGGTGGAGCAGCAGGACAAGGCTGGAGTCCAGGTGTGCTCTGGGGAGGGATTCCTTCCTGCTGCTGCATCTGGCCTGTGGAATTCCCTGAAGCCAGTTAAATGAATTGGCTGCCTGTGAGTGCAGCACAGCAAACAGCCCATCAGGTCTCCTTTGGCCCCTGTTGTGACAGAATTCACCTTTAAATCAGAAGTTTAATTACAGCATCACCCTCCCTCATCACGCCCTTCCTCCCAGGAACTGGACAAGCCCTGTCTTGAAGGGTGTTTGGCCTCCAGGACCTCACTTGGAACATGTGGGAGGTGTGGAGCCCCATGGAGTGAGGGAAGGAGGGTCCTGCTGCAGGAGATGGGACTGTGGGAGTGGAAACACCTGGAACCTGGGGCTGGGGCAGAGGGAGGGTCCTGCTGGGACACCCTGTGGGGAGAACACAGGAGATGTGCTGTGTCACCAGTGACAATCCCCAGATGTTTCTGCTCCAGGCACTCTGTGGGGAGCACCCCTGGTTTGGGAGCAGGAGCTGCAGCACTGTGGGGCTGCCTGGGGCAGAGGAGAGCTGAGCCCAGCTCTGCTGGAGGCCAAGGCAGAGCTCATGAGCTGCTGTTGGAACCCTGGCACCTCTACCTGGCACTGCCCTGTGCGTCTGGAGCTGTGGCAGCCACGTCTTTCAGCAGATCCCAGGTGGATGACAGACAGCTCCCCATCCCTCCTTGTCCTGGGGTGTCCCTGGCTGGCTGGCTGATGCATCCTCACCATCCAGCTGAGTCGGGGGCAGCCAAGCAGAGCCTGGCACCCTCTGACACCCCAGAGAGGCCAATCCTCCATCCTCACGCTCCCTGCGCTGCCACAGAAACCCCTTGTCTCCCACAGTCCCTCATGCTGTAACAAGCCAAAAAAGCAGGCTGGTTTTTATTTGCTTTATTATTAAGCTGATGAGGTTATTTAGCCCGTTTTCTGCCCCATTAAATTCTGTGTTTGAGATTCCGTGGAGCGCTCTGCAAACACGCGCTCCGAGCGCCGCCGCCGGGGTTTGCCTCTCCCATCCCTGCTCCCTGGGCATCCTCTGCTTCCCCAGCCTGGGAGACATGAATGCTCTCTCTGTTATTGTCACCTCTTCTCACTTTTTTATTTTTTTTAATTTTTTTTCCATGCTCTCATCACTCCTTTGAGTGCTCCTTATTTTCCTTGCCTCTGCGAGAAGCCATAAAATTCCCCCAGCCCGTGTGTGGTGTGGTGTGCACTTACAAATTACCACTGAAAAATGAATTGCCTTGACAAAATCTAATGTTTTGTGACACAGCACAAATATGCATTTCATTCTTGAAGAGAAGGAAAAGGAGCTCATTGGAAATATTAAATTAAGCAGTGTAACAGCTGAAAATAATTTGGTTTTCTGCTCTGTTGCTTGTGATTTGGTACGGAGTTTGAGGTGGCAGGGCAGTGCCTGTTTAGAGTGTAAAGCACACAGATGCCTCAGATTTTATTCCCTGCTTTGGAGCAACTTGTTTTCTGTGGTGCTGGCAGCTGGTGCAGCTCAGAATACAGGTTTTGGGAAAGGTCCCAGGGGCAGGGCTGTGGCCAGAGGGTGGAAATGTTTTCCATGGCCCTGCAGCCGGTCACAGGAGACCAACACAATCTCTCGCTGCTTCTCCGGAGGCTTATAACAAAAATCCATCCCCAAGAAGAACAAAGCAGAGCAGGGCTGCGTTTGGGAATTCCTGCAAACAGCCCCGCTGCAGCCAGGCGTAAATAAGCTTTTATTCTCTCCACTCACCCAGCCCTTTAATTACCAGCAGGGCTGTGCACGGTGACTCATTCCCAAACCAGGGTGGCTCCTCGCAGGGATGTGGAACTCCCTGGTTGTCACTCCCCCTTTGTCTCTTCCTCTGTGCCACCTCCAAGGCTGCACAGAGCAGAGCACAGGGCACTGCTGGAGCTGCAGAGCCAGGCACAGAGCCCTGCAGGGTGTCACAGCCTGGGGACAGGGCTGGTGGCACCCTGGTTGGTGTCAGAACTCAGTACATCCCTCCAGGTGTCCAGAGTTGCTGAGGACCCCGCCAGGGGACTCAGAGACCTTGGCAGGCAGCCCAGAACACCTGGGAATTTTATTTTGGCCCTTGGAGCAAGTTACCAGCCTTGCATGAGGATGTGAAAGTCACACAGGTTTGAATAGTGTAATAACAAAATGATCACAGGGTGAAAATGTAGATTTTAGGATTTTTGGTATGGGGATTATGGGGACAAGATGGAGGAATCAGGGCATGTCCAGCCTTTCTCCTTCTTGTTCTTGTTCTTGTTCTTGTTCTTCTTCTTCTTCTTCTTCTTCTCCATTTTCTACAGTGATGTTGGCACTTTGGGATTGGTTTAGAGTAGAAGTGCACTGTCTAACATAGGTGATAGGTATTGGGAATTAAGTGTAAATATGTTATAGGTAGTTTGTAGTATAAAAGGACAACACAGAGTGCCTGTGGCTGCCCTGCTGAGCAGATCTCGGCTGGGCAGAAAGAAAATTTTATAGATAAGAATTAATAAACAACTTCAAGACCAAAACGTGAAGAGTCCAGACTTGTTCTTCAGTTGCATGGGCCAAAGCAGAGACATCATGCACATCTCAGGGCAGCAATTATCAACAGCAGCCCAAGAGTTGGCAGCTGGGCACTGAGGAGCTGCTCACTCCAACCTTTCCCTGCCAGCTGCACGGCCCCAAGGTGGCTGTTGGCCCAAAGTGTGCCTCAGGGTGCATTCCTCATCACAGTTACTGGGGTTTATTCTTCATTATTAATTAGTTATTTATCTTAAAAATGTGTCTGGAAAGGGACCAGGGACCAGTGGGACCGTGAAAGGGCTCAGAAAGCAGCAGCCTGTGTCCCAAGCAGGCTGTGGGAGTGTGGCCGTGCCACAGCCAGGGATGTTTGTGGGGTTGGGGGTGCTGCAATTCCAGCCTTGTCCCCCCAGCCAAGCCAAGGGCACCTGCCAGCTGGGCCCTG
The DNA here is from genome assembly GCF_047830755.1 of Zonotrichia albicollis. NCBI lineage: Eukaryota > Metazoa > Chordata > Aves > Passeriformes > Passerellidae > Zonotrichia > Zonotrichia albicollis. The sequence goes on along the minus strand of NC_133836.1, from coordinate 5,019,301 downwards.
GGGACCAGCCCAGCCCCAGGGGCTCTGCGATGGGCTCTGCTCCCCTCCAGCAGGAGCCAAGCACAACCTGCCACTCATGCCAAGGTATCTTTGGCACAGGGATGTGGGTAGAAAACCCACAGGAGTGTCAAAGCCGTGGACAGTCTCCAAAGCGAGAGCAGTGTTTGACGGGGGAGAATATGCTTTGGAAAATTGACTTGATCCTTGTTTGGAAGCAGCACTGAGAAGCACACGGAGCCCTCCACAGACACACACATGCTGCCTTGAGGATCTCTGCACAAAGCAAAGCACTGGAAACATGTTGTCATCCACCTCCTCCCTCTCATTCCTGGCAACTGAGTAAATATCCAAGGAGCTGCTTATATCCAAGCGCAGGGAAGCAGCCACCCAGCTTGGAACCACGGCAGGGACCCTGTAGAGCTTGGTCCTGCTGGAATCAGGGGGTTTCCATCTCTTGATCCCCTCCCAGGGCACCTTTCTGTGCCCCCTTGCCTGCTGGACTACAGGAGGGTAGAGGTCCACACTTTTCTGGATCATTGACCACTTGCCAGGAGAGCTGGTTTCTCCTCTCCCATAGCTAACACCAAGAGCCAAGGACTAGACATGGCACAGCTCGTGTTGTTTTAGCATCCCTCTTCTTAAAAAAAGTAATTAAAAAAAAAAGAAAAAAAAAAAAAGGAAATCTGGACAACTTCCCAGATTGTACATCTGTCTGTATAATTTACACCACGAGGATGAGGAAGTGAGGAGGGCTGTAAACTCTTTCCATCTGTGCAATGTGTGTGATGATTTTTCCATTCCTTCCTTGCCTCCCCCACCGAAGCCCCAGGCTGGAGGGGCTCTGCCAGCAGTGCCAGGGCCAGCTCAGTGCCCTGGGTCTGCCTGCCAGGTCTGGGCCCCCCGTGCCATGGGAGTGCCCTGCCACCTGCCAGGAAATGCCACTCACTGAACAGTTTCCCTTAGAACTATTTTGACTGAAAAGGGTGGGATTTTTGACAATTAGGTTCACAGAATCATGGAATCATTTAAGGCTGGAAAACACTTCTAAGAGCATCAAACCCAACCTTTAACTGAGTACCCCCATGCCTTCTAAACCGTATCCCAAAGTGCCTATCCACTCATTTTTTTTAACATTTCCAGGGATGGTAACTCCATCACTTCCCTGGGCAGCTGCTCCAATTCTTGACCACTCTTCCAGTAAAGGAATTTTCTCTAATAGCAGACTGACTTCCCTTTGAAAAACTCCAACTCCTGGATGGATCTCAGATGGGTCATCATCAGAAAGCCTCATCAATCCACTGAGGCTTGGAAATGACCCCTGAGCCCAGGTTTCCAACTGACCACTGGTGCAAAGGTTTTTGTCCTTAGGTGGGCAGGATTTCTCACGAGAATCTCAGGAATGGTGCAAAGGTTTTTGTCCTTAGGTGGGCAGGATTTTTCGGGGGAAATCCCAGGAATGGTGCAAAGGTTTTTGTCCTTAGGTGGGCAGGATTTCTCGGGGAGGGGAATCCCTGTGCTCCTGGCAGGGGAAGGTGGCTCATGGGCCTCGGTGCTGCTCATCTGCAGCTCTGCAGCTCCACCAGCAAGAGATGAATGAAGGAGCGGGGATGGTGCCACCTCCCAGCGCCCACTCACTCCCTGGCACACCAACAGCATCTGAGTTTCTTTCACATTTCTGGTGAATCACTCCTGGGCGTGCGGGTGGGCTCCGAGGGTTTCTCTGGAACTGCAGCCTCAAGCAGAGCTGTGCTGGGGCCACCAGAGCTCGCAGAACACCCCTGGTGTGCTCAGGCCATACCAGGGGCACAATGAGGGGGTGACAGGCTGCCTTGGGGGTGCCCCTGCCCCTTCACCTTGTCCCCATCTCACTGCCCAGCCCAGGGGATGAGCAAGAGCAGCTGCACAAACACCCCCAGCGATGCCATCTGTGCCCTCCCCTGGGCACTGCGTCCCTCCTTTTCCAGGAGGAGCAGAAAGAGGGCTCTGTTCCTGGTTCCAGGAAAAGCCTGGTGCCTTCCATCCCTGGAGGACTGCTCCTTGGCACCCCATCCCCTGCAAAGAGAGCAGACAAACAATATTTATCCTTCCAGGTGTTCTCCAGCGAGCTTTTGCTCACCCCTTCCCTTCCGGTGGCTCCCGATGTGCAGGCAGGGATTGCCCGGAGCCTCTCGCCGGCACCGACGGGGTTAACAAACATTAACAAACTTTCTGGGTAGGCACCAGGCAGGCGCTTCCTCCGGCTTGACATTCAATTCCGATTGGTGTGACTCATTAGCTATTTATTTATTTAAAGCCACGGAGCTATTTGCAATATTTTTTAAGCAGCAAACACAGTGTGTGGGCAGGGAGCTGTTCTGCCTAAATGTTCGGCTCGGTGACACTGATGATAACTTATCAGAATAAATAAGGAATCTTCCAATCATGAGCTCTTCACCGAGGGAGTGTTTAGTGTGAGCTGCGGCAGAAAGTCATAATGTTTCCTTCTCAGAAACTTTTTTACCAGTCTGTGTGTTACATCCAGGTTATATCCCTGTGTGGGCAGCTCTCGAGCCCCAATTAAAAATGGAATACATCATCCCTCTCCTGCTCTCCCCAAAACCCTCGCAGCTCCACCAGGTCCCTCCTGGAGCAGCTGCTTTGGGGAATAGGCACAGGAAAGGTTTGGGCAGCGCTGGGTGGGTGAAGGGGGTGCAGGGAGCTCACATGGTCGTGCTTTGAGAACAAACTCTTGGCTAATTATAATTTGGACACTTCCTTCTGTTTCCCTGCCAGCAGCAATCACCCGAGCTCCCGTCCCAACCCGGTGGGGCTGGGGGTGTGCAGAGGCTCGGAGCAGGAACCTGAAAAAGCAAACACTTCACATCCCCCTATGTTTTCAAGTTATCTCATTTTTATATAACCCAGCTTGGTACAAATCCAGGAAAAAAAATTTTGTTGCCATTATTTCCAGGGAAAATGGGGCTTTTCTGCCATTTTGAGGTTTAAAATTTCACTTCCTTAAAACAGGAGCCTCTTGAAATCCTGAGAGACGATGACCTGCTCCACACATGGAAGCCCGGGCAGCAGTTTAGTTTGTGGAGTGTTCCAAAGGTTTACTTCAGAGCACTGGGGATGGGAAATGTCCCTTCCTGCTGGGCAGGTCAGCACAGAGGCTGGCTGGACTGCAATGAGCAGTGCCCAGTGTCCCTGTCACTCTGAGTGCCACTGGTGCTGTCCCTGCTCCTGGGGCAGCTCCATCAGAGAGGAGGGCAGGTCCCAAAGTGTCCAACATGGATTAATAACAGTCAGCTTTGCTTTTCACTCCAGTTCTCCCCATCCTCAGGACTCCCCCATGGCCATGCTCCTCCTTACCCCATTCCATGCTGGAGGTGGGGCAGGATGCAGGCTCAGCCCAGCAGATGTGTCCTTGTCCCTGTCCCTGTGCCTTGGGCACTGCTGTCAGGGCAGGGCTCCTTCCACAGAGCCTTCAAAACCAGCTGGATTATTTTGGAGGCAGCTCTGGGGGGTTTAACACGCCCTGAGTGCTGCATTTTTTGCATTCTTCTCCTTTTCTTCTCTCACACTGCTGAGCAGAGTTGCTGGGGCTGCGTGTGCAGCTGGGGCTGAGCACAGGGGGCAGTGCTGGGGTTTGGAACATGCACAGGAGCATTCTCATGGACTCTGCCGCTGTCCCCATAATTCCAGTGAGGCCCTGGCACAGAAAAACTATAGCTGCCCCATCCCTGGAAGTGCCCAAGGCCAGGTTGGAAGGGTTTTGGAGCAGCCTGGGATAAGTGGGAGTTGTCCCTGCCCATGGCAGGGGGGCAACTGAATGGGCTTTAAGGTTTCTTCCAACCCACTCCAGCCTGCTATTCTCTGTTTCTCTGATAACAACTCCAAAAACTCCCTCCTGCCACAGTGCTCAGTTCAAAACGCAACTGTTTTTATCTTCAAACCCTGATTATCAAAAAGAAGGGGCTGGGTGCCTGGCAGAGCGAATCCCTTTGTGAGCTCCTGCCTGCTGCCACAGTCACATCACGTTACTCTGAGCTCCCAAACACACCATGACACGACTGATGCAACGTGTGACAGGCAGGGGATCCGTCAGGAAACACCCGGAACCCTCTTTTTCAAGCAGAATTTTTACAGAAACAGCCACGATGCCCTTTTAACTCATATTTATGTGTTGCTAAATAAGGCCTGCCCACAGTTCTGCAAGTCCTGGAATCAGCTGGTTGCAGGACATGGAGGGGGATGAGAAGTAGAGGCAGAGCAGGTGGGGGTGAGTCAATGTCCCTGCAGTGCCCTCAGTGGGCACCCAGAGTTGAACCCTCCATGGCAACATTTTAACAGAATTCCAGAGTCATTCAGGTTGGAAAACTCTTCCAACACCATCGAGTCCAACCTTGTCACCAGCCCAGAGCACTGAGTGCCACATCCAGGAATTCCTTGGACACCTCCAGGGATGGGGACTCCAAACCTCCCTGGGCAGCCCCTTCCAGTCCCTGAGCACCCTTTCCATGAGGAAATTCCTCCTGGTGTCCAACCTGACCCTCCCCTGGCACAGTTTGATGCAGTTTCCTCTCTCCTGTCCCTGTTCCCTGTCCCCTCCTGTCAGGGAGTTGTGCAGAGCCACAAGGTTCCCCCTGAGCCTCCTTTTCCACCCCAGATCCCTCAACCACTCCTCACACTGCTCACATTTGGGCTTTTGGGAGCATCACCTACTGGAAAAGCTGTTCCTGATGGTATTCTGGGCTATCACTGTGACCTGCCAGCACTGTGTCCCCCCATCAGCCACTCCCCAGGGTCCCACCATGGCTGGGGACAGGAGAACCCCTTTTCTGGGGCTTTTTCAGCTCTTTGCACCACTTACTCTCACTCCCCCCTTCTTCCTCTTGATTAGCAGCTAAAAATCACAGCAGTGTCTGGCAGGACAAAGCCTGTGACAGCAAAGGGAATATTAGGGTCAAGCTTTATTAAGAAAGAAGCTATTGAAATGACATCCTCCAACATATTGCTATTAGGGCCTTGAAGAGTCTTTGCCTCATTAATGTAAAAGGGAGGTGGCAATCTTCCTGATCAACAGTGGCAATTTATTCTAAAGTGTCCATTTTCTGGATGTCAGAGGAAGACTTTTATTTATAATCTTATTTTCAATTTCCACAAAGAACACTTCACTCACGCTCTGGGCAGGTTTTTTTTTTTGCAGACAATAACGATTATAAAAACGGTGCTCTGCCCCCCTCCCCAAAATCCCCCCTTGTAGTAGTGTTGACATATGGAAATGAATCAAAATGTAATAGGCATAATTACCAGCATTGTGTGCAGGCTGCAATTAGTGTCTCTTCAAAGCAGACTTGTAATCAAAAGACACCAATAGACAAGGGGAAGGACCGGGCAGCCACTCCTGGGATGAGCCAGGGCTGGGAGAAGTTTCCCATCACTGGCAGAGCAGAGGTGAGGATGATGGGTCAGGGGTCCCAGCAACCACCCCTGGCACCCCTCAAGTGTGAGGGCAGGCTGGGGTGTCCAGGGAAGCTGTGCATCCCCATCCCCAGGTTGTTTGGAACAACCTGGTGCAGTGGAAGGAGTCCCTGCCCATGACAAGATGAGATTTAATGTCCTTTCTGACCCAGATTGTTCCCTGATTTTCAAACTTTGTTAGATGAGTCAAAAGAAAATATGAAAATAGTATTCAGAAAGAAATGCATTCTGCACCAGCAGTTGCTCTGCTCGCCTCAGAACTGGCTTACAAGAACTTTTGATTTCACCTATGGTCAATAATGATTTATTTTTGGAGAATATTTCATTCATTCAGCTCTGAACATGAGACACAATCGGAATGTGAGGAAACCCCATTACCTGTATCCCTCCAAACCCCAGCCAAGGCGTTGTGTCCAAGCACAGCAGGTTGACAGCTTTGCAGTGCAATTTTTACCTGTCAGAAATGTATCAATCTGAAACTATTTTTGCAGGAACATTTCTATGTTAATAAGTTTTTTGCTCTGAAATAACGCCTCCCCCACCCTTTAATAAGGTTAAAGCATTATCTGGGGCCTCATTGCAAGGGGGCTGCTGGGCTTTCATTTTCAAATCCATCTTGTTCCTTAATAGTTTCTCAAAATCAAAGTCAGAATGAAATATTTTATAGCCATTATTCATGACTGCTTTTATTGACCCAAACACACTCTTTTCTTTTTTTTTTTCCCCCAGGAGGTGTTGAGAAGGATTGTCCAGACCTGGAGAACAAGAAAAATTTGGGATTTCTTTTGGAATTCCCTGGTTCTGCAGGAGCCCTTCCACAGCAGCTGCTGATGGATGATGTGACAGAGCCCTGTGGGTGTGCTGGTGGTGACAGTGACACCGGCAGAGCCTGAGGGCCAGGACCTCAGTGTGGGTGAACTCTCTGGGAGTTGTTTCCAGGGCAGGACCAGCACCTGCAGAGGGTCAGTGCCTGCCAGGCTCTGCCCAGGATGGGGTGGTATAGCTGGATGGAACGTGCTTGGGCTGATCTGGCCCTTGCTGCTTGACCAAGGTGGTGTTTTCACCTCAGAGACACCTTTGGCTAGCTGGGTGCTGCAGCTGGGTGCTTGGGACAATCCAGACATGCAGGAGCTCAGGTTTACCTCTGGTGGAGAAGCTTTAAGGAGAGGTGAAGGAGAGGAGTCAGTTCTAATGGAGGGTTTGGATCCAGAGCTTTATTCTGGCCCACAGGCCTCTGAATGCAGCAACAGCTCCAACAGATCTCCCCGAACTGCGTGGTTGCTGTTCCTTTGAACCTGTAGAGAGGGGCAGGGAAGGGGCACAGAGAGCCACCAACCAGGTAAGAAGAGAGCAGTCTCAGGGGACAAATGACACCTGGATGGCCCAATGTCCCCAGGGCCGAGAGGCATCTTTTGAACTTTGCCAATCACTCGATGCCCTTTCTGGAATGCCAAGATTGACGGACAGCACTCAGCAGGGGCAGGGGAGGGGAAGGGAGAGATGATTTGCACACCTGGGGAAAGAACCAGGATGACTGAAACAGGGTATTACATCACACCCAAACAGGGTGGGCGGCACCTGGCACCTTCCAGCCCTGCTGTGCCCCTGCCAGTGGGTACAGGGGACAATTTTGGGGTTCAGGGTAACACCAGCCCTGCCAGGTCCTGCTGCCTCTCTCAGGGTGCTCAGGCAGAGCCCACCCACCAGGGAGGTGCAGAGGGGACTTTGGGGCCAGGAGCTGCTTTGCCAGTGCTGTGGCCTCTCCAGGAGAGCCCCAGCTCGCAGGGAATGCTGATCCAGGAGGAGCAGCCTCTCCCAAGGCAGCAGGGAGATGCTGGTGGCAGTCAGGGAAGGATCAGGCCTGGCACCAGCGGGTCTGTGTAGGAGGACTTATATTTGTTTGCAGGAGCCAGATGGTTAAAGAAGAGAGTGACATAATTTCAAGAGCTGGAGCCATGAAGAGAGGGGGAGAGAAAGCCACGGGGGGAAGTGAGACCCCAGGGGCCCCCCAGCTATGGGGTGTGCTGGCACTTCAGCTCTGCTTCCTGCAGGGAATCCATCCCCAGTTTTTTTGGGAATTGCTCCCACATTTAGACATCTTTCCTCCCTGCCTGTGGCTGCACAGGGAAGCTGAGCTTCGAGTGGCACTAATGCTGGAGAAGTTATGAGGGCAGAAGTGGTGGGCATGACCTTGTCATCATCATGAAGTTCATGATCTTAAGTAGCTCTCCATTTATTAATGGAGGAGCTATTTATTAACCTGCTCAATTCAGTTGTGCCTGCATAAATCTGGAACAGGCCTGTGGAGGGTGGATTTATACTGGCATAACCAAGGCAGAGCCTGGCTGGGGTCCCTGCCCATGGCTGTGGATGGCTCACAGGACAGGTTGTCCCCCACCTCTGGGGGCTGGGAATGAAACTTCAGATCTCAGTAGCAAAATGAAGCTTAAAATAGCAGCTCAGCTCCCACAATGTCCAGGAATAGGAATGGTTCCTGTGTAGAGTGTGTGTGTGCCAGGACTGGAGCTTGGCCTGTCCTTATCCAAGGGCAAGGGTGTGACAGAAGGGATTTGAGGGTACTGGCATTGCTCATCTCTGGTTCAATGGGGAGAACTGGTCCCTCAAATACCCCCTTGCTTGGCCAGAGCCACCTGGCACCCACAGCCTTGTGGTCAGCACTGGGAACCCCATTGTAACTGCCAGCTCTGGGTGCAGACCTGGAGCAGGGAAAAACAAAACCCCAGCTACACAAACTCCCCTGCGTCCCCCAGCCAAATCTTGGATCTCTTTCTTCCTGCATGGAAGTGGATTTCAACCAGCAGCACATACCTGTCATGTTTTATTGTCTCATTGCCTGTGTTTGCCACAGGCTGCCGAGCAAAGGCTACGCCGAGGATGCCGCAGAGGAGGGAAAAATTCCCTCTGAAATTTTTAACTGTTCCTTCAGGGCTTTGAAGGAGCTGAAGAGGAGACATGAATCTGAATTAGAATTACATTTTCAGCCTTTAAAAATATCAGAAGGAGCAAGGAGTCTGCTATCCTACCATCGGCACCGGGCACCACAACCTCCCCTTGAAGCGCGCTCAAACCCCACCCCGTGACTGTGGCTTCCTGCTGCCTGCCCTTATCTCCCCTTATCTGCTGCTGTGCGGAGGCTGCTCCGTCTCGGCTGGCCGTGGCTCCTTTCAGAGCCTCGGGAGCAGCGCTCGCTATTCCCGGCACGCTCGGCTCTCCCGGCCCCGCCGTTATCGGAGCCGCACACGGAGCGCCCGGGGATGCCCCGCTGCCGCTGCGCCCCTGCCAGAGCATCCCCGCACCGCAAACCGCGACCTGGAGCGGCTGATCCATCCCCGTCCAGGGAAACAGGCATCCCGGCAGGCTGCGGATGAAAAGAGCTCGGAGAATCCTGCGGGAAAACGACTTTGGAGGTGTTGGAGAGACGCGGCCGGAGACTTTTGTGGGAGAGAGGTTGTGGGAAAGATGAGGAGGCCTGTGATGGTGCTCACAGGGGTCTGAGGATGAGGGAAGAGAAGAGGATCTGACTCCATGTTTCAGAAGGCTTATTATTTTATGATATATATTATATTATATTATATTAAAACTATACTAAAAGAATAGAAGAAAGGATTTCATCAGAAGGCTGGCTAAGAATAGAATAGCAAAGAATGATTAACAAAGGCTTCGTCTCAGACTCTCTGTCCGAGCCAGCTGATTGTGATTGGCCATTAATTAGAAACAACCACATGAGACCAATCACAGATGCACCTGTTGCATTCCACAGCAGCAGATAACCATTGTTTACATTTTGTTCCTGAGGCCTCCCAGCTTCTCAGGAGGAAAAATCCTAAGGAAATGATTTTTCAAAAAAGATGTCTGCGACAGAGGCCACGGGAGGAGTGAACTCCAGCAAGAGCTCCAGCGCTCACTGAGTGCCAGGACAGCTGGGTGCCTGGATTTTTATTCTCTGTGGAAAACGTTAGGGCATTGATATCATGGTGAAATAACCCTGTATTGGTATAATTAGCAGTGCTGTAATTTTCCTGCAGAAACGCACCTCAGGAGTGGAGCTGGGCACTGAGAGACACAATTTGGGGCAGGGGTCCCTTCCTGCACTGAGGTCATGATCCACCACAGAGGAAGAGAAGTGCTCATCTGTGACAGCCAATGCCATCACAAGTAAGAAGCATTTTTGGGGGGATTCGTGGGGTTTCTGAGCACAGACACACTCCTCCCCCAGCACGCCTACACATGGATACACACACACACATATGGGCACACAGACCCCCTCCAGCTCCTGTCCTGCCTCTCCCAGGCCGTGCTGGGGTGTGGGGAAGGAAGGAAGGAGGGAAGGAAGGAAGGAGTGGGCACTCGCGCCCTGCCAGGCGCCCACGCACGCCCACGGCCCAGATGGCTCCTGCTCACAGGCTGGGGCTGAACTCGCCTGGGAAGCGCTTTGTTCCTCAGACCAGCGGGGGGAATGGATCTCTGTGACCGTGCTCATGGGGATGAGGGAAGAGAGGAGGATTTGACTCCATGTTTCAAAAGGCTGATTTATTATTTTATGATATATATTACATTAAAACTATACTAAAAGAATAGAAGAAAGGATTTCATCAGAAGGCTGGCTAAGAATTGAATGGAATGAATGATAACAAAGGTTTGTGTCTCAGCTCTCTGTCCGAGCCAGCTGACTGTGATTGGCCATTAAATAGCAATATCCAACATAGGCCAATCACAGATGCACCTGTTGCATTCCACAGCAGCAGATAACCATTGTTTACATTTTGTTCCTGAGGCTTCCCAGCTTCTCAAGAGGAAAAATCCTAAGGAAAGGATTTTTCATAAAAGAGGTCTGCGACAGATCTCTGCCCATGCCTGGAGTTTGCAGTTTTCCCTCCTGTCGTTGCCTTCTACAGTTCTCCTGGAAATTGTCATTGAACGGAGACTGGGAAGTGTCGCTGCGGTGCCTGGCACTGATCCTTCCTGCTCCACAAGGAAATTCCCAATAATCCATGCCACCTTTGACACTTCACACTGATTTGTAGGTAAAACACTCCAAGACCCTCAGAAATCCCTTTTACAGTCAGCAGGGTCTGACACAAGAAGTTCTTCCCTCCCTCCTCAGTTCCTTGGGCTGGCACTGGACAATCCCAGAGCACGTAGCAGGGACTGGTCAGCACAGAGAAGGTCCCAGCCCAACCCCATCTCCTGCAGCCCTGGGTTCTGGCTGGATTTGGGATTCAGTTCCCCAGCCAGCCCATGTCCCACCATCAGGCTTTTCCCTTTCTCCTCCCTTCTCTCACATTTTACTTTCAAGTAAAAGACAACATTTCCTTTCTCTGGGTAGTTGTGATATGAGTCTCCTCCAAGCCAGTGGCAAACACATAATTTCTGAATTTTCCTCAAGTCTCTTCCAGTCTGATTTGCATCAAACCTTTTTCTTTTCCCCCCTGTTCATCTGCGTATTTATTCTGAGGTCAAAAAGGGATTTTCAGACCCAACAATCTGCCCGAAATTTCAGTCTGTGCATCTCTACAGACCCAAAGGCTTTGGGGGGAGCCAGGAAGCTGTGACTGGGGATGGATCCCCCAGAACTGGCAGGTTTGGGGTCCCACTGTCCCCCCTGCCCTGCGCAACCACAGAGCTCCCACAGACATTACAATGTGGGAAGAAATCTAATCTCCTCTTAATTTTCTTAACTAGTATAAATTTCTAAAGAAAAGACATTTGGAAGCGAAATATCAAAATGTGACATTTGGAAAATGTTAAAAAGGACATTGTTGCATTATTGAGATACTTTGTTTCAATTTTCTTCAGAATTAAACTTTTGTCAAAATCCCCCGCATATCACCGCAGGAGGTGTGGTCCTATAGAACAGCAATTTCTACAGAGGTGGGTTTGGATTCACAATTTTTGGCCATCAGAAGGGAGGGTGGGAGCCAGATGTGCACACCCAGGTGTTGTCCTGGTCCTGAGCAGATGTGCCCAGGCTTCAGCCCTGACAGCCTCTTGCTCTGCAGCCCCTGTATGGAAGAACATGCTATTTTGGGTAAAAAAACCAGCTTTTCCAGAAAGATGGGTCAGGAATCTGGACTCCAGGATGCAGCACAAATCCCATCAACCTCCGAGGGCGTTGCAGTTCCACTCAGTGCTCACAGGGACAGCGAGTTTTGGCTTTGCTCAACATCACTTACTAAAGCCGGCGTAAATCTGTGGATTTTACCTCCTCCATTCTGGATTAGAGCAGTTTAAGCTGTGCTTAAACCCCTGGCTGAGTTAACCAGAGATAAACTGGGCTCTGTTTAAAGCAATGTCTGTGTTCCACAGCCTGTGCCAGCCCAGCAGCCAGTGCTGGCATCCTGGGAGGGCAGGTAGGGAACACCAGGGCAATATTCCAGCCCAAGCTTCGCCAAATTTAGACATTTTTATTAGAAAGCCTGAGCTCCACTCATGCAGCCCCCATGGCAGTGAACCTCATACACTGCTGTGCAGGGGTGCCTGGAATTATTAATACATTATCCTGGTGCCCAGAAGATGCTCCCATCCCAATAAGTAAATTGATTTATTCCTGCATTTACCTTCATTTCAGTGCATGTGGGTCCTGATGCCAAGCCTTGCCCAGCTCTGGATCTCCCCCCAATCCTAGGACTTGCAGGGATCACCCCACAGTTCTGCAGCTCACCCCCTTCCATCTGCACTAGGATTACAGCAACAAGCTCAGGGTACACCACCAAAACTTCATATTTCCCTCCCCCATCCAACTGTTGGGTTATTTTGTGCAGGTTAATTCATTATTTTGTAGTTGTTGCTGCCTCTCTGCAGCAGGAATGGAAGCAGGGCTGGCAGTGGAGCTGCTTGCACCCAAAGGCAGCTTTGTGCAGTCAGCAAAAAGGCGGCGGAAAATGACTGTTCAATGAAATCACATATTTTGGGTAAACGCTGCCTGCTGAAGGAGTCGGTCTCTGCATTAAACTGGGTGGCAGGAGGAGTTGCTGTGAAATCATCGCGGGGATTAGATTGGAAAAGAGCATTTCGTGTTTAAGTGCTGATTAAAAAGCAATATGTTACCCAAAAGCTTCGCACCGAGCGGGTGACTCCTGTCCCTGCCGCTTGGTGACTCTCAGGGATTATCGTGACATGCCCCACGAGTCCTCAGCACAGGCACTCCACCATTTCCCAGCCCTTGGGTCTCTCGGTGGGGTTTTTTTCTGCGTTTCAGCGAGGCCCTTTAGGGTGAAATTAATTCAGTTTAGCAGCCAACAGGCTCCAAATCGATTCATTCTGCAGCCGGGATGGTTTATGGGCAGGACGGATGGGCTGCAGCACACAGCTCTGCGTCTGCAGGCTCTGACAGGAAACCTCAGGGGAAAAGGGATCCACAAAACTGTCCCTTTTATCTTTGGGAATAATGGTTATTTGGATGCTCAAAAGGCTGCCAAAGCCTTGCAGGAAAACCCCGATCCCAGGCACGCCAGGACCCCAGAAAGACAGAGAAGGAAAATGATGTGGGTGGGTGGCAGAGCCATGGGCTGGGATTTAGGGTGACAGGGAGGGGACAGAGGGGTTCACATGGCATGTGCCATGGCAGAGATGCCACAGCCAGGGCAGAGACACCTTGCTCAGAACCATCCCTGCCTGGCTGGTGGCTTTTCACCAGCATTGGGAGAGCTGTGAGTGCCCCCTGGATGCCCCAGCCTGTGGGGTTTTGCAGCAGTGCCCACCATGGGGCCAGCCCTGTCCCTCCTGGGCAGGCTCCAGAGGTCTCCGTGAGCTCATTCCACCCCAAAGTCTGGGCTCAGGACAACACTGCGGCCACCACCTTCCAGCCACCCCTGTGTCACGCCGTGTCACTGCCCCTGGGCACCGCAGCGGCTCCGTGTCCCCGCAGGCTCCTGCAGACAGACACACGGACGGTCTCACGTCACCTGCTCTCCCAGCAGGGTTTGGATGCCGGCTCTCCATTCCCCACCCTGCTTCTCAAATGCTAATGTAGCTTTTGATGTGCACGTCTTCATCCTTCAGCAGGAGAGGGATCCAGCTTTGGACAGGCGCAGCACCGCGCTTTGCAACAGGAGCTGCCGTCCTGTTCCTTGACTCCATCCCAGCGTTTTGTCATTTTTGAGGAAATAACAAACTTGAAAGTATTCGGCTTTGGTGCAGCAATTGCAGCTTAATTGCACGTCTCCTTCTGCCCACACAAATGCTGAAAAGTGACTTGGCAAACTTTAAAGGCAATCCAGGACTGAAATGGGGAGGCTTGACAAGCCAGCATTCATCAGCTCTGACTAACGCGTCTGTACTCTCAAACCTGCTGCTGTTCCTGCGTTGGCCTGACATCTTGCTGCCCTCAAAGAATTTCTTTTGAGTCTCAATCAGCGGCTGCCGGGTGGCTGTGTCTGAAAGGTCCCCCCCAGCGTTTCGGCTGCCAGGTTACCCACAAACCATTCCTGGGGTGGGGGCTGCCTCGGCCGTGCCCTGGCAGGAGCTGGGGCGGTTTTGCTGCTCAGAGGAGATGGAGTGGGCAGATGTCCTGGCATGTCACCGGTGTTTGTGCTGGTGGAGCTCCAGAAGACATGGCTGGCAGCACAGCTCTGGCCCCATTCCCCTCAGGCTGGAGGCAGCTGGCTCCCCAGGAGACCCCAGTGTGGGCTGGGGTGTTGTGTGGCTGCAGGATTGGGTAGTCTGAAATGTCTGAATGAAGCCTGAGCTGCAGCAGATCCACAGCTCCCATAAGGAAATGGTGTGGGGGCAAAGGGGAAGAGGGAAGGGAAGGCAGAGTCGTGGTCCTGCAGGATTTCCAGCACCCCAGGAGATGGGATCATGCTCAATCAGAGGATCAGAGGATCATGCCACCAGAGGCAGCAGGTCCCCGGGACAGAGCTGTGCCTGAGGGCAGGGACAATGCTGGCATTGCTTTGCCTCCCCAGCTCCATGATGCCCCTGGGGAAGCCCTTTGGCACTGCCAACACTTTTCCCTGCTCATCTGCCAGGTCTCTTGAAGCAGACAAGACAAGGAGCGAGCTGGGATCAGCAGCTGGTGGAAAAGCATGAGAACAGGGCTGAGAGCCCCCAGAGGAGCAGAGAAAAGGAGTTATACAACCACAAGAGACCTTGAGGTTGTTTGCCCAGGTTCAGGAGCATTTCCTGGGTCAGCTGCTTCATCCAGCCCTCCTTCCTCAGGCTCTGATCCAGGTGAGCCAAGGCCAGGTGGGGATGGGACAGAGAAGAGCCAGTGGGGCTGGTGGAGGGGACAGCACTGAGCCTTGAGCCTCAGTGGATATGGCAGTGAGGGAATCACAGCCCCAGCTCCCTGTCCCAGGACGTTTGGGATCAGCACAAAGTTCAGGCATGCTTGAATTCATTATTTCTTGAACTGCCCCTCATGGCTGAGCGGGGTTTAGTGTGCACAGCACGTTGGCAAGTGAAGCATTGAGTCTACAGGCTTCTGCAAGGAAAATATTTAAGATTTCTCAGCAAATGGTGCATGCAGCTTTTCAGGAGGATGTTTTGCTCTTTTCCCCATGATCAGACTCATCCGGCATGTTCCAACGAGGGCCTCATTTACACACAGCATTGGAAGGAGTGTGGGGAGGGGATGTTCTCTCCCTTCAGAAACAGCGCAATTTACCAAAGGACGGGAATTATGTAAAGCAACAGGATTTACTCCCAGCCCAAAGTCTGTAAACAGTGTGGGTTATGCTGCATGGAGCTTCTGAAAGGATAACTGGGAGGGGAGGCCCCTCAGTTCGTTTTGTGAATGAGCTGCTCAGTGGTGGCTGTGGGGTTTATTCCGCTCCACGGTGTGTGCGCAGCACTCGCTGCGAGCTCGGGAATGAGCAGCCCAGGAAATGGATCTTTGCTGGAGGCAATTGCTTTCCCAACGGTGAGAGAAAACATCATGCATGGCAGGCTTGGAGGATGTTATTTTAATACCTTTCTTCTTGCTGCAGAGGAAGGTGGCTGCGTGCTGGGGCAGGCACACCAGGTCACTCCTGCTCCCCATGTCAGGCTGGGCTGTCACAGGGGGTGCAGAACCCCTCTCAATCCCCACTCTGAGACTGTGCTGCTGAGCCAGGCTGAGCCAAGCCCTTGTCTCAAAATGAGGCCATTTTGAAGTCCCTGTTGGCTCCTGACCTGGCCCTGTGAGCTGTACCCTCAGCCTCTGCTTCTGCTTGGTCCCTCCATCCTCGGTTCTGATCTCCTCCAGACACCTCCTTGCAGGAAGCAGCTTCCTGCCACGCTCTGCAGAAGTGGAAATCCAAATTTCTGATAGAGCATTGCAGTTTTGTGTCCATTCTGCATGAGACTCAAAATAGCATCTTACAGGAGAAATCTCTTGGGATGACCTAAACCTGTTGGGCACAGGGTGGGTTTAGGAGCATCAGAGATCAGCAGAGATGTGATACAGTGAAATAAGTGAGGATCTGGTGATGTAGGGTCTGTACTAGCTGCCCCTCCTTCACAGGGCTGAGCATCCATTTTCCTTCTGCCAGGAGCAGGGAGGATGCCCTGGAGATCCCCCCTCTGCCCAAACCCTGGGGGCCTCTGCCACAGGAACCCACCCCAACCAATACAGACAAAACCACTGTGACCCTCCCCAATGATCACAGCACCAATGCCTCAGTGCTGGTCACCTGCCCAGGTGTGGGGCTGCCGGCAGGACCATGGGGACAGGCAGGGCTGGCAGCTCTCTCTGCCCACAGAGCTGTGCCTGCCTTCTCCAATCCTCCCTGTTTATTTGTTCCTACAACAGCTTGAAACCAAACAGGGTTAATAGCCCTCCCTGTGTCCTAGTGAGATGAAACTACCATTGGGAGACCCAGGACAATTTTTATATAGGATTAGAAAACAAAAATCAATATTTAATTATCTGTAAGCTTTTTGTGTCACTGCATCCTTAGCTTGCTAACGGTGAGTGCAGGCTGCCAGCAGAAAGTGAGTCATTAAAGGCGCAGTATCTTTTACTGGCCCGTTATGGGAGCACAGTAAATAGAGCACATTATCACTCCTCACACACCTGCACGGTTATTTATCTTTACAATCTCTATTTACCTATATTTATGGTGGGTTTCTCCTGTATATTATATGGCCAGGTTAACTTTAATGGGCTTCATTAAAGCAGGCACTTAACAAAACTTTGGAACGTCCTCGTTTGGACGGGCGGCAGGAAAACGGAAAAGGGGAAGGAGGAGGAAAAAGCGCTTTGTGTCATCAAGTCCCCAGAGCTCGGGAGATGAAGAGTGGCTGCTGGAAATGCTGCTGGCCTCAGGATTGTGTCACTGTGGAGAAAGAAGGGGCTTGGGGAGAGTCAGGGCTGGGAGGAGGATGAGGATGGAGCCTTCAATGGGTACTGAGTGCTTACTCCAGGGAGTCCCCTGTCCATGGGCTGAGGGTCTGCTCAGGGTCTCCTTCCTTTTCCCTGTTGCTCCTTTCCTCCATATCTGAGTCACAGCCCCAGGGGACAGACAGACACGGTGCCTGGTGCTGCTCCTGCTCTCCTACTGTCCTGCTTTCCTGCTCTCTTTCTCTCCTTCTCTCCTTCTCTCCTTCTCTCCTTCTCTCCTTTTCTCCTTCTCTCCTTCTCTCCTTCTCTCCTGCCCTCCTGCTCTTCTCTCCTGCTCTCCTGCTCTCCTGCTCTCCTGCCCTCCTGCCCTCCTGCATTCCTGCTTTCCTTCTCTCCTCTCCTGCTCTCCTTCTCTCCTGTTTTCCTGCTCTCCTTCTCTCCTGCTTTCCTGCTTTCCTTCTCTCCTTCTCAGGGTCCATCCTATGTCTCTGTCCCTGCTCATTCTCCGCCTCCATCCCCCTGTGCCCATCCACCTGTATTCCCAGTGCCACAGCCTGCCCAGAGCCACTCCAAACGTAACAAATAAATACCCTGGGAAACCAAACCTTCCCCCCGTGGCGAGGGGAACGGGCAATTAGCGGATCTTTTTTTGCTGCAGTAGTTAATTTTTTACAAGCCTCCCTTATTTTCCCTGTTTCCCCTGGTTAATAATGACACGCAGCCGCTTACACCATAAATAAGTTCCACAAATTTCGCAGATGCACCGGGCTGTTTAAGCAGGGAAATTGAGCAGCATATGTCTGAATGGTTAATTGACTTAATTGCTGTTAGTTGGGCTATTAGCACACTTGATCCACCCCAATGACCGCAATACTTTCTTAATGGTGTTCATTTTATTTGGATGCCAAGCTCCAGTTACCATTACAGGGAAATTTCCAATTGCTGATTACCTCATAAATATATAATTGTAGTCATAGGCTAAATAAAGCCAACAGGCATTAATAATGAACAGCATTTGACTAAGAGCCTTTAAAGGATGATGGAAGTTTCTTTAAGGACCTCAGCTATTCTTGAAATGTAAATAATCTTTCATGTTTCTATTTTTAATGACGCTGCATCCTTTTTCCAGTCTGCATTCAAGCTCCGGGAGAGGTGCTTGGTGCATCCCACATCCAGGTAATGTCCAGAGAAAACAGCAGAGCTGGGAGCCTCCTGAGCTCTCCCTGCTCCTGGAGCAGCTCCCAAGGGATGTTGAGGTTATTCCTTTCAGGCAGCCACGGGTGTGTGGGTGACCACTGAGTCCAGGCTTTCTGCAAACAGCTTTTCCCACTCCCTGTCTGCAGGGAGAGCAAAGCAAGGCACCACCAGGCCAGGTCCTGCCCTGTGGCCCTGAGAGCAGCTCCTCTGGCAGGGATGGGTGACCAGGACCCCTGTGGGACCAGGCTGTCTCCAGTCCTGGGTCCAGCCATCCCCAAATCAGTTTAGTCTGTCACCAGACAAACCAATAACCATAAAAATTGCCTCTACCAGTGCAGATCTGCCCCCAAGGGTGGCACTAAGGGCAGGTATGATTTATCCAGAAGAGAAGCAGCAAGGAAAGAATGGCCTTTTCCAACTCCAGCATTGTTGCTGGCTCTAGAGACAATTTAATTATCCCAGGCTTTTCTTAACTGACCTAGTCAAATGAACCTGCCTAGCTCTGTCCACAATAATTACCCACAGTTTGCTAATTCATGTGGAGAAGAAATTACTCCTCGATAGTCTGTTAATCTTTGATTCCCAACCATGAGCTCATTTACTCCAGGCTTGTTCCCTACTGGCACCAAACAGAGAGTGTTGCATTAGTTATTTTCAGCTATTAAGGAACTAGTTATAATTAATGCTGGCTTTGACCATTGCCTGGTTCTAGGCAGATGCCTCGGGCTGCTGAAATGGGTGGGGCCTGTGTCACAGCCACATTTCTGGGGTTTGGGAGCATCCTGCACATCATTGTGGCAATGTCACAGCAGGGCTGGGACAAGTGGGACCAACCTTTGGGTCATGGACACAGGGAAGAAGGGACTTGCCACCCCTGGATGTGCAGGGTGACCATGGTCTGTGGGAAGCATCCTGCCCTTTCCCTCACTGACAGAGAGGTGGGAATGTGTCACCCTGGCTCTATGTGTCCCATGTCACCAGGGGCTGCCCCATGGGGGGCTCTGCCGCCTTCCCCCTTAGGAATTGTTTCTTATTTTCAGTTCTTCTGCCCATTTCTATGGGCACTGCTGTGTCACAGACATCTTTTATGGAAAATCCTTTCCTTAGGATTTTTCCTCCTGAGAAGCTGGGAGGCCTCAGGAACAAAATTTAAACAATGGTTATCTGCTGCTGTGGAATGCAACAGGTGCATCTGTGATTGGCCCATGTTGGATGTTTCTATTTAATGGCCAATCACAGTTAGCTGGCTCGGACAGAGAGCTGACACAAACCTTTGTTATCATTCATTCCATTCTATTCTTAGCTAACCTTCTGATTAAATCCTTTCTTCTATTCTTTTAATATAGTTTTAATGTGACATATATCATAAAATAATAAATCAAGCCTTCTGAAACATGGAGTCAAATGCTCATCTCTTCCCTCATCCTCAGACCCCTGTGAACACCATCACACTGCTGTGTGATGGGAAGCCAGTGAATCATTGGATGTGCGCAGGGATGGAGGCTGGGAAGAAAGGAAAAAAAAATCAGGAGGGAGGAGAAGGCTTTTGAGGAGCAGGAAGGTGAAACAGACTTTGCATCCTCCTGCCTGAGCTGCTCTGCCCCAGTGCCAGGGTCCCTCTGCACCCCAGTGCCTTCCCTGGCGTCCCTGGGGAGGAACAGGAGCTGGAAGCTGTTGGGTTTCACACATTCCCAAGGGTTACAGTTCCCCTATCCTACCTTGCTTTCCTCTTTCCCATTGGGGACTCCTTCTGCAAACCTACCAGGATCTGGTCCCTGTGTCACAGGAGCGGGCAGGGACCCCCTGCCTGCCCACCCCTCCTCAGATGGGGGTGAACTCCTCTTCATCTCCCCTCCTTCCCACCCTCGGCTGGCCACTGGCACCATGGCAGGGCTGATGGCACTGGGGGGCTGAGGGTGCCCTCCAGACCTGCAGAAAACGAGAAGCAGATGTTACTGCAGCAGAGGAAAGGTCTCAGGATATGAAATAGTTTCACCTGGTGCCTTCATCTCCTGGAAAAATCACACGTGACAATTCCTTTTGAAAATGATCAAAGCCAGGCACGGCGTTTCCTTTCTCCTTGCCCATCTACTCCACTCTGTTTTATCAGATGGAGTTTAAAGCAAGAGCATGTTTTATTTTAAAACAGATTTAAAAAATATTCTGGCTTTTCAGCTTGACCATTCAAACCATCTGCTTTCCAACGTCTCAGATGTTGGCCTAGAGAAGAGGAGTGGTGTTAACAATAAGCAAAAGTACCTAATAATCAGTTTAATACAATGCTGCACAATACTTATGGAGTTGG
Source organism: Zonotrichia albicollis (assembly GCF_047830755.1). Lineage (NCBI taxonomy): Eukaryota > Metazoa > Chordata > Aves > Passeriformes > Passerellidae > Zonotrichia > Zonotrichia albicollis. Next base: position 4,999,052 of record NC_133836.1, on the reverse strand, counting down.
CATTCCCAAAGTTATTACCAGAAGCCAAATCTTAATCCTTTTTAAGTTGGGGGGAAAATGGATCAAAAATTAGAATGATATCAAGCATAAAATAATCTTCTGTCTGTATTGCACTGATAAAAAAAATAGAATATATAATTACCATGTACAAACTGCTTATGTTTGTGATTATATGTTGCTGCCATCTCCAGGTCCTCCCGGTAAATGACTTAATTGGGTTGTCCTGATGTATGGATGGAGAGTGGGAATGAGAGCTGGATCTCCCAGGGATGTGTGCTGGATCCCTGCTCTGGGAATGCCTGGGACAGGGGCAGAGCTTTGCTGCTCCTGGAGGTGCTGCAGAGGGTGAGAGGGGCTCCTGGGTGGCTGTTCCTGGGGTTCCTCTTTTCCTCCTCTTTTACAATTGCCATATCCCACCACAGATTTTTGGGTTTTTTTCCTGGCGATTTGTGAGTAGAGTGAGGAGAAAATCTAGCAGAAGAATGGCCCAGGGGCTCTGGGGCATCAGTAGGGTGGATGTGGCATGGGATTTAGAATTTTGGAATTTAGAAAGTGCCTGAAGGGACATTGAACCAACAAGGGAACGGGAGGGAAGCACAAAGGATCCAGTGCTCTGTCTAGACACTAAAAATACTTGAAAATCAAGTCATGGGATTATCTCCACAGAGGAGCAGACTGGGCAGGCATAAAAGCAGTGTTCAGGGCTGAAAGGAAATGGTGAGAAATAAAAAAAAACAGCTCAGAAAGGTGGCAAAGGGAAAAGGCTGGGGCTTCCCATGGCTGTGAGCAGCACCCAGATGGATAAAGCACTGCTTTGGGAAGGAAAATGGGAGACAAAATCTTAAAGGGATTAGAGGAGCATCTTCTATTGGCACAGGGAAGATAACAGGGAACAGCCCGATCTCAGGAAGGAATTGTGTCCATGTGTGGGATGAACAGCACCAGAAAGCTTCCCAGGAAAAGGGGACACCCAAAGATTCCCTGGATGGTGGCTCCATTCTGCTCCTCTGTGCAGTGTGTGGCAGTGAATTTCTGCCCATGGATAGCCCTGGAACAAGCACCAGGATTAGGTGGAACACACCAGGATTAGGGGATTTATCTGTACAGAAATGCCTCATTTGCTTTCTGCCTTTTCTGCCACATATCAACTCACAATAACCCTCACAGTTTCACAATCCTCTTTATTGCCCACTGTATTTTTTATTTTCTGTTGGGTTTTGTGTTTTTTGGTTTTTTAAAATATATTTTCTAAATTTAGCCATTCTTCTGGTGAGAACATTCAGCAGCACAGAAAGCAATGCTGTCAGGTAAGTTCATCATTCTCAAAAGACTAGTGTCATTTAGTGAGGAATTTTTGCTTGGGAAAAAAATTTCAATGCAAATGATGGCCATTAACACAACTATATTAATTAAATTAATTAAATATTTAATTTTAAGTCCAAATTAATTAATTAGGTATTTAATTTTTTGCCCCAAAAAGTGAAGATAATTTCATAACTGATTCAGGAAGGTGGGCAGCCCCTGGCAGAGGGTGGAACAAGAGGAGTTTTAAGCTCCCTTCCAACCCAAACCATTCCATGATTCTGTGGTTCTCAGATTCTTTGACCCTGCTCTTTAATGTGCTGCTCCAGACTCTGACTGGTTTCAAGTTCTTGGGCAGAGAATTTTTCTTAATAGCCTCTAAACCTGCAGATCAATACGTGAGGTTTGCTAAACAATCCAGCCAAATCAAAGGTATATTTTGAACCTGAAAAAGTACTCTCTGCACTTTTTACCATTTACCCAGCACTAATATTTACCTGGAATTAATTCTGCTCCTTTCCCAACCCTGAGCCTTGGGAAGGCTGGTAAGATGCCCATGCTGCTTCTATGGGGTGAAAGCATTTTGGATGAACATAATTCATTCTCTGATTTCTTAGGATCCAAAATCTATTTGATGTAAAAGGTCAGAAGAGTTTCCAGTCATGCAAACAAATATAGGCAGCCAAAAATATGTAAATCCAGTGACTTGGACAATTAACATTTAAGCTAAATTAAAACTAGAAGTGGTGAGGATGCACCAGCAAGAGTTGTGCCCATCACGTCTCTCCAGGCTTGAACAGCTCAGCCAACACAAATCCTTCAGTCCCACCTACTCTCAGGTGGTTTATTGGCGATAAACAGTTTATGACCAATCAATCAATAATTTGACTAACACCTTTGCAATGAGTTTTGGCTGCTGCACTACAGACTTGTCTAAAATGCGGGGGGGATCAGTTTGGGGCACTGCTTCCCATGGCATGATTCCTTTGGCCATGCCAGGCTCAACTGGCACAGGGATCCCAGTGCTCTTTCCTCCATCCTGCCTTCCCTGTCACTGCCCTTGGATCCTTTCAAGCTGGGAGGGAGCTGGTGGGTTCAGCACCATCCTCCTTCCCTCTTCCACACCAGCTCAACCTCCTGTGGTGCCCTCACCTCCTCTGACAGCAGGGATGGGGAAATCCCACCTGCCTTCCCTCTCCTTGGCTTTTCCTTTATTGCTCTGTGGGACCACCACGTTCCCACTGCAGCTTTCCCCACTGTGGCTGCATCTGGGAATTTTTCTTTTCCTCCCATTTTTACCAAGCATGTTTGAGCTGATGCCACTCTTCTGAGCTGTTCCTTGCTACACATTTGGGGTTTGGTGAGCCAGCCTCATCTGGGCCATCAATCCCCTGAGTTTTGGGGTTTGCCATCACCTTCCAGACCATTTCCATCTTCTGAACAGAGCCCCACAGCTGGCAGAGGAGGGATGTGCTCCCTGGAGCTGCTTTGTGTGGGAGAAATTCCACCCAGAGCAAGCATCTCCTCTGCGGTGCTCAGCAAGGTGGGGCCGAAGGAGAAAGGAGGGACATTTTTTCATAATGAGGGGGGTGTCTGAGGGACTTTGTGAATGGACTGGGAAAGTCAAGGGCTCGGGATCACGTTGCAGCCACTGAAAGAGCCCCGTAAATGGAGTCATTCTTGGTGGCAGTAACCGATCCGCCTCCCGGCTGAGAGTCATGGAGATTAGGCATTAATTGAGCCCGGGCTCCGAGGGGGGAGAGGGAGCGCGGGGCTGGGCTGGGGAGGCAAGGGGAGCCTTGGGATGGGAGCACAGAGAGGTTGTTAATAAAGACACAGCGGCAGCTGTGCACCGAAAGTGGAGGGGTATAGGGTTTCAAGAGCCGGGCTCGTCTTTCCACTGAGAGCTACCTTTCATGGGATGTAACCCTAGGAATGAGCCCCGGAGCCAGCGCCACCAGGGCAGCACCGCCCTGGGAACAGGGATAGGGATAGGGATAAGGATAGGGATAGGGATAGGGATTGGGATAGGGATAGGGATAGGGGTGGGGACAGGGACGATGATAGCGATAGGGACAGGAATAGGGACGGGGACAGGGATGGGGACAGGGATGAGGACAGAGATAGGGATAGGGACGGGGACAGGGACAGGGACAGGGACAGGTATAGGGATAGGGATAGGGATAAGGATAGGGATAGGGACAGGAGCACAGGGACAGGGACGGGGATATGGATAGGAACAGGGATAGGGACAGCCCTGGCTGGCCAGGGGTTCTCTGGCAGCGCTGCCCTGGGGACAAGGACAGGAACGGGAACAGGGACAGGGATGGGGATAGGGATAGAGACAGGGACAGGATGGGGACAGGGATGGACACAGGGACAGAGATAGGGACGGGGACAGTGATAGGGACGCAGACGGGATTGGAGCAGGGATGGGGACGGGGATAGGGACAAGGACAGGGAAAGGGATAGGGGCAGGGACAGCCCTGCCTGGCCAGGGGCTCTCTGGCAGCACTGCCCTGGGGACGGGGACAGGGACAGGGACAGCCCTGCCAGTCTCTGGCAGTGCTGCCAGAGATCTGCACCTCTGGGAAGGGAGTTCCATCCATTGCTTCCCACCCACCCAGAACCTTGGGATTAACGGATCGGGAGGGGGGTGATGAGCTCTGAGAATGGGGAGGGTCACGGGGAGCCGTGCCCAGCACGACTGGGGCTGGGTTTAATCTGGAAGTCACGGCGAGACAATGAGTTTTCCTCGTCGGAGCTTTTCAGTTCATTACTCTGCCTCTCTCTTTTCTGCAAATAAGTAAATGCACTTAACAGGTTGCTGCAGGTCACCTAAGCTCCCTGTCGTGTGTGCACTCTTATCCCCTGGTAATTGCAAAGTGCTGCTACCGATCTGAAATGTCAAAGGAGTGATTTAAATAGGAATTTACATCTGCCGCAAACGAGGGCGGCGCACACAGGCAGGGACTGCAGCCAGCTGACACCCAGCGCTGCCAAACGGGGGCACTGGGCTGGGGCTGCCATCTCCTCCTGTGCTGGGATGTCCAGGAATTCACAAAGGAAGATACCGAGACTTGGAAATCATTCTTCTCAGATCCTTTTGCACAGTTAGAAGAGGGTGACCACAGTTTGCTGGAGGGAGTGGAGGGACTAAGAACCAGTGTCACAGACATCTTTTATGAAGAATCATTTTCTTAGGATTTTTCCTCCTGAGAAGCTGAGAGGCATCAGGAACAAAATGTAAACAATGGTTATCTGCTGCTGTGGAATGCAACAGGTGCATCTGTGATTGGTCTCATGTGGTTGTTTCTAATTAATGGCCAATCACAGTCAGCTGGCTCAGACAGAGAGTCCAAGATGAAGCCTTTGTTATCATTCCTTCTTATTCTATTCTTAGCTAGCCTTCTGATGAAATCCTTTCTTCTATTCTTTTAATATAGTTTTAATATAATATATATAATAAAATAATAAATCAAGCCTTCTGAAACATGGAGTCAGATCCTCATGTCTTCCCCCATCCTCAGACCCCTGTGAACACCATCACATGTGAGCATCTCTCTGGGCTGGAGCCATGGCCAGCAGGGCTTTCCTTACAGCCAAAGCCTGCCTGGCTTTGGGGCATCCCAGCTCCCAGAGCAAACATGGCTGCAGGGAGCTGGTGGCTGCAAAGGGATCAGCTCACAGCCTGTCCTCACTCCTTTGCACTGCATCCGCTGCACATTAAATGGTTTTCAATTTTATTTTGGCATCCGGGTTTCCCTGCTTTCATTCCCACCTTTGCTTTCAAAGAGGGATTGTGGCAATTCGTGTTTGCAGAGCTGTGGGAAGAAGCACCCCCTGCTCCACCCACACTGTGTTCTCACCCCGAGCCAGGGCCAGGCCCCTGCCCTGCAGCAGGTCACTGCAGAGTGGTGATTCACCTGCATCTCTCTCGTTACACACCAGGACCCTCAGACTGGACAAGAAAAGAGCTCTTTGTTCTTCTCTGAACCTCTCTGCATGAGCAAATCCTTGCCAGGGATGTGAGTTACCTGTGGCAGCATCCCCTGACCTGCCTGGCTCCCCAGGCTGCTCTAGGTCACCCCTCAGATGCGCCCAAAATCCCAGAGGATGCAGGAGCAGCCAGTCCTCAGCTCCCACATGGACCAGGCTTTCTGCCATCACCTCTTTCCCTTGAAAGCCTTCTCAATCCAAACTGTGGCACAGCCCACACGCTCCTAGTGAGTGGTTTAGGACAGAAAATGCCCATGTCAGCCTCTGTCAAAGGTGATCTATGGCTGCTCAGCCTCACTCAGACTCCTCAGGAGCAGATCAATGGGCTGCTGGGGCTCCAGACTAATAAATAATAACAATGATAAAAATAAAATATAACTGGTAGTAATGCGGTGTGTTTGTTCACAGGACACATCCCTCACACTTAATAGAGGCTTTGCTATCCAGCTTAATTAAAAGTGACACAATAAGCCTGTTCTCTCACATTTGACTCAAAGCTGGCTGCTTTCTCTTTTGGACAGAGGCCATGGTGTGGTGGTGGTGTGGCTGGGCCATCAGTGACAGCACTGGGGACACTGCTGCCCTCAGATGCCACCATGAACCCACCCAGATAGGGGTGAGCTGGGAGAACATCCAGAACTGCACACACAAAGCACCAGGCAGTGCAGCCCTGTAGCTGTAACTCACCCTGATTATTCCTCTGTGGGTGTGAGCATTAATGACCCAAGGTTCAACATCAAGCACCGTGGTTTGCTCACATCTCTCCCAGACTGCTCATGAAAGCTGCAATGAGCTCCTTCCTGGCTCTTCAGGATCCCTGTGTACCTAAAAGTGTGCAGGCAAGAAGCCCCCGAATGTGTCTGCAGCACTACAGTTTCCTGGAAGGAGAGGGGTAAAAGGCTGGGAACTGCTCAGTTGGACACCATGGAGTCAGGAATATCTCTGCTTGAGGGTGTCTGAGAGCCACAGACCTCCCAGCTCCTGTGGTTCCCTTTCCTGGAACCAGAAGGGTCCAGCGAAGCATTCTCAGCCA